>NC_057753.1:11815118-11826774 GCF_004010195.1 Chiloscyllium plagiosum
CTCCCCTCCCCCCTTTCTCTCCCCACCCCCCCAACCCACGTCTCTTTCGCTTCACCTTCTCTGTCCAACACTCACTTTCCACCCTGTCCCACCTCCCTCCCTCATCTCTCTCCACGAAACCATCATCCCGCCTGCTCACTCTCTCTCTTAGTTATTTTGTGAAATTGCTCATTTTGTGGGGTGCGGGTTACAGCTGGCTGGTCCCTACATTTATAGCCCGTCCCTAGTTGCCCCTCGATGAGGTTGGATGAGTGGTGAGCTGCCTTCTTGAACCACTGCAGTCCACCTCCTGTGAGTTGACTCAGGGGGAGGGGAATCCCAGGATTCTGACCCAGGAAGGAACGGCCAATGCAGTTCCGAGTCTGGACGGGGAGTGGCTCGGAGAAGGGGGTGATCTTGCAGGGTGGGTGGGGGGTGTGTGGTGGTGTTCCACGTGTATCTCGCTGCCCCTTGTCCTTCTAAACGGTAGAGGGGCGTGTGTGTTGGGAAGGTGCTGTCTAAGGAGCCCTTGGTGAACGTTAGGTGAATAACCCCACCAGAAACGTTGCCTTGCCCACCTCCTGACGCAGCCTTCTTCCAGCCTCCCGCCTGTCCCCTTCGGATCCCAGCCATCCGCAGTTTCTTCGTTTCAGTCTCCAACTAGCCTCACCCAGCCCAGAATCCCGCAAGCCCTTCCCGTTCATCCCCACCCCAAAGGTTTTGTAAATCTTGGAACTGTGCCAGGGTCCCACCACTTCCCCTTGGCCGCTCGCCCCACGCGCAAACCAGCCTCCGTGTGGGAAAACTTTGCCACCCCAGCCCCCAGATCACTTCTAAATCTTTCTCCCCACGCCTTGAGAAGGTGCCTTCTCGTTCTGGTCGTAGGTTAGCTCGCTGAGCTGGAAGGTCGGTTTTCAGACGTTCCGTCACCGTACTCGGGAAGTAGGGGTTTACCAAATTATGAGGGGGCATGGATAGGGGTAAATAGGCAAAGTCTTTTCCCTGGGGTCGGGGAGTCCAGAACTAGAGGGGCTTAGGTTTAGGGTGAGAGGGGAAAGAGATGAAAGAGACCTACGGGGCATTTGTTTCACGCAGAGGGTGGTACGTGTATGGAATGAGCTGCCAGAGGAAGTGGTGGAGGCTGGTACAATTGCAACATTTAAGAGGCATCTGGATGGGTATATGAATAGGAAGGGTTTGGAGGGATATGGGCCGGGTGCTGGCAGGTGGGACTAGATTGGGGTTGGGATATCTGGTCGGCATGGACGGGTTGGACCGAAAGGTCTGTTTCCGTGCTGGACATCTCTCTGACTCTACCTCAAAAACGAGCCTTCCAGCTCAGCTACCATCCAGAACCTCAAACGAATCTTCTCAGAACGCACCCATACCCCCTTAGGTTTCAAATCCGGCCCCCTCCAAAACCTCGGGGGTGGGGGTGGGGGGGGACTGCTGTTCACCCTCAACTCCACCTCCTGATGCTGCCTGATTTACAACAGCCCGACCGTTTTCGCCGCTCGCTTTCCGAGACGGGCGGACGGATTCGGTTCAACGGCGCGGCCTCACCCTTGTCTTCCTTCGCAGGCGATGAGAGAGGCGGAGGGAGTTGCGGAGCGCGGACCGGCTCGGAGCCCCGGATCAGAGCGCCCGGCCGCCAAGGAAGAGGGCGCCGCTCTGGAGAGACCGCACACCTGCTGGGCGTGCGGGCGAGGCTTCCGGCGGGCGTCCGACCTGGGGCGGCACGTGCGCGGCCACGCCGGCGAGAGGCCGTACCCCTGCTCCGAGTGCGGCAAGGCCTTCGCCCGCTCCTCCTCCCTGCTGCGGCACCGGCTGGTCCACACCGAGGAGCGGCCGTTCCGCTGCCCGGACTGCGGGGGGCGCTACAAGGGCCCGGCCGACCTGGCCTCCCACCGGCGCCTGCACTCCGACCGGCGGCCCTTCGCCTGCCCCGACTGCGGCAAGGGCTGCAAGAGCGCCAGCAACCTGGCCTCCCACCGGCGGGTGCACGGCGAGGCCAGGCCCTTCCGGTGCCCCGACTGCGGCAAGGGCTTCAAGAGCCGGGGGAACCTGGCGGCCCACGGGCTGGTCCACTCCGGGGAGAGGCCGTTCCGCTGCGGCGACTGCCCGAAGACCTTCAAGGGCACCGCGGAGCTCCGCCGGCACCGGCTGGTGCACGCCGAGGGGAGACCGTTCCGGTGCCCGGACTGCGGGCGCGGCTACAAGCGCCCGGGCAACCTGCTGGCCCACCGGCGGGTCCACAGCGACGAGTGGCCCTTCGGGTGCCCGGAGTGCGGCCGCCGCTTCAGGAGCCCGGGGGAGCTGGCGTCCCACCGGTGCGTCCACACCGACCGGCGTCCCCACCCTTGCCCGGAGTGCGGCCGCCGCTTCAAGAGCCGGGGGAACCTGGGGGCCCACCGGCGGCGCCACGCCCAGGAGCGGCCCCACGCCTGCCCGGACTGCGGCAAGCGGGCGCGGAGCGCCGGGGAGCTGGCCTCCCACCGGGGGCGCCACTCCCAGGAGAGGCCCTACCCGTGCGGGGACTGCGGCAAGCGCTTCAAGAGCGCCGGCGAGCTGATCCTCCACCAGCGGGTCCACACCGAGGAGAGGCCTTTCCGCTGCTCCCGCTGCGGGGCCGGCTTCCGGCAGTCCTCCCACCTGACCACGCACCGGCGGGTCCACACCGGGGAGAGGCCGTTCACCTGCGCCGAGTGTGGCAAGGCCTTCACTCGGACCTGTTACCTCCTGACCCACCAGCGGGTTCACCACTGAGTGCGGAGCATGCTGTCAGTCGCACGTCGGACCTCCCAGCTCAGTTTACAGCCGGAATAAATGGCGAACGAATTAGCTGTGTCTAGAACGCTTTTATTTTCAATGGGTAATGTCTCGAACACAAGTTAGAGGCTCAGTTAGCAGCGAACGCCGCTGCCTCGTGGTGCCAAGGACCCGGGTTCGATCCCACCCTCGGGGGCGGCGGTCTGTGTGGAGTTTGCAACGTTCTCCCTCCCATGGCTGTGTGGGTTTCCTCTCTCAGTCCAAAAGGTGGGTTCGTTTAGGGTGGATTAGCCATGCTAAATTACCCATAGTGCCCAGGGATGTGCAGGTTAGGCTGGATTGGCCGTGCTAAATTACCCATAGTGCCCAGGGATGTGCAGGTTAGGGTGGATTGGCCATGCTAAATTACCCATAGTGCCCAGGGGTGTGCAGGTTAGAGTGGATTGGCCGTGCTAAATTACCCATAGTCCCCAGGAATGTGTGGGTGAGACTGGATTCGCTATGGGAAAAGCAAGGTTACGGGGATAGGGTACGGGGGTGGGTACGTGTTGGCTGCTCTTCGGAGGATCGTCATGGACTTGATGGGCCGAACGGCCTGCTTCCACACTGTGTAGTGATTCTATGACACATGCAACCTAACGAGTAATACTGCGAGCTTAAACTCCACGAACAAGGAGGTCACCGTGCCTTGCGTTACGGCATGCCCTGGGAAGCTCAGTGTTCCTGTGATCCCAGTCCACAGTGAATCCCAATGGAACGGGGCAGAGTCTCTGACATAAGGACGGTTTCTGAATCCAAGATTACTTGGTTCCGTCACCATTCCCCTCTGCAGGAAAGATCCGCCAGTCGGCCCCGTGTTACCTCTGTAAAAGCACGGTTTTCGCAGTGTCAGCCAAACCAGGCTGTTTTCATCTTCGGCGAGAGTGAGGACCTCAGAGTTGAGAGGGTGACGCTGGAAAAGCTGAGCAGGTCAGGCAGCATCCGAGGAGCAGGAGAACAGACATTTTGAGCCGAGTGCCCTTCATCAGAAATCCGTTTCTCAAGTACTTTTCCACTTTATATTTCAATTGCTCACCCTCATGTCCACTTAACCCTTCAACGACCAACTCCACCCGCCCACCAATCCCTGTAGGAAAACGTCCCTGCACCCTCTCGGACTTTCCAGTTCTCAGAATTGAGAGGCGCGACTTTAGCAGAGTCCGAATCGGTGACTGAGAATGATTCACCACCGACTCCTTCCCTCTCCCACTCTGCGCTTTCACCGAGAAACCGAAGACACTCCATTAGATTTTATTTTTCAAACCGTCTGATCAACTTGTCCCGTCGCACGGCACAGAAACAGACCCTTCGGCCCAACTCGTCCACGCTGACCTGGTTTCCTAAATTAATCCAGTCCCATTTGCCAGCGCTTGGCCCATGTCCCTCTCACCCCTTCCTATTCATGTCCCCATCCACCTTTTGAATGTTGTCATTGTACCAGCCTCCACCACTTCGTCTGGCAGCTCATTCCATACACACACCACCCTCTGGGTGAAAAAAGGCCCGTTTTAAATCTTTCCCCTCTCTCATCTTAAACCTATGCCCTCTAGGGGAGGGGAAAAACACCTAGGCCGTTCAGCCTATTATAAGACTCTATGAGGTCACCCTTCAGTTTCCAACATTCCAGGGGAAAAAAATACTCCCAGCCTATCCAACGTCTCCTTGTAACTCAAACCCTCCAGTCTGAGTAACTTCCTTGTAAATGTCTTCTCACCCTGTCCACTTTAATAACATTCCTTCCAATAATAGCAGGGTAACCAGATTTGTATATAGTACTCCAAATGCGGCCTTACCAATACTTTGTACAGCCGTAACATGATTTCCCCGACCCCTGTACCCCATGCTCTGTCCAATGAAGGTATCAAGCGCCTTCTTAACCATCCTGTCTACCTGTGCCCCTCACTCTCTCTGTTCGCTTTGTCTATTTGCACCCCCTGGTCACCCTGTTGCACTTCATGCAACACTTCTCGCGATGCTTGCAAAGCATTTCACAGTGAACAAAGGAACCAATTCTTCCTTTGTACAAGATAACCAGATAACTCCCAACCATTCCTCCTACAGTCACATGCCATACAAGACACAATCCAGCGACCACCTCACCTCCAGTAGCAAATTAATTCAGATCATCTCTTAATGGCAAGATCTGGTGTAAATTTGTTTTTTAACTGTAAGGAGTAGTCAGAATTTTAACTGCAGCGTTCGTATTGATTCTGAATAGGGGATGATAATGTAAACGTACTATGAATAATAGGATATAGTAATGTAAATTTACTCTGAATAATAGAAGATGGCAGAAGTGTATTGTTTTAATCCGAATAATAGGAGATGACATTTTTTTTTAAAATATTGTATCTGCAAGACAGAAACATACCAATCTCCCCTGTGGTATCCAATTTCTTGAAGGTCAGCAGAGCAAATTAACCCCTTAACATCTCAACTCTGTTTAAAATTGTGTCATTAGTTTATTCAGCCTCTCCTCGTCCTTCCAAAATCCATACTGTGAACCACTCTGGGCTGTCCTGAGGGCATGAAAGGTGCTAAAATGAACGCAGGAACCTCCTCTTTTGCGAATGACCTAAAATCGTGGATCTCCCTTCACAGATTGATGTTCCAATATTCAAAGAAACCATTTCAGTTGGGAATCGATGAATGAAGAGGGAAGACCCCCAAGGCAGCGGTTCATTCAACTGTGGCTCCCATCTGCCACCGCACCTTTGTGCTGGGTCCACTTTTGTTTGTGATTTATATGAAGAATGTGCAAACTCCACAGAGACTGGAATCGAACCCGGGTCCCTGGCACTGTGCCAACCACTGAGCCTCTCCTAATATATGTCAAACAGATTCAGCTAATAAATTCACTTCACCTCTAAGCACACGTGTCTTTTTGTAATCGTTTTGCTCAGACCCTAAAAGAACCCGTTAGGCATTTGCAGTTTTCATCGGCTTAGGGACAGGTGAATCGCACTGGCAGGATGGTTAGTAAGCAGAGAGCGTTAAAATAATTGACAAAAAAAAAAATCCAGAGTGAAGATGATCTTACTCAGTTGAGTTCTGATGATCTGGAAGACATTGCCTGCAGGTCTGCTGTGATCAAATCCAACAGCAACTTCCAATAGTGATCTGAATGATTACTCAACAAAGATTTTCAGTGTCAGGGAGTGGGACAGATTGGCAGCACATTCGGAGACAGTGTGCAATGGACTGATTGGCCCATCTCTTGTGCTCAACGATGGATTTTGAAACTGTTATAGAATCTTAGACTGCAGCGCAAATGGGGGCCATCTGGCTCGTGCAGAAGGTGAGCCAGTCCATCCCACTCCCTCCTTTCTCCCACATCTCCTTGAACAAGACGGCAGCCCATCATCCGGCCAGTACGAAGCAAGCAACGGGGAGGAGGGGGGGGCACGCGGGAAGGGATTCAAATCACTATCTGAGCTGGGAACCCACACCCGCGTGCACCGGGGAGGGGCCGTTCATCTGCTCCGTGTGTAGGAAGGGATTCACCCGGTAATCCGGTTTCCAAACACACCAGCAAGATGGATTAGATTAGATTACTTTACAGTGTGGAAACAGGCCCTTTGGCCCAACAAGTCCACACCGACCCGCCGAAGCGCAACCCACCCATAACCTTACATTTACCCCTTACCTAACACTACGGGCAATTTAGCGTGGCCATTTCACCTGACCCTGCACATCTTTGGACTGTGGGAGGAAACCGGAGCACCCGGAGGAAACCCACGCAGACACGGGGAGAATGTGCAAACTCCACACAGTCAGTCGCCTGAGGTGAGAATTGAACCCGGGTCTCTGGCGCTGTGAGGCAGCAGTGCTAACCACTGTGCCACCGTGCCGCCCACAAGCTCTTGAGAATAGAAGGAGCAGGAGTAGGCCGTTTGCACCCACCCCACCCCAAGCCTGCTCCGCCATCCAATAAGATCATGGCTAATCTTTTTGGTGGACTCAGCTCCGCTCACCGTAACTCTTAATTCCTTCACTGTTCAAAAGTCTATCTTGGCTTTAAAAACACCCAACCACGTAGCCTCAACCGCTTCACTGGGCAAGGGAGTGGGATTGACTGGCTCTCCCTCTGCATGGGCCAGAGCAGACACTTGGTGGGGAATTCCAGATTCACAACTCTCTGGGTGAAGAAATTCCTCCTCAACTCTGTCCTCAATCCACTCCTCCTTATTTTGAGGCTACGCCCCTTTGTTCTAGGTTCACCCCAAACAGCGAGAACAACCTCCCCACTTATATCTTATCCACGCCCATCTTGATTTTTTTTTTGTGTTTCTATGGGTCCCTTAAAAACATCTTGGCCTTTTTTGTTGCTGGCTCCCTGATGTCTCATCGCCGCTGCAAAGCCAACCTGTGAAAACGAACACCTTTTGTTCACTTTTCATAGAGTCTTCGACAACCAGGATTCGTTTTGTGTCGGTGTCCATCATCGTGATGTGTTAGTGCTTAAGATTCAGTTACGTTTATAATCAGGCTCCTGTTGGATCGGTGATCGATGCTCAGAGATGGATGACTTTGGTCGTCAGCTTCCTAATATTCAGGAGATATGTGCATTAATAATCAGGGCACTACCACGTTAAATGTCTGCTGTTTGCTGTCTCAAGGACCAAGATCTGACTGGGTGAATAAACAGTCACCTACTATTTTAATCCTCTAGATTCTGAGGCATTACAGAGTTGCAGATACAGGCAACAGATGGCAGATGGAGCTTAATCCGGGTAAGTGTGAGGGGCTGAAATTTGGGAGATCTCTAGATTGGGTTGGGATATCTGATTGGCATGGACGGGTTGGATCGAAGTGTCTGTTTCCATGCTGTACATCTCTATGACTCTATGAGGAGTGTGCAGTTAAAGGCAGAACTCTGAACAGCGTACAGAGGAACGTTGGGGTTCAAGTCCACCACTCCCTGAAAGTGGCCACGCGAGTAGGTAGGATGGTAAAGACGGCTTACGGCACACAGAAATGTTGGCCGGGGAATTGAGTACATGAGTCAGGATATCATGTTGCAGCTTTGTAAGACTTTGGCTCGGCCACACTTACAGAGTATTGCGTTCAATTCTGGTCACCACATTACAAGAAGGATGTGGAGGCTTTGGAGAGGGTGCAGAGCAGGATGCTGCCTGGATTAGAGGGTATGAGCTATAAGGAGAGGCTAGGAAAACGCAGAGTGTTTTCTCTGGAGCGGCGGAGGCTGAGGGGAGGTAGAAGTCTAGAGAATTATGAGATGCATAGATAGAGCTGACCATCGGAAATTTTTTCCCCTAGTCTAAAACTAGGGAGCATGCATTTAAGGTGAGAGGGAGGAAAGTTCAAAGGAGATGTGAGGGGCGTGTTTCTTTTACACGTAGAGTGATAGGAGCCTGGATGTGCTGCCAGGGGATGGTGGTGGAGGCATACAATAGGGGCATTTAAGGGACTTTTAGGTAAGTACATGAATATACGAGGAATGGAGGGATATGGACCAAGGACAGGCAGAAGGGATTAGTTTAATTTTCCATCACGTTCGGCACAACATTGTGGGCCGACCGGCCTGTTCCTGCGCTGTGCAGTTCAATTTTAATTGTGGTCAGGGAGGGGGGGAGATAATGGCCGAGTGGTATTATCACTAGGTTATTAATTCAGTGATGCAGGTAGGGTTCTGGCGGTCCTGAGTTCCAATCCTACCATGGCAGATGGTGAAACGAGAAGTTGGTAAAAGAGGAAAAGAAAAACCTGGTACTAAGAGCCTCATGATGCTCATGAAACTGTCATCAATTCTGATTACAGTCTTCTTCTGGTGCATTAACACAGAAGGCATGGGTTAGTCAGTTTGTGAATGACGCCCAAGATTGATGGTATAGTGGACAGTGAAGGTTACCTCAAATTACAAAGAGGTCTCGACCAATTGGGTTAGCGGGCTGAGGAGGGGCAGGTGGAGTTTAATTTGGATAAATGTGATGTAAAGCAGACAAGGGCATGGGACTTAAACAGTTAATGGTAGGGCTTTGGCTGTAGAACAGAGAGAGAGAGACATCTAGTGGTTCAGGTACATCATTCTTTGAAGTTTGCCTCATATATAGGTGGAGGGGGGGGGTTAAGAAGGCATTTAGCACGCTTGCTTCATTACTCAGAGCTTTGAGTATCGGAGTCGGAACGTCATGTTGAGGTTGTCAGTGAGGTCTCTTCTGGAGCAATGTATCCAGTTCTGCTCGCCCTGTTATAGGAAGGTCATTATTAAGCTGGAGAGGGTTCAGAAGAGATTTATCAGGATGTTGCCTGGATTGGAGGGTTTGAGTTATAAAGGAGAAGGTGGATAGGTTGGGGCTTTGTTCACTGGAGCATAAGAGGTTTATAAAGTCATGAGGGGTATAGATAAGACAGCTGTCCTTTTCCCTGCGGTGGGGGAGATTCAAGACCGGGGGGATATATTGCTAAGGTGAAAGGAAAAAGATTGGAAAAAGACATGGGAGGGGGGCAATTTTGTTTTTAAACACAAGAGTGTTTCGGTGTGGAATGAACTTCCAGAGGATGTGGTGGATGTAGGTACATTTAATGTGCTTTCGTGAAGAAATTCTGCCATCCTTACTGGTCTGGTCCACACGTGACCCCAGACCTGCAGAAATACTGCCCTCTGGACAAATTAAAAATGGGCAACAAATGCTGGCCTAGCCAGCAACACCCAAATCCCCTGAACAGATAGAAAAAAAAGATTCATCAGGGTCCAAACATGTGCGGGTCAGGTGAATTGGCCGTGCTGAATTGCCCATAGTGTTAGGTGCATTAGTCAGAGGGAAATGGGTCTGGGTGGGTTACCCTTTGGAGGGTCGGTGTGGACTGGTTGGGCCGAAGGGCCTGTTTCCACACTGTAGGGAATCTAATCCAATTAATGACGTATTTTCTGTTGCATAATGAATTAGTGGCCAATTGCGTTAACAGTCAGGAGGCTAATTGTTTTTTTTAAAATCCCAATCGTTTCCATTAACACTCAAGAGTTGTATTACATCAATAATTTGCCAGTTTTGTTCCAGTTCCATGAAGTGAGTAATGCGAAGGGTATCACATTCATAACCAGAGTCCAAATTGATCCGTTGATAATCTCCCTGTCTGCTCATTAGCTGAGGATTCACCACTCCGCTACCCATCAACAAGCCTCATTATTGTCCCCCTCCTTTGTTTGCACCCATCCACCCACCCCCAACATTATTACTCTGGGGGTCACAAACAGTCAGGAGCATTTTTGCACAGATGACTGGGTTTAGGTATGGGGGGGGGGGGTTGAAGGAGGTGAATCCCGCCAGCTTGCGGAGAAGGTTGTGCCCCTTGCTGAGTTTCCAGCCAGGCTAAGTCGATAAACGCATTTCAAAACCGGACCCCCTCCCCTGTCGTGCTCAGTGAGATGCCCCTGTAGTTGCTGCAGGCTTCCCTTAATCAATGAGGGCCTTTTGGATTCAGGCATGTCCACTGGAACTGATCCGTCCTCCCAGCTTTACTCTGGCTACCAAGACTGGTTCATCTTGTTTACTAGATCTCATGTACTGTTAATGTTTGCTTTTAAGTGCTGAGAGTTGAACAGTACAGAAACAGACCCTTCAGTCCAACTCATTGAAAAAAGCAAGTCAAATTATTCTATCAATTCCAGATTCAGAAGGAATTGTGGTGGCGTGGAACTGTGCTTTTACATTAGAGACAGAATTGATTCAGAGTTCCATTTCACAAGCACTGCTGAGTCAGAGATAACAAAGGGCCTGAATAGTTCATGAAAGCATTTTGTCCGGTACAGTGTTTAATGCTCAAAACCTCTGTCAGTATTCATGTGAGCAAAGCGCCATCCAGTCCAATAGAAAATCACAAAAGGGGCAGCAGGAGAATGGGACTCTCGTGTGTTTGATCAAAGCACCTGCGAGGCTGTCATTACCCGCGACAGCTCAAAAATCGATGGGCCTTTTTAACACTCAGGGCTCCTTGTCCGACTTAACCAGGAGCCAGAAAGCCTTGGGAAAGCATCAGATGCTGGGAGGAAGGCAGCACAGCCGTGTCCAACCCAATGGGACATATCTTTGCTCCTGACAGTGAGGACTTTGCCAATTTTGGGACAACGCTGGGGAATGGTGGGACTCCAAACATCCTCCAGATCCCACCATACATAGCACGTCAGTCTACACTGTCGAGAACAGGTTGGATGGCTTGACGTACAAACAGATCCAGTGTCTGTTTGCACAGTGTCTCTCCATCTGTCGATGAGTCCCTTGGGTGTTGGCCAGGTTTGGCAGAGTTCTAGATGCTGGGATGACGTCATGCAGTTGGGTCGGTTTTGCTTTTAACATCCGTGACCGACATCACTGAAGGGAAGGTGATGGCCCAGTGGTATTATCACTGGATTGTTAATCCAGAGACTCTGGTAACGCAGGTTCAAATCCTCCCAGGGCAGCGGGTGGAATATGAATTAAGAGTCTTGAGATGTTGATTGTTGGCGGGAAAACTCAGGTGGTTCACTCGTGTCCCTTAGGGAAGGAAACAGCCATCCTTACCTGGTCTGGCCTACATGTGACTCCAGACCCACAGCCAATGTGGTTGACTCTTAAATGCCCCCTGGGCAATAAGTGTTGGGCCTGGGCAATGACACGCTCATTCTTTGAATATTTTTCTTTCATTGGGGTGGCACGGTGGCTCAGTGGTTAGCACTGCTGCCTCAGAGCACCAGGGACCCGGGTTCGATTCCACCCTCGGATGACTGTGTGCGTGTGTGGAGTTTGCACATTCTCCCCGTGTCTGCGTGGGTTTCCTTCGGGTGCTCTGGTTTCCTCCCACAGTCACAAAGATGTGCAGGTTAGGGTGGATTGGCCGTGCTAAATTACCCATAGTGCCCAGGGATGTG
>NC_057753.1:11827327-11842990 GCF_004010195.1 Chiloscyllium plagiosum
GGGATGTGCAGGTTAGGGTGGATTGGCCATGCTAAATTACCCATAGTGCCCAGGAATGTGTAGGTTAGGTTGGATTGGCTGTGCTTAATTATCATAGTGCCCGGGGATGTGCAGGTTAGGGTGGATTGGCCATGCTAAATTACCCATAGTGCCCAGGAATGTGTAGGTTAGGTTGGATTGGCTGTGCTTAATTATCATAGTGCCCGGGGATGTGCAGGTTAGGGTGGATTGGCCGTGCTAAATTACCCATCGTGTCAGGTGCATTAGCCAGGGGTAAATGTAGGGGAACGGGGTCTGGGTGGGTTAATCTCTGGAGGGACTTGTTGGGCCGAAGGGCCTGGTTCCACACTATAGGGAATCTAACCTTTGTTGTGGGCTCCACCTTTGCCAGATGTTGCTGCTGTGTCTGAAACGATTAAACTCAGCGCACGTCCATTCATTTTGGCTCACAGCTGGAAAATACTTCATCCAGTCCTGGTCTCCCTGTTAACGGGAAGGCTATTATTAAACTAGAAAGGGCTCAGAAGAGATTTACTGGGATGTTGCCGGCAATGGAGAGGCTTGAGTTATCAAGGGTAGGCTGGGGCTTTCTTTCATGGTTTACAGAGGTTTATAAAATAATAAGGGGCATAGATAAGGTGAATTGCACCTGTCTTTTCCTTAAGAGGGGGGAGTGGGATTTCAAGAGCGGGGGGGCATATTTTTCAGGTGAGAGGAGAAAGATTTTTTTAAAAAAGGACATGAGGGGCAACTGTTTCACACAGAGGATGGTGTGTCGTAGGTACAGTTTCAAGGTTTAAAAGACATTTTGATAATCACATGAGTAGGAACAGGGATATGGGCCAGGGGGCGGGCAAGTGGGACGCGTTCAGTTTGGGGATTATGGACTGGTTGGGACGCAAGGGTCTGTTTCCGCGCTGTGTATGACTCTGCAGGGCAGAGCTGGCTGGATGGGAGGGCAAGTGTGCGGTGCACAGCGACTCCCACCACGGGGGGGGGCAATTCCCGACCCCACAAAAGACTCCACTCTCCTCAGCTCTGGCCAAGGTGCGGTTGACCCTCAGGTTGGAGCTGCGACCTCCCATTTCGCTCCGAAGGGCGGCGGGGGGAGGCGTGAGCTCTGGGACTTTGGAAACCCCCTTGAACTTCGCTTGAACCCGGAAAACATTTCGTCCCCTCGCATTCCTCGGCGATTTAATTTCGCAACGATGCGAGGCGTGTGCGGAACAGGAAGAAAAGTCAAGGATGAATCCGGGGGGGGCCTCCGTTAGCTCAACTGGCTGGCTTGCGGGGGACGGTGATGACGGCGGGGTGGGTTCAATCCCTGCAAGGGCTGAAGTTAGCTCTCCTCATCAACTAGTCTGAGGCATGGGGAGCCCTCAGGTTAAACCACAAGTTGTGTGCGTCCCCCTTCTCTCTAATGGGACTGCGGCCCTGTCGGCTGATGGCAACTTCACGTTTTTCTTTTTGCAAGTTAGCACTTTCTGATGGGAAACGTTTAACGGGTGGATACTTTCAGGCACAGCACTGTTGCCTTTGTACCCGTGGTGGGTGTGAGGTCGAGGTAAGGGTTTCCTCAGTTTACGGTAAGCCGCTTCCGGCCGGGAGTTCGTGAATTAAGGGGAAAGGTCACGGAAGATGCTTTCAAACCGAGGCAGAGCGGATCCAAACAATCACCGACGTCTCCGGATTATGAATTCCCAGCCGGGGTTATTGGGATTGCCAGCGGAAGACAAATCAAATGCTGTCGGACTTTCGGGGGAAGGGGCTCAGCAGTCGGTGCTCACAGCGGCAGGGACCCGGGGTCAAGTCCAGCTTCAACCATGTGCCGTTTGCATGTTCCCCACCTCGTGTCCACCTGGGTTTGCTCCGGAGGCTCCGGTTTCTTCCCACAGTCCAAAGCTGTGCAGGTTAGGGTGGATTGACCATGCTAAATTACCCATAGTGCCCAGGGATGTGTAGGCTAGGGTGCGTTGGCCATGCTAAATTACCCATAGTGCCCAGGGATGTGTAGGCTAGGGTGCGTTGGCCATGTTAAATTACCCATAGTGCCCAGGGATGTGTAGGCTAGGGTGCGTTGGCCATGCTAAATTACCCATAGTGCCCAGGAATGTGCAGGTTAGGGTGGATTGGCCATTCTAAATTACCCATAATGCCCAGGGATGTGCAGGTTAGGGTGGATTGGCTGTAGGAAAGGCAGGGTTACAGGGCTAGGGAGGGAGGTTGGGTCTGGGTGGAATGCTGTCCGGATGGTCAGCGCAGACTGAACGGACCGGGCCACCCTGCTGCGGTCACTTGTGGATTCGCTGGTGCGACAGAAGGTGCTGCGGCTGAGTGAAGGCCTTCCCGCAGACCGAGCAGGCGAAGGGCCTCTCCCCGGTGTGGATGCGCCGGTGGGTCTGCAGGTGGGACGAGCGGGTGAAGCCCTTGCCGCAGACCGGGCAGGCGAAGGGCCGCTCGCCGCTGTGGATGCGCTGGTGTGCCCGCAGGTTCCATGCGTGGGTGAAGCCGCTGCCGCAGACCGGGCAGGAGAAGGGCCGCTCGCCGGCGTGCCCGCGCTGGTGCCGCAGCAGGTTGTTGGACTGGGCGAAGCCCTTGCCGCAGGCGGGGCAGGTGAAGGGCCTCTCGCCCGTGTGCACCCGCTGGTGCTTCAGCAGCTGCGACGAGTTGGTGAAGCCCTTCCCGCACTCGGAGCAGGCGAAGGGCCTCTCCCCGGTGTGCACCCGCTGGTGCGTCTGCAGCGTGGTGGACTGGGTGAAGCCCTTCCCGCACACCGAGCAGGTGAAGGGCCTCTCGCCTGTGTGGACCCGCCGGTGAGCCGTGAGGTTGGACGAGCACCGGAACCGCTTCCCACAGTAGGTGCAGCTGAATGGCCTCTCCTCGGTGTGAGCCCGCTGGTGCGACTGCAGGCAGAAGGACTGCGCAAAGCCCTTGCCGCACACAGAGCAGATGAACGGCCGCTCCCCGGTGTGACTGCGGTGGTGGTTTTCCAACTGCGATGGGTAGCTGAACGCCTTCCCGCAGTCCCCGCATTTCCACGGTTTCTCCATGGCCTGGTCTCTTCCTCTGGGTTCGGATAACCAGTTAAACGTTCATCCACGTCCACACGCACGCCCAGGTCACGCCTACCACCGTGGATGGTGCAATGTTACCGAAGGCTGCGTAACTGGGTGATGGCACTGGAAGACTCTCAATTGGATGTGTGCCCGCCGTTGCGGTCTCACTGAAGTTTGAAAGCCAGCCGGCAAAATGACACACATTTTCTCTTTCCTTCCCACCTTCAAAGGCCAGATGCCTGTCAAAGCTCAACACACTGCTCGGTTTGAGTGTTCCATCTGTGAATCCTCTTCCTCAATACCCTGTCAAAAGGAGAGTTCGCAAACATTGCTTCTGGCAGGACGGCAAGGAACTCTAGAATGTCTACAGTGTCGGCGCAGGCCCTCCGGAGGATCTCCGCCATATCCACCCCTCCACCCTGTAACCCTGCATTTTCCCCACATGGCTCATCCTCCCAGCCTGGACACTACGGGGCAACACGGCACGCCCAAACCACCCGAAGCCTGCACGTCTTTGGACTGTGGGAAGAAACCGGTGCGCCCGGAGGGGGACTCGCAGTCACGGGGAAGAGGAGGTGCAAGCTGCGGGCGGAGAGACGGTCGCCCCCCCCGAGGGTGGAATCGAACCCGGGTGCCTGCCAGCCGCGGCGCTAACCACTGAGCCACCCCGCCATAATCATTCCCGTCGATGGCCAATCGAATGTCAAAAAGCGAGGCGGGGGGGATTTTAAAGGGACGTGCAATCGGATATGGGGTGAACGAGCGGAGGTCTCAGCAGAGTATAGAGCCCCAATGATGCAGCCCTTGGGGGTTGGGGGGCTCAGCGACCTTGGGTATGGGAGCAATGGAGCATCCATCCCCTCACCAAGATGGCGGCCGGTGGGGGTTGGCAACAAAAGGGAACGAGCAGCCCCTAGGTCTACTTTCCCTTACCAAAATGGCCGCTGGTGCAACAAAGGGGGTTGGTTGGGGTCGCGCCCAGTTGTTTCCCCTCACCAAGATGACGGCGGCCGGAGTGAGACAGTGGGAAGGAGCCCCCGCCCACCTCGCCCCTCACCAAGATGGCGCCCGGGGCCGCGGTGAGAGGGAGCCCCCGCCCACCTCGCCCCTCACCAAGATGGCGCCCGGAGCCGCGGTGAGAGGGAGCCCCCGCCCACCTCGCCCCGCACCAAGATGGCGCCCGGGGCCGCAGTGAGAGGGAGCCCCCGCCCACCTCGCCCCTCACCAAGATGGCGCCAGGAGCCGCGGTGAGAGGGAGCCCCCGCCCCTCACCAAGATGGCGGCCACCGCGACGACATCTCGCCTCCCAACCCCCGGCCCCACGCCCTTCAGGGGGCCTCGGGGTAAATATCGAAATCTTACTCCGGGCCTCCCCCCGCCACTCCGGATGTTCATAAACAACCCCTGAGGTTAATTTGCACCCCCCCCTCCCCCGGGGTGGGGTGGTTCCCGATCTCCCCCCCCCATTCCCGCCGGCTCACCGCCATCCCCGGTACCCGCGGACCGTCCACCTCCCCGCACGGCCGGCACTGCGCATGCCCAGCCGTGCCGCCGCCGCCGCAGGGGGAGGTGAGGGGCTGCGCGTGCGCGGCGCCGGCACGGCCGGCCGCGCGTGCGTGTTGCCGGCACCGCTCCCTCCTCCAGATCCCACCGTCCCTTACCAGGCCCCCACCGCTGGAGGGCGCTGCGCCGCGCTTTAGCCGCCTCCACCAGGTCCAGGGGGACCCTTCGGCCCGTCCAGCCCATGGCGACCCTCCTTCCAAGTTTAAACCAGTCCCAGCTACCTCCCCGGCACTTAATGGAATGAACTGAAAACGTGCTGCTGGAAAAGCTTTCCCAGCGACACATCTTTCAGCTCTGCTCTCCCAGCATCTGCAGTCCTCACTCACTTCCTCCTGAAATGGAGTCAACTGCCAGAGTAAGTGGTGGGTGCAGGTTGAGTCACAGCATTTGAAAGACATTTGCATCGGTACCCGAAAAGCAAAGGTCATCCTGATGGTAAATGGGCCAGGCGAGGCGTGTGGGACCAGTTTAGCCTGAGGAGGTTTTGACGCCAAGGTAGCGGACAGTGAAGGATTGCCCAAGAGCCCAGTGGGATCTTGATCGACTGGGCCAAGTGAGCCCAAGGAATGGTAGATGGGAGTTTAAGTGAGTTTAAAGCGATTTCGGTAAGGCAAACAAGCACAGTAGCTGGGGAATGTTGCTGAGCAGAGGGACCCTGGGGTGCAGGTTATATATATAGTGCCTTCGAGGTGGAGTCGCAGGCAGACAGGGCGATGAACGAGGCATTTGGCACTGCTGGCCTTCATTGGTCAGGGCACTGAGCATCGGAGTTGGGACGCCACGTTGCGGCTGTACAAAACATCACTGAGGCCACTTTTGCGTACAATTCTGGTCGCCCTGCTACAGGAAAGATGTTGTTAAACTGGAGAGGGTGTGTAAAAAGATTTACCAGGATGTTGCTGGGACTGGGAATGTTTGAGTTATAGGGCGAGGCTGGATAGACTGCGACCTCTTCCCCTGGAACGTCAGAGGCTGATGGGGTGAGTGATAGAGGATTACAAAACCGTGAGGGGCTGAGGTAAGGTGGATAGGCGAGTAGGGGAGGCCAAAACTAGAGGTTTAAGATGAGAGGGGAAAGATTTAAAAGGGACCTTGAGGGGCACTATGTTATGCAGAGGGTGGTGTGTGTAGGGGATAAGGAAGTGGTAGAGGCTGGTACAATTCCAATGTTTAAAAGGCATCCGGACGTGTTAGAAACGAAAATCGCTTCTCAATAATCGCTCTAGACAAATTCAGGAAAACAAAGTTTTATTAACAAGTCAAGTCTGCAGAGTCGGGCACCCTTAAAGAAAAGGCGCGCTGAGGCTTACAAAGTCTCCATTATTTATAGGACAAGTCCCTCCTCTCCTTGGATCCAACAAGCCATGAGGTTCACATTCTTAAAAACATCATTATTTTTATCACAAAGTCTGCAACAAAAGGCTCCAGAGTCTCCAAAGTTTGTTGTTTTTCTCACCCTGTAGTCTTATCAAAACAGATGTCTCAAGTCGTACTCCCATCCTGGAGTCTTATCAGCCAAGGACTCATCCTTCTCTGCTGTGTGAATGGCTTCATTAATCAAGAGCCTGCATGCTTTTACTATAGCTCACAAATTGTCAGCATTCTGCACAATTTAAACTACTCTACTTTTGAGTATATAAAATGGTTGTTAGAAAAGAAACAAAGGTTTTGTCTTTTATTATAGATCAGTCTCACAAATTGTCAGCATTCTGCACAATTTAAACTACTCTACTTTTGAGTATATAAAATGGTTGTTAGAAAAGAAACAAAGGTTTTGTCTTTTATTATAGATCAGTCTCACAAATTGTCAGCATTCTGCACAATTTAAACTACTCTACT
Source organism: Chiloscyllium plagiosum (assembly GCF_004010195.1). NCBI lineage: Eukaryota > Metazoa > Chordata > Chondrichthyes > Orectolobiformes > Hemiscylliidae > Chiloscyllium > Chiloscyllium plagiosum. Next base: position 11,833,786 of record NC_057753.1, read on the forward strand.
TTTGAGTATATAAAATGGTTGTTAGAAAAGAAACAAAAGTTTTGTCTTTTATTATAGATCAGTCTCACAAATTGTCAGCATTCTGCACAATTTAAACTACTCTACTTTTGAGTATATAAAATGGTTGTTAGAAAAGAAACAAAAGTTTTGTCTTTTATTATAGATCAGTCTCACAAATTGTCAGCATTCTGCACAATTTAAACTACTCTACTTTTGAGTATATAAAATGGTTGTTAGAAAAGAAACAAAAGTTTTGTCTTTTATTATAGATCAGTCTCACAAATTGTCAGCATTCTGCACAATTTAAACTACTCTACTTTTGAGTATATAAAATGGTTGTTAGAAAAGAAACAAAGGTTTTGTCTTTTATTATAGATCAGTCTCACAAATTGTCAGCATTCTGCACAATTTAAACTACTCTACTTTTGAGTATATAAAATGGTTAGAAAAGAAACGAAGGTTTTGTCTTTTATTATAGATCAGTCTCACAAATTGTCAGCATTCTGCACAATTTAAACTACTCTACTTTTGAGTATATAAAATGGTTAGAAAAGAAACGAAGGTTTTGTCTTTTATTATAGATCAGTCTCACAAATTGTCAGCATTCTGCACAATTTAAACTACTCTACTTTTGAGTATATAAAATGGTTGTTAGAAAAGAAACAAAGGTTTTGTCTTTTATTATAGATCAGTCTCACAAATTGTCAGCATTCTGCACAATGTAAACTACTCTACTTTTGAGTATATAAAATGGTTAGAAAAGAAACGAAGGTTTTGTCTTTTATTATAGATCAGTCTCACAAATTGTCAGCATTCTGCACAATGTAAACTACTCTACTTTTGAGTATATAAAATGGTTAGAAAAGAAACGAAGGTTTTGTCTTTTATTATAGATCAGTCTCACAAATTGTCAGCATTCTGCACAATTTAAACTACTCTACTTTTGAGTATATAAAATGGTTGTTAGAAAAGAAACAAAGGTTTTGTCTTTTATTATAGATCAGTCTCACAAATTGTCAGCATTCTGCACAATGTAAACTACTCTACTTTTGAGTATATAAAATGGTTAGAAAAGAAACGAAGGTTTTGTCTTTTATTATAGATCAGTCTCACAAATTGTCAGCATTCTGCACAATGTAAACTACTCTACTTTTGAGTATATAAAATGGTTAGAAAAGAAACGAAGGTTTTGTCTTTTATTATAGATCAGTCTCACAAATTGTCAGCATTCTGCACAATTTAAACTACTCTACTTTTGAGTATATAAAATGGTTGTTAGAAAAGAAACAAAGGTTTTGTCTTTTATTATAGATCAGTCTCACAAATTGTCAGCATTCTGCACAATGTAAACTACTCTACTTTTGAGTATATAAAATGGTTAGAAAAGAAACGAAGGTTTTGTCTTTTATTATAGATCAGTCTCACAAATTGTCAGCATTCTGCACAATGTAAACTACTCTACTTTTGAGTATATAAAATGGTTAGAAAAGAAACGAAGGTTTTGTCTTTTATTATAGATCAGTCTCACAAATTGTCAGCATTCTGCACAATTTAAACTACTCTACTTTTGAGTATATAAAATGGTTGTTAGAAAAGAAACAAAGGTTTTGTCTTTTATTATAGATCAGTCTCACAAATTGTCAGCATTCTGCACAATGTAAACTACTCTACTTTTGAGTATATAAAATGGTTAGAAAAGAAACGAAGGTTTTGTCTTTTATTATAGATCAGTCTCACAAATTGTCAGCATTCTGCACAATGTAAACTACTCTACTTTTGAGTATATAAAATGGTTAGAAAAGAAACGAAGGTTTTGTCTTTTATTATAGATCAGTCTCACAAATTGTCAGCATTCTGCACAATTTAAACTACTCTACTTTTGAGTATATAAAATGGTTGTTAGAAAAGAAACAAAGGTTTTGTCTTTTATTATAGATCAGTCTCACAAATTGTCAGCATTCTGCACAATGTAAACTACTCTACTTTTGAGTATATAAAATGGTTAGAAAAGAAACGAAGGTTTTGTCTTTTATTATAGATCAGTCTCACAAATTGTCAGCATTCTGCACAATGTAAACTACTCTACTTTTGAGTATATAAAATGGTTAGAAAAGAAACGAAGGTTTTGTCTTTTATTATAGATCAGTCTCACAAATTGTCAGCATTCTGCACAATTTAAACTACTCTACTTTTGAGTATATAAAATGGTTGTTAGAAAAGAAACAAAGGTTTTGTCTTTTATTATAGATCAGTCTCACAAATTGTCAGCATTCTGCACAATGTAAACTACTCTACTTTTGAGTATATAAAATGGTTAGAAAAGAAACGAAGGTTTTGTCTTTTATTATAGATCAGTCTCACAAATTGTCAGCATTCTGCACAATGTAAACTACTCTACTTTTGAGTATATAAAATGGTTAGAAAAGAAACGAAGGTTTTGTCTTTTATTATAGATCAGTCTCACAAATTGTCAGCATTCTGCACAATTTAAACTACTCTACTTTTGAGTATATAAAATGGTTGTTAGAAAAGAAACAAAGGTTTTGTCTTTTATTATAGATCAGTCTCACAAATTGTCAGCATTCTGCACAATGTAAACTACTCTACTTTTGAGTATATAAAATGGTTAGAAAAGAAACGAAGGTTTTGTCTTTTATTATAGATCAGTCTCACAAATTGTCAGCATTCTGCACAATGTAAACTACTCTACTTTTGAGTATATAAAATGGTTAGAAAAGAAACGAAGGTTTTGTCTTTTATTATAGATCAGTCTCACAAATTGTCAGCATTCTGCACAATTTAAACTACTCTACTTTTGAGTATATAAAATGGTTGTTAGAAAAGAAACAAAGGTTTTGTCTTTTATTATAGATCAGTCTCACAAATTGTCAGCATTCTGCACAATGTAAACTACTCTACTTTTGAGTATATAAAATGGTTAGAAAAGAAACGAAGGTTTTGTCTTTTATTATAGATCAGTCTCACAAATTGTCAGCATTCTGCACAATGTAAACTACTCTACTTTTGAGTATATAAAATGGTTAGAAAAGAAACGAAGGTTTTGTCTTTTATTATAGATCAGTCTCACAAATTGTCAGCATTCTGCACAATTTAAACTACTCTACTTTTGAGTATATAAAATGGTTGTTAGAAAAGAAACAAAGGTTTTGTCTTTTATTATAGATCAGTCTCACAAATTGTCAGCATTCTGCACAATGTAAACTACTCTACTTTTGAGTATATAAAATGGTTAGAAAAGAAACGAAGGTTTTGTCTTTTATTATAGATCAGTCTCACAAATTGTCAGCATTCTGCACAATGTAAACTACTCTACTTTTGAGTATATAAAATGGTTAGAAAAGAAACGAAGGTTTTGTCTTTTATTATAGATCAGTCTCACAAATTGTCAGCATTCTGCACAATTTAAACTACTCTACTTTTGAGTATATAAAATGGTTGTTAGAAAAGAAACAAAGGTTTTGTCTTTTATTATAGATCAGTCTCACAAATTGTCAGCATTCTGCACAATGTAAACTACTCTACTTTTGAGTATATAAAATGGTTAGAAAAGAAACGAAGGTTTTGTCTTTTATTATAGATCAGTCTCACAAATTGTCAGCATTCTGCACAATGTAAACTACTCTACTTTTGAGTATATAAAATGGTTAGAAAAGAAACGAAGGTTTTGTCTTTTATTATAGATCAGTCTCACAAATTGTCAGCATTCTGCACAATTTAAACTACTCTACTTTTGAGTATATAAAATGGTTGTTAGAAAAGAAACAAAGGTTTTGTCTTTTATTATAGATCAGTCTCACAAATTGTCAGCATTCTGCACAATGTAAACTACTCTACTTTTGAGTATATAAAATGGTTAGAAAAGAAACGAAGGTTTTGTCTTTTATTATAGATCAGTCTCACAAATTGTCAGCATTCTGCACAATGTAAACTACTCTACTTTTGAGTATATAAAATGGTTAGAAAAGAAACGAAGGTTTTGTCTTTTATTATAGATCAGTCTCACAAATTGTCAGCATTCTGCACAATTTAAACTACTCTACTTTTGAGTATATAAAATGGTTGTTAGAAAAGAAACAAAGGGGGTACGTTCACATATCCCGTCCTTCCTTCCTCGCCCCCCATGGGCACTTCCCGGAGTGGATTCATTCTTGCAATCGAGACAGGGTTTTGTCTGTGACCCTTTTCAGCTTGAGATCTGGTCTGTACCCCTGAGGTAGTTTGTGGTTCCTCCCCATTTTCTTCCCCTTCCCCTGAATCGTCGTCACCCGAAGGAACATTTTGTGGGGCAGACGGGGTCACGTAGGGCGGCGGTAAGTGATCTAAAGGGTCCCATTCTTTCTGCCCTTTCGAGTCTTTATTAGTTACCTGCATTTGACAAGATATCGTAACCGGCAGCCAACAAAGGGCATAATCACTTTCTTCCAGATTAACATCAGGTTTTGAATTGACATATAAAATGAGGGCTTGCCGGACCCAGTCTTCGTCAGTACCGAATCTAGGCCACCACACTGAGTTGCCCTGAATAGGTTTCTGGGACCACTTTTGACAGTATTTTACCATCTTCCTTTTAGATTTTCCCTTTCTTCCACCCTGATCCCAATTATTTAGCATTCTCCCTAACGGAGTATCGTCAGGTACCCCGGGGTATGTGTCATTGTCCCTGTTTAAGCCTACCTTTCCCTTAATCGCCTTAGATCCCTTATTTCACATTTCTGAGGACTTCGTATTTTTCCCGTGATAATCTATCACAATGTAGCCAATTCCCGGACCTTCAGTCCCGTGATCGCCCAGGTTCCTTTGCAGGCACCCCCGGTCTTTGGATTCCTGTGTCCTACGTCTCTGTGACACAAATCACAGGCACCCCGTAGGTACACGTTCCTCCTCAAACACGGTCTCTGCAAAATCCCTCACAGGCGAGCCCCGGTCTCTAGATTCCTGAGTCCCACGTCTCTGTAGAAAAAATCCACAGGCACCCCGTAGGTCCCCAGTCCTCCGGAAACATGGTCCCCGCAAGTTTTTTCTTACCTGGGTTCGGTGCACCGAAATTACTCGATCGTTAACCGTCCCCACTGCCTCGGGTATACCCCTCCTTTGTTTTCCTGAGCCTCCCGGATATCACTCGCTCAAGCCGCGCGGGGTGACAAGCAAGGAATCAGGGACTGCTGAACTTAGCAGGGTGCACCTTCTCCGATATCCTTCCTCAACTCCCCTTGCGGCCGGAGTGTTGATCCCGGATGAAGAGCCCCCAAGTTTGTTAGAAACGAAAATCGCTTCTCAATAATCGCTCTAGACAAATTCAGGAAAACAAAGTTTTATTAACAAGTCAAGTCTGCAGAGTCGGGCACCCTTGAAGAAAAGGCGCGCTGAGGCTTACAAAGTCTCCCATTATATACAGCACAAGTCCCTCCTCTCCTTGGCTCCAACAAGCCATGAGGTTCACATTCTTAAAAACATCATTATTCTTATCACAAAGTCTGCAACAAAAGGCTCCAGAGTCTCCAAAGTTGTTGTTTTTCTCACCCTGTAGTCTTATCAGTCAAAGGCTTTAATCTGTTAAAGATGTCTCTCGAGTCGTTCCCCCATCCTGGAGTCTTATCAGTCAAGGACCCATCCTTCCCGCCTGTGTCAATGGTTTCATCAATCAAGGGCCTGCTTGTTTTTACTCTGCTCACAAATTGTCAGCATTCTGCACAATTTAAACTATTCTACTTTTGAGTATATAAAATGTTCTAGAAAAGAAACAAAAGTTTTGTCTTTTATTATAGACCAGTCTGTGGTCCAGGCACATCTTAAAGTTTAAACCGAAATTACCTCTCACAGACGGGTACATAAATAGGCAGGGTTTTAAGGCAAATGGGACTAGTTCAGTTTAGGGCAATTTAGCCCCATCCTTCTCCCTTACCCTGAACAAGTAACACATTCCCACTTGAGATGTCCAACTCATTTTTGGGAGTTGGATCTACTCCCACCAGGAATTCAGACAATATCGTCGAGATCATCAGAGTAAAATAATCTATTCCTGGCCTCTGTTCTGGATTCCTTTCTTCTGTCCATTATTTCGGAGCTGCGTGCTGTGGTCACCAAACACCCTTGCAGTGTCAGTCATTTCCTCCTGCTGTCCGTCTAATTGTGTTTCGACCCCCTCTGGTCTGAGGAACGTCTCCAGTCTCTCTCTCTCTGTGTGCTCAGAAACACATCAGGTGCCCGAAAATCATGGACCCAAGCCCCAGACAGATCCCAGGGAGCGGGACAGACTCGAGGGTCTTCCCAAAACTCAACTGGAAGTAAGCACGGGCAGTTTCCTTCCCCCAAGGACATGGGTAAACCAGATGGATGTTCTCCCCCCCCAAGTAATCGACAGTGGATTTACGGTCGCCATTAGAATCTTAATTCCAGATTCCGTTTCTTTTCACTGAGTTCAAAATCCACCGTGGTGCAGACTCGAAGCTGGTTCCCAGAACATTGCTGGGTCTCTGGATTAACAGTCCAGCGCTAGCTTTAGGGAACATCTCCGAGACACCCGCACCAATCAACCACTCCGCCCCGTGGCCCAACATTTCAACTCCCCCTCCCACTCTGCCGAGGACATGGAGGTCCTGGGCCTCCTTCACCGCCGCTCCCTCACTCATCCTAGTTTCAAACTTCCAGCTCAGCACTGTCCCCATGACTTGTCCTACCTGCCTATCTCCTTTTCCACCTATCCACTCCACCCTCTCCTCCCTGACCTATCACCTTCATCCCCTCCCCCACTCACCCATTGTACTCTATGCTACTCTCTCCCCACACCCACCCTCCCCTAGCTTATCTCTCCACGCTTCAGGCTCACTGCCTTTATTCCTGATGAAGGGCTTTTGCCCGAAACGTCGATTTCGCTGCTCCTCGGATGCTGCCTGAACTGCTGTGCTCTTCCAGCACCACTGATCCAGAATCTGGTTTCCAGCATCTGCAGTCATTGTTTTTACCCCGCTAGGACATTGCCAGGTCACTGAAAGGCAGGTAGAGAGAGAATGGTAACCTGGTCAGTGGGGCACAGTGGAGCCGGGCTCGATTCCAACCTCGGACGACCGTCCCTGCAGAGTCTGCACATTCACCCCCCCTCACCCCCCCACCCCCCAACCCCTCCACCCCTTCCCCCAAGCCCGTGGCACACTCCAAACATGCACAGGTTCAGATGGTTTGGCCATGGTGTCCAGGGAGGTACAGGTTAAGGTGGGGAAACGCAGGGTGACAGGGATGGGGGTTCCGGGGGCTGGGGTTTCTGCAGAATGGGAACAGGGTGGAGGGCGCGCTGACAAACAGGGTGAAGGGCTTTCGCCCTGAACTCCCAGTCTTGCCCCTGCGCTCCTCGCACGCTGCCTGACCTGCTAGGGGCTTCTCCAGCCCCAGTTCTGAGCTTGACTCCGACCTGCAGCACCCAGTTCTGCCCTCCCAAACAAAAGAATCCCGGAGAATGATGGCAGGGCGGGAGGTGCAGAGGGATCACGGCTGGCTGGACAGGGCGGCTCCCTAAGATCAACTGTGGCTGCAAGGGAGACCACCCAGGCCTTGGAAAAATAATAACGACCTTGCATCGGATTGAAACTACCTCCACGCCTGTGCTTTTCTACCACAAAGCCGACTTCTAGGGGTTTAAAACATCTGCGCTGTCCTGAACGCGATCAATAGCAAAATGGAACCCCAAACACTTGACTCCCTGGTGTTAGCACAGGGGACGAGTTGAGTGAATCCCATTCTCCCCCCCACCTCCACACACACACACACATATACAGTCTCACCAACCCCTGGGGCGCTAACTCTTCTTCTCGCCCAGAGCGGGTGGGGGGAGAGATCCGGTCGTCAAACCAAAAGGGAAACACGAGAGAGTGAGATAGGTGAACGTGGGGGTGGGGGGGGAGGGGAGAGAAAGGGAAGGCAGTAGCTGGAGGAGAGGGAGGTTAGACACCTACTTTCTAAAGGTAAAACCAAGGGCTGCAGATGCTGGAAACCAGAGTCTAGATTAGAGTGTGGGGCTGGAAAAGCACAGCAGGTCAGGCAGCATCCCAGGAGCAGGACAATCAACGTTTAGGGCAAAAGCCCCACCTACTTTCCATAGAGAATCCCTACAGTATCGCAGTTAGACAGTAGTGTTGGCGGGGGGGGGGAAAGAAATAAACAGAAAAACCATTACATAGAAGTGTCCACTCTGAGAGGTGGTTCTGAGGGAGCTGGCCCAGCGTTCAAGGAATCTCCTCTAGATTGCTTCAGGAGGAGGGGGAACTGATTCTGGGGCTAGCTGGCCCACAGCCAGTGCCAGAGAAGGAAGAAGGGAGAAAAAGCAAAATCCCTACAGTGGGGCCAACAGGCCCTTCAGCCCAACAGGTCCACACCGACCCATTCCCCACCCCTATGACTCGACATTTAACCCCCCCCCCCGACGCTAACCTGTTGGAGGATTCGGAGAGGTGAGGAATGGTTAGGGATAGTCAGCACGGTCTCTTTGTGGGAGGGAACCGCGTCCCGCTGGGGAGCAGCGCGGGGTGGGGGGGGGGGAGGTTTAGCGAGCGGGTGTGGGCACCGCCACCTCAGCGCTCCCCTTCCCTGGTCACAGACCTGTCGGCCGTCCCAGTCCAGGAGGGGCCGGCTCCAGTGAAACCAGGGCACAAAGCTGACGCCCGTCGTCCTCGGGTCTCTGAAAGCCGTCTCCGCTGCCTCACCAATGGACTGCCTGGCAACCGTCTCAGGCTGAATCAAACAGGCCATAGCCATGGTGGAAGAGAGTCATAGAGGTGGGCAGCACGGAAACAGACCCTTCGGCCCAACCCATCCATGCCGACCAGATATCCCAACCCAATCTAGTCCCACCTGCCAGCACCCGGCCCATATCCCTCCAAACCCTTCCTATTCATATACCCATCCAAATGCCTCTTAAATGTCGCAATTGTACCAGCCTCCACCACATCCTCTGGCAGCTCATTCCATACACGTACCACCCTCTGCGTGAAAAAGTTGCCCCTTAGTGCTCTTTTATATTTTTCCCCTCTCACCCTAAACCTATGCCCCTCTAGTTCTGGTCTCCCCAACCCCAGGGAAAAGACTTTGTCTATTTATCCTATCCATGCCCCTCATAATTTTGTAAACCTCTATAAGGTCACCCCTCAGCCTCCGACACTCCAGGGAAAACAGCCCCAGCCTGTTCAGCCTCTCC
>NC_057753.1:11843125-11866806 GCF_004010195.1 Chiloscyllium plagiosum
GCTAAGATTTGCTTTCCCAAAATGCAGCACCTCGCATTTATCTGAATTAATCTCCATCTGCCACTTCTCAGCCCATTGGCCCATCTGGTCAATATCCTGTTGTAATCTGAGGTAACCCTCTTCGCTGTTCACTACACCTCCAATTTTGGTGTCATCTGCAAACTTACTAACTGTACCTCTTATGCTTGCATCCAAATCATTTATGTAGATGAAAAAAAGTAGAGGACCCAGCACTGATCCTTGTGGCACTCCACTGGTCACAGGCCTCCAGTCTGAAAAACAACCCTCCACCACCATCCTGTGTCTTTTACCTTTGAGCCAGTTCTGTATCCAAATGGCTAGTTCTCCCTGTGTTCCATGAGATCTAACCTTGCTAATCAGTCTCCCATGGGGAACCTTGTCGAACGCTTTACTGAAGTCCATAAAGATCACATCTACAGCTCTGCCCTCATCAATCTTCTTTGTTACTTCTTCAAAAAACTCAACCAAGTTTGTGAGACATGATTTCCCAACTACAAAGCCATGTTGACTACCCCTAATCAGTCCTTGCCTTTCCAAATACATGGACATCCTGTCCCTCCGGATTCCCTCCAACAACTTGCCCACCACCGAGGTCAGGCTCACCGGTCTATAGTTCCCTGGCTTGTCCTTACCACCCTTCTTAAACAGTGGCACCACGTTTGCCAACCTCCAGTCTTCCGGCACCTCACCTGTGACTATCGATGATACAACTATCGCAGCAGGAGGCCCAGCAATCACTTCTCTAGCTTCCCACAGAGTTCTCGGGTACACCTGATCAGGTCCTGGGGATTTATCCACCTTTAACCGTTTCAAGACATCCAGCACTTCCTCCTCTGTATATCGGGACATTTTGCAAGACGTCACCATCTATTTCCCTACAGTCTATATATCTTCCATGTCCTTTATCTAGCCTTGGTAACCAGCCTCCCATGGGGAACCTTGTCGAACGCCTAACTTGAAGTCCATATAGGTAGTCCATCCTGGGATGAAGAATCTGTCCCCATCATCACCCCGACTGCCCACTTCCCCACACCGTTCTGCCAGGGTTTTCAGCTGCGGCTGCAACTCTCGCCCATTCCCTTTGTCTTTTCGGTTTCAATTCATTCACCGGACGAGGGCCATCATCTACTGCCCATCCCTTATTACCCAGGGGGGCGACGGGTAAGAGTCAACCACATCGCTGCGGGTCTGGAGTCACACATTGGCCAGACCAGGTGAGGATGGCAGCTTCCTTCCCTCAAGGACCTCAGTGGAGCAGACGGGGCTCCAGCCACGGGTTCACGGGCATCGCTAAAATTCCAGACATTCACCAAATTCACCTGCCGTGGCGGGATTCGGAACCAGCTCCCCAGGACCTGACCTGGGCCTTTGAATGAACAGTCCCGCGATAATGCCGCTAAGCCATCGCCTCCCCTTGAGATCTCTCGAGTTAACCCCCCCCTTGGGGTCTCCGGTATTAACTGCCCTCACACACTCACCTCACTGTTCTCACAGTCCTCGCCATGTTCTTAGCCGACTTCCTTGAATTGAGCTCAGTTTCCTGTTCCATTGCCACATCTATTGACTGTATCTAAATGAGACTACTGGCACTGTCCATTCCCCCGACCATGCGTAGCTCCCTTGGAAATGTCATATTGCGCCCTCCCCCCACCCCCACCCCCACTGGCTCCCACAGTGCTGCAAGGGAAGGAGTTACAGGTTGCTCACCCACTGATGTAATCCTGAGGTCCCTCAAATCTCTTGGTGCATAATCGCACCAAGTCTTGGAATCGTAGAATTTGTCTTGGAAGGTCTACGAGATCGTTTTGTGGCGGAGCCCACGAGGGAACAGGCAATACTGGATTTCGTGTTGTGCAATGAGATAGGGAGCTCAAAGTGAAGGAACCCTTCCTGATCACAATATGATTGAATGCACTCTGCAATTTGAGAGAGAGAGAGAGAGAGACAGAAGATAGAATCAGAAGGCAGTGTTGCAGCTGAATAAAGACAGCGTCAGAGGCATGAGGGAGGAGCTGGGAGAGGGGAATTGACTGGGAGAGGGGTCTAGCAGGAAGGACAGTGGGACAGCAATGGCAGGAGTTTCTGGGAGTAATTCAGGAGACCCAGCAGAGATTCACCCTGAGGAAAAAGCAGCAAGGTACAGGGAGGGTGAGGCAAGCATGGCTGATGAGGGAAGTCAGAGACAACATAAAAGCAAAAGAGAGAGCATACATTGTGGGAAGGGCAGCAGGAAGCCAGAGGATTGGGAAGCTTACAAAGACCAACAGAGGACAATAAAAGAAGAAATAAGGAGGGAGAAGATTAAATATGAGGGTAAGCTAGCTAGTAATGTGAAGGAAGACTGTAAGAGTTTCTATAGATTTATTAAGGGCAAAAGAGAGGCAAAAGTGGACATTGGGCTGCTGGAAAATGTCGCTGGAAGGATAGCAGTGGGGAACAAGGAAATAGCTGAGGACCTGAATATTTACTTCATGTCAGTCTTCATGGTGGAAGACATGTGTAATATCCCAAAAATTCAAGAGAGTGAGGGGGCAGGAGTGAGCATTGTGGCCATCAGCAAGGAGAATGGGCTAGAAAAACTGAATGGCTTAAAGATGGATAAATCCCCTGGACCAGATGGACTACAGCCCAGAGTTCTAAGGGAGATAGCTGAAGAAATAGTGGAGGTATTAGTGATAATCTTTCAGGAATCGCTAGAATCGGGGGAGGGTCCCAGAGGACTTAAAAAATCGCTAACGTGACACCTCTGTTTAAAAAGAGAGTAAGGCAAAAGATTACAGACCGAGTAGCCTAACCTCAGTTGTGGGTAAGATCCTGGAATTTATGGGTGGCACGGTGGCACAGTGGTTAGCACTGCTGCCTCACAGCGCCAGAGACCCGGGTTCAGTTCCCGCCTCAGGCGACTGACTGTGTGGAGTTTGCATGTTCTCCCCGTGTCGGCGTGGGTTTCCTCCGGGTGCTCCGGTTTCCTCCCACAGTCCAAAGATGTGCAGGGTCAGGTGAATTGGCCATGCTAAATTGCCCGTAGTCTTAGGTAAGGGGTAAATGTAGGGGCATGGGTGGGTTGCGCTTCGGCGGGTCGGTGTGGACTTGTTGGGCCGAAGGGCCTGTTTCCACACTGTAAATAATCTAATCTAATCTAATCCCTGGGCACTATGGATAATTTAGCATGGCCAATCCACCCTAACCTGCACATCCCTGGGCACTAAGGGTAATTTAGCACGGCCAATCCACACTAACCAGCACATCCCTGGGCACTATGGGTAATTTAACACGGCCAATCCACCCTAGCTTGCACATCCCTGGGCACTATGGGTAATTTAGCCCGGCCAATCCACCCTAACCTGCACATCCCTGGGCACTATGGGTAATTTAGCATGGCTAACCCACCTCAAAATGCACATCTCTGGGCACTATGGGTAAGTTAGCACGGCCAATCCACCCTAACCTGCACATCCCTGGTCACTATGGGTAATCTAGCATGGCCAATCCACCCTAACCTGCACATCCCAGGGCACTATGGGTAATCTAGCATGGCCAATCCACCCTAACCTGCACATCCCTGGGCACTATGGGTAATTTAGCACGGCCAATCCATCCTAATCAGCACATCTTTGGCCTGTGGGAGCAAACCAGTGTACCCGGAGGAAACCCACGCGGTTGGCGGTCGGGAGAACATGCAAACGCCACCCATTCGCCCGAGGGTGGAAGTGAACCTGGCTCCCGGGTGCTGTGAGGCAGCAGTGTGAACCACTGAGTCACCGTCTCGTTCCCTCCCCTCCCCACCTGCTCTCACCCCAGCCACATCTTTCAACTTCATATTCTTCCGTTCGAATCTTTCCATTGCGTCGCGTCACTCTATATCTCGAATCGCCTCCAGCAGCCCACATCTGATTGGTGAGTGAAAAAGAAACCTTCAGACATAGCTGCAATTCTTCCAACTCTTGCCCATTCCCAACTTTAACCACCCGACGTTTGACAGCTGGGCCCGGGAGTGGGTCAGTTAGCTCAGTCAGCTGGCTTGCAGTGCAGAATGATTCAATTCCCACCCTGCCTGAGATCACAAATGTGTCACAGAGATGTACAGCACGGAAACAGACCCTTCGGTCCAACCCGTCCTTGCCCACTCCTAACATAGTCCCGTTTGCCAGCGCTTGGCCCCTATCCCTCCAACCCCTTCCTCTCCATGTCCCCATGCACCTTTTAAATGTTGTCATCGTACCAGCCTCCACCACTTCCTCTGGCAGCTCGTTCCACACACAGGCACCACCCTCCGCGTGAAAACGTTGCCCCTCAGGTCCCCTCTCACCCTAAACCTGCGCCCCTCTAGTTCTGGACTCCCCCACCCCCAGGGGGAAAAGACCTTGCCTATTCACCCTACCCATGGGCCTCATGGTTTAATAAACCTCTGTAAGGTCACCCCTCAGCCTCCGACGCTCCGGGGAAAACAGCCTTGGCCTATTCAGCCTCTTCCTGTAGCTCCAATCCTGGCAACATCCTCGGAAGTGTCCTCTGAACCCGCCCACGTTTCACAACATCCTTCCTCTCCGAAGGATGTTACCTACTAGCTTACCTGACAAAGGAGCAGCGCTCCAATAGCTCACGTATCCAAATAAGCTGTTGGGGCTATAATCTGGTGTTGTGTGTATTTTTAACTTTTCCAGTCGGAGAGAGACCTGGGCACAGTAATGCTGACGGTGAGCAACACTCCTTCCCAACCTCGCTGCTCAGCTGACCCTCAGGTAATAACCACCACCAGTTCACACGCTCTCTCTCTCTCTCTCTCACTCGGTGGTTAAGATGGCAGCCCTAGGACTGTGGCAATTTCACCCTTGTCCGGTGTTGAATGGAGAACGGACAGAGGTGACGCCGTCAGGTCTCAATGGGGTGTGCGCGGGTTGACCTTCCCATCTGCAGCTCCCCTTCCGCTACCCTGTAAAAGTTTTCCCGAAAAGTCATCGCCTCGGGCAGCTCGCTGCATGTGAGCAGTCTCCCCCCCCCCCCGCCGCTGCCTCACCACTTTTGAAGACAGAACTTTTTTTTTAAAAATCACACCACACCAGGGGTTGTAGCCCAACAGGTTTATTTGGAAGCACTAGCTATCTCAGGTAGTTCAGGGTGGAGGGTTATAGGCCACAGTAAAAGATCAAAGTGTCATACAAATGATGTGACATATTGAAGAAACCTAGATTGCTATTAAGTCTTTAATCGCTTAGAATGGGGGTTGCAGGTTTCGATTGATTAATATGCACATCCCAGAACTGCTTGGGATTCCTGAGATATTTTTTTAAAAAGTGACATCCCAGCTTAGACAATGCATTAAAGGTGAGGTTCAAGTCTGTCCGTATCCCAATCTTGAGTCAGACTGGTTCTATTTCCAAAGTTGGACAGATATATTTTTTTTTTAAAAATCACACAACACCCAGTTACAGTCTGGAGAAAGTGGGGACTGCAGATGCTGGAGATCAGAGGCGAGAGTGTGGTGCTGGAAAAGCACAGCAGGTCAGGCAAGGTCAGTGGGGAGTGTGCAGGGGATAGGTGGGAAGGAAGATGGACAGGTCATGAGGGCGATGCCGAGTTGGAAGGTTGGGGAAATGAGGAAACTGGCGAAATCCACATTGATGCCCTGGGGTTGAAGTGTTCCGAGGCAGAAGATGAGGTGTTCTTCCTCCAGGCGTCGGGTGGTTAGGGAGTGGCGATGAACAAGGCCCAGGACCTGCATGTCCTTGGCAGAGTGGGAGGGGGAGTTGAAGTGTTCGGCCACGGGGCGGTGGGGTTGGTTGGTGCGGGTATCCTGGAGATGTTCTCTGAAGCGCTCTGTGAGGAGACGTCCCCTCTCCCCGATGTAGAGGAGACTGCATCGGGTGCAACGGATACAATAAATGACGTGTGCAAGTGCAGGTAAAACTCTGATGGACGTGGGGGGGTCTGTCCTTTCACCTGGTCCTCGCCTTCCACCCCACCAACCTCTCGATACATCACATCATCCTCCACCATTTCCGCCACCTACAAACGGACCCCACCACCAGAGATATATTTCCCTCCCCATCCCTATCTGTATTCCATAAAGACCATTCCCTCCATTACTCTCTTGTCAGGTCACCAACTCACCCTCCTCTCCTGGCACCTTCCCCTGCAGCAATTGTAAAACCTGCGCCCACACCTCCATCCAAGGCCCCCAAAGGAGCCTTCCACTTCCATCAGAGTTTTACCTACGCTTCCACACATGTCATTTTCTGCATCTGTTGCTCCCAACGCAGTCTCCTCTACATCGGGGAGAGGGGGCGCGTACTTGCAGAATGCTTCAGAGAACATCTCCGGGACACCCGCACCAACCAACCCCACCGTCCTGTGGCTAAACACTTTAACTCCCAATCCCAATGAGGAGGTGAGTTATTCGCTGTAGTATTCTGACCTGCTGTTGCAGCCACTGTGTTGGTTATGTGTTGAGTCCAGTTGAGCTCCTGGTCAATGGTTAACCCCCTAGGATGTTGATACTGGGGATTCCATGACGGTAACACCGTCGAATGCTAAGAGGAGGTGGTGAGATTGTCTCATATTTGTGGTGGTGATAGCCTGGCGTCTGTGCGGCGTGACTGTTCCATGTTACTGGTCGGCCCAAGCCTGGGTACTGTCCAGATTTTGTTGCATTTGGGACGCGAGCTGCTTCAGTATCTGAAGGAGCAGCAAATAGTGCGGTGAACATCCCACTCCTGACCCGCACTTGCGGTGAATGAACGGCCTCTCCCCGGTGCAACGGCGCCGGTGAATCGCTAGCTCAGACGGGGGAACCGGAATCCCTTTCCGCACTTTTTCTGCTTAGAGAAGGGGTGAAAAAAAAAATCAACATCGACTTGGACAGCAAACCTGCACAGGAAGACACAAGGAAAAGATTCGGCAGCTGGCTGGTTTTGCAAGTTGAATTTTTCGGTAAATCTTAATCTGGGGCTTTATCGGACCGCTATTGTGCAGGGGAAAGTAAAAGATAGGTTAGAGGAAGGAGTTGTACATAGTTGTTAGTTAATGATTCTCTGGTAAAAATAAAAGTTGTTAATTTTTACTTTAAATGGTGACTTTTAGGACAGTTATTTGCTTCTGGAATTTTCACAGATTACAGCACGGGGTGAATCGTTACTGTGTTGCGGGGCGGAGGGGTTAATCCATGTCATGACATTCCGGGGGCTCATCCGGGATTTTCGATTAGGTTCCCTACAGTGTGGAAACAGGCCCTTCGGCCCAACCAGTCCACACCGACCCGTCGAAGAGTAACCCACCCAGACCCATTTCCCACTGACTGATGCACCGAACATTACGGGCAATTTGAAGAGTAACCCACCCAGACCCATTTCCCACTGACTGATGCACCGAACATTACGGGCAATTTAGCATGGCCAATTCACCTGGTCTGCACCGTGGGAGGAAACCGGAGCACCCGGAGGAAACCCACGCAGGCATGGGGGAGAATGTGCAAACTCCACACAGACAGTCACCCGAGGCTGGAATCGAACCAGGGACCATGGTGCTGTGAGGCAGCAGTGCTAACCACTGTGACACCCGAGAGCTGTTTCTCTCACTTTTAACTTAATTTCGGCGACTTGCGGATGATTAAACAAACGGTCTCACCTCCATCTCATTTAAAGGTGTCGGACCCTGAACTGCGAGTGTTTAAATTTACTGGACTTTTCTCGTACCCCCAAACCTCTCGAAACCTGTTCAAATCACCGGACGACAGCCCCCCCCCCCCCAAATCTCAAACACGGTCTTCTCTGCCGCGCCAGTGCGCCGACAGACGGGTCTGTCTGAAGCCTTGGCCACGGGCATGTGTGGAGTCCCTCCGCGGCGGACAGTGCTTACGTCCTGCGTGCAAAATCCGACGACATCTGGGTCGCGAGGAACCAAGCGACGCTGTCAAATCCCCACGAGATGTTTCGTTTCTCGAGCGAGCAGCCCACCCGTAATATTCCGTCAAATTGATTAGATTAGGTTCCCTACAGTGTGGAAACAGGCCCTTCGGCTCAACCAGTCCACACCGACCCTCCGAAGTGTAACCCACCCAGACCCATTCCCCTCTGACTAAAGCACCTGGCAATTGAACAGGGCCAATTCACCTGACCCTGCACATCTTTGGACTGTGGGAGGAAACCGGAGCACCTGGAGGAAACCCACGCAGACACGGGGGGGGGGAGAACGTGCAAACCCCACACAGTCAGTCGCCCCGAGGCTGGAATCAAACCTGGCACCCTGGTGCTGTGAGGCTAACCACCGCGCTCGCCCAAAACATTGATTTAAAGCATAGGAAAGCTGGTGAGAGAGAGAACCCACAAAAGATACACACGAATGCAGGTTGAGAGACTGAGGAGAAAGAGTCTGAGCTGGCAACCATAGGGAAACAGAAAAATTTAATCTGCTGGATTGTCACAGAACAACCTCCAACAACCAATACGAAGCCTTTGTCGCAAAGACCGAGAGAATACCTCGTGTTTTATTTTTGTTCCCCATTCCACAACTCGTACTGCACAAGTCCTCCTTACCTGAGGGCTGAAAATGTGTTGCTGGAAAAGCGCAGCAGGTCAGGCACAATACGAAGCCTTTGTCGCAAAGGCTGAGAGAATACCTCGTGTTTTATTTTTGTTCCCCATTCCACAACTCATACTGCACAAGTCCTCCTTACTTGAGGGCTGAAAATGTGTTGCTGGAAAAGCGCAGCAGGTCAGGCAGCATCCAGGGAACAGGAGAGATGCTGCCTGACCTGCTGCGCTTTTCCAGCAACACATTTTCAGCTCTGATCTCCAGCATCTGCAGACCTCACTTTCTCCTCCTTATCTGAGGCCCTAACCCACATCTTTCTGCTCCCATCCTGCCTCACACCTTGACAACACTCACCTTATCCATGAGACTCCTGCACCAATGCGAATGGTTGTTGGTTTGGTTGTGATAAGGATTTTGGGGAACTGCAATTGGGGGAGTGAGAGGTAAATATGGGGCTTGCTGAATAGTTGCCCAAGAATTGGACTATGTATTTCATAGGTAATACATTTTAGTAAAACAAATAAGGGCAGGACTTATGCAATATGAAAGTAGGGCCTTGGGTAGTGTTGGAGGACAGAGAGTCATTGGGGTCCAGGTACATAATTCTTTGAAGTTTGCATCATATGTGGGTAGCGTGGTCAAGAAGGCATTTACCACGCTTACTTTCACTGCTCAGACCTTTGAGTATAGTAGAGTTGGGATGTTATGTTGAGGTTGAACAGGATGTTGGTGAAGCCTCTTTGGGAGTGCTGTGTCCAGTTCTGATGGCCCTGTTATAGGAAGGATTAAGCTGAAGAGGGTTCAGAAAAGATTTACCAGGACGTTGCCAGGAATGGAGGGCTGGAGTTGTAAGGACAGGCTGGAATTTTGTTCACCGGAGTGCAGGGCGTGGGGGGTGGATCTTACAGAGGTTTATAAAATTATGAGGAGCATGGATAAAGTGAATGATAGGTTTCTTTTCCCTCGCATGCGAGATTTCAATGCTCTCGGGCACATTTTTAATGTGAGAGGAGGAAGATTTTAAAAAGACACGAGGGGCAACTGTTTCACAGAGAGTTGTTCGTGTATGGAACAAACCTCTAGAGGAAGAGGTGGATGTGGGCACAGTTACAATGTTTAAAAGACATTTGGATGAGTAAACGATGAAAGGTTTGGAGGCATGTGGGTCTGGAGCGGTCAGGTGGGACTAGTTTTGTTTGGGACCATGCAGAAGTGGGTACGGCGGATGCTGAAGATTAGAGTGGTGCTGGAAAAGCACATCAGGTCAGGCAGCATCCGAGGAGCAGGAAAATCGACGTTTCGGGCAAAAGCCCTTCACCCTGATGTGACCTGCTTTGCTTTTCCAGCACCACTCTGATTTTTGGGATTATGTTTCGGCGCAGACTGGTTGGACCGAGGAGTGTGTTTCCTTGTTGTATGAGTCTGCGAATCATACAGGAAGGAGTGGGAATGAAAACTGTTGGGAGTGTCATAAAAATCCAACAGGATGGATGTTGGTTCGAGTCTGGTGGTGCTAAGGGGAGGTGCAATGGTGCCATTGTTTTGTTTCCAGCACAATTACAGCATCTGCAGTAATTTGCTCCTGGGGGGGGAGCGAGAGGTAAAAATTGAGTCTGCTGCATAGTCACTCAGGAGTTAGGCAATGCAATTCATAGTCTAAAATTTCCTGATGAACTGTTTGGACTTGGGAGTGAGTTGCTGAGGTCCTCCAGGGTCTCGAGGGATTTTTCTTCCGCAAGCAAACCCGGCCCACTTACCTCACAATGGGGAGGCCGCATGATTGACAGGGTCCGAACCAATACGGGGTGACGGGGATGGCTGGAGACTCCGCCGAAATCCCAGCGCCTCCAACCAATGGGAATGCACAGAGGCGGGGCTGGAGTACTTGTCCGGCCGCTGGTCCTCCAACCAATAGGGGGGGGGGAAGCAGGCGGCGGTCACGTGACCCCCCACGGGGAACGCGCAGCCTCATTGCCGCTGGGATTATCGGGGGTTCCGGCTGGCGGAGGGTGAGTCGGAGCGAAAGGGATGGAGGGAAACAATAAAGTCCGGGATCGCTGTGGAGTCTGAGTTTTTCGCAAGTACTCAGCAGAGGCCTCCGGACCCGAACTGCTTGCTCCGGACCCCGCATTGGCGGCGGGCCTGGCTGCGGTTGCGAGGTATACCTCTCCGCCTGAGGCCGGTTTGGCCGCCGCCATCTTTGTAGGGGGCGACTTTGTAGCGATGCGCATGTGCGCGCAGCCTCTGTTCGCCTTGTCTGTGCCCATCATGATCCTTCCAGCCTCCTACACTCCAAGGGGGGGGGGGGGGGGGTAAATTGTCCCAGAACTGCTAGTCTAATAACATCTACCTATAGCAGGGTGACCAGGACTTTTTTTTTTAAATGTTAGAATCCTGACAATGAGGAAACAGGCCCTTCGACCCAACAAGCCCCCCACCGACCCTCCAAAGAGTAACCCATTTCCCCCCCCCCCTACCCTATGCTTACCCTTGTTTCCTGTAGAACAGGGGTAAATATAGGGTAGGGGGAATGGGTTACTCTTTGGGAATACTGTAGGGAATCTAATCTAATGCGCCTAACTTGACCACACTATGAGCAACGTGGCATGGCCAATTCACCTAACCTGCACATCCTTGGACTGTGGGAGGAAACTGGAGCACCCACACAGACAGGGGGGGGGGGCAAGAGAATGTGCACAGACAGTCGCCCAAGGCTGAAATTGAACTCGAGTCCCTGGCGCCATGAGGCAGCAGTGCTAACCACTGAGCCACCGTGCCACCTATACACAGTACTCTCTCAAACCCTTTTTCACAGAGTCAAAAACGACCACACCTTTTGATTCTGATCTGCAGTCCTCACTTATTTTCCCATAGAGGCCAGATTCTTGTTATTGGTCCAGAATGGGAAGCGGATTCTCTTCCCTGATGGTCATTGGTAAACCAGATGACGTTTTACAACAATCCAATAGATTTTACGGTCACTTTTTCCCCAGTGGTAACCCCACGGTGACCAGATTGATTCATTTCTCACACTATTTCTCCTTTTTGACATCGATTTCTCAGGCAATGAGAAGGGAGGATCGGCCGATTGGAAACCGGAGTTAAACTTCGCATCAGGATCTGGAGGAGTTGCCCAGTCTGTTGCGACCTGACTGCCAGCGGGCTTTGGGACATGGAAGGCGCAAGCGCCATTGAGGGCGGAGAGAAACCGTACGCATGCAGGCTGAACTTCGGCCAGCCGCCCGAGCTCAGGAGCCACCGGTGCAGTCGGCCCGGGGAGAAACCGTGGAAATGCGGGGACTGCGGGGCAGGGTTCCGCTGCTCGTCGGAACGGGAGGCACACCGGCGGGGTCACACCGGCGAGAGGCCGTTCACCTGCCCTGAGTGCGGGAAGGGATTCACCCGCACGTCCACCCTGCTGAGGCACCGGCGGGTTCACACAGCGGAGCGGCCTTTTGAATGCCCGCTCTGTGGCAAGCACTTCAAGAGCCCCAGCGAGCTGATCTTCCACCAGCGCGCTCACACCGACGAGAGGCCCTTTAAGTGCCCGGACTGCGGCAAGTGCTACAAAAGCTCCAGCAACCTGATGTCCCACCGACGCCTGCATGGAGAGGAGCGACCTTTCACCTGCCCCGACTGCGGGAAGAGTTTCAAAAGTTCCAGCACTCTGGTGTCCCACAAACGCGTTCACACCGACGAGAGGCCCTTTGAATGCCTGGATTGTGTGAAGAGCTTCAAAAGCTCCAGGGAACTGACGCGCCACCGACTCGTCCACACCGAGGAGAGACCCTTCAAGTGCCCGGACTGTGGCAAGTGCTACAAAAGCACCAGCAACCTCCTGTCCCACCAGCGCGTTCACTCGGAGGACAGACCCTTCAAGTGCCCGGAGTGCGGGAAGTGCTTTAAGAGCTCCAGGGATTTGACGTCCCACCGGCGGGTGCACTCGGACGAGAGACCCTACCGATGCTCGGACTGTGGGAAACGCTTCAAGAGCCCGGGGGAGCTGATCCTCCACCAGCGCGCCCACACCAGCGAGAGGCCGTTCCGGTGCTCTCACTGCGGCACTGGGTTCAGGCGCTCGTCCCAGCTCACGACGCACCGGCGGGTTCACACCGGGGAGAGGCCGTTCCTCTGCTCTGAGTGCGGGATGGGATTCACGCGCACGGCTTACCTGCTGAGACATCAGCAGGTTCACAAGTGACCACACCCGTCTAGATTTGCTGTTAAACCCGTCCAGAAGGGCCACTGTGACGGTCGGGTTCCTTTCTCCTAATGAATGCCAGACCGGTTTTGAGGTGTTAATATTCTGAATGACACTGAAATAAATCAGCGTTGTGATATAATCCAACGTTGCGTTGAATCTTTTTAATATCTTGAACGTGAGTCGGTGTGAACGAAATAGAAAAGAAATTTTCCTCATCCCACCATCGGTTCATCAGGTGTTCCTTCCTAGAAACTGAGTGGTGACCTTATAGAGTTTTATAAAATCACAAGGGGTACGAATAGGGTGAATAACCAATGTCTTTCTCCCCAAGGTAGGGGGGAGTCTAAGATGAGAGGGCATAGGTTTAAGGTGAGAACAGAGAGGTTTAAAAGGGACCTGAGCGTGTATGCAATGAGCTGTCAGTGGAAGTGGTGGAGGCTGGTACAATTACAACATTTAAAAGGCATCTGGATGGCTATATGATTTGGAAGGGATCGGGGCTAAATGCTGGTGATGGGATTAGCTGGATTTAGGATATCTGGTCAGCATGGACGAGTTGGTCCAAAGGATCTGTTTCCGTGCTGTAGAATTCTATGACTCTCTGCTGTCTCCTCCAGCCTCACCTCCTGGAACTTCTGTGTCACAGATATTTGAGACAATCCAAGCTGATCTGCTGGCAGTGCTGATTTCGTCTTCTCCGCTAGCTCACTGGGACAAACCGCCTCTGAAGTTCCTCCCTGCCTGAGACTTGAACTCACTTCTTCCTCCTGGGTTTCTGTCCACCTCCGTTCCACTGATGACAGCCCTCGATGAACTGCACTGTTGAGCTTCCCCACGTTTGCTGATTGCTCTCTCTCTCTCCTCATACCATCCCTCTCGCCTCTAAATCTGCTGAGCTTCAAACTAAACAACCCCAATCCCACAAACTAATCCTCCAAATCCAACTTCCCTCTCCTCTCCAAACTCCTTGAATCGGAAATGCCCCATGATCTACTTTTTAAAGCAGAGCACCGTCACAGGATGTTTCTGGGAGACTCCAGATGGGGTCACAGGCAATTGGGAGTAGGATAGTGTGTGGATGGGCTCTCAGTCCATTGCCAGGGTTACAGATTGTGAACTGTTTCACGGGCTGTTGCTAGGGAAACAGAGTAAGGATGCGTTCACAGTCAGTTGCGTGGGGAACAGACTGTGGATTGGTTCACAGGCTGATGCCTCGGGAACAAAGAGTAACCCACCCAGACCCATTCCCCCGCCCTACATATACCCCTGACTAATGCACCTAACACTATGGGCAATTTAGCATGGCCAATTCACCTGACCTGCACATCTTTGGACTGTGGGAGGAAACCGGAGCACCCGGAGGAAACCCACGCTGACACAAGGAGATTGTGCAAATTCCACACAGACAGTTGCCAGAGGCAGGAATCGAACCCAGTCCCCTGGCGCTGTGAGGCAGCAGTGCTAACTACTGAGCCACCGTGCCACCCCAGATTATTCATTATAGTTAATATATGTCTGTCTCCCTGGGGCTGTCTTTTTCTCTCTCTGTCTCTGTGTGTTTCTCTGTCTCTCTCTCTCTCTCTCTGTCTTTCTCCTGCAGGCAGCCAGGAGGTGAACAGGATGCTGTATTGGCCTGTGTAGAGAGACATCAGCTTCTGTCAGAGCAAGGACAGGACTTTGTAACAAGTGTCCTGCTGCTTTACTACAGTCAGAGGCCACGCAGGCTTGTCTATGTTTACTCTATTATCTTTTGGACAAAGGAGAGCCCCAGCTTTAAATCTGCCGACTGCCTGGCCAGTCAACATTGAGTTGCAATCAACTAGGCAAAAGTGAGGACTGCAGTTGCTGGAGATCAGAGTCAAGAGTGTGGTGCTGGAAAAGCACAGCAGGTCAGGCAGCATCCGAGGAGCAGGAGAGTCGACGTTTCGGGCAAAAGCCCTTAATCAGGAATGGGGTCAACACTGAATTGCAGGCCGGTGCCAACTCTCTGGTGTTCCCTGTCCATGTCTCGTAGGGAAAATCCCAATCGATATTTGACACACTGACTGCATCAGCTCTAGGAGCTGTGTTGGAAAGGGATGGAAGAGGGCCCTGTTAATCCTATTTAAACAACGGGAGCAGCAAACGACAGACACAAAACTGGGATCATATCTGTAAGTAATTCTCTCTTCTCACCAATTTATTTGGGGGGGGGGGGGGGCGATAAGGACATCACTTGCCCTCTCTCTTCGCTAATTCTCTGCTCTCTCTTTTACCCTCTCTCTCTGTCACTCACACGCTGGCTTTTTCTCTCACTCTGTGGGCTGCCACTCAGCACATCCACGCTTTGAGGACAGTGCTAAATGATGGGAGAGTGTTATTTTGTCAACTGGTGACTTTTCTTCAGCTGGTTTTAATTGGCTTGAAGGCAGGAGACAAAAGGGTGGTGGTGGAAGGTTGATTTTCAGACATTGCTCTACGACCCAACGGTGCGCCACAAGGATCGCTGCTTGGGGCCATTGCTTTTTTTTGTCATTTACATAAATGAATTCAATGTGAACGGAGTTAGTAAGATTACTAAGGGGCCTTGATAATGAGAAAGAGTTAAGTTTTGGATTGCGTGACTTTGACCAAATAAGAACTTGCAGTAAACAATGAGGTGCCGGAGGCAAGCTTAGTGGGTTAACAAGGTGAAAAACATCCATTGTATAATGCCAGATGGCTTACTCTTTACTGTTGATGCTGGCTGGATTGCAACGGTCACCCAGTCAATACAGATGTTACCTCATTTGGATGCTGCTCCCTGTACGTGACTATATAATTCCTGGAGAATTTGCTGTTCTAGAGAAGATCGAGAACTCATGTCTCTGTGCACATGGGCGATCGTTCTTTCTCTCTCTCTCCCTCTTCCAGGGCCTGAAATAAAGATGAAGGAGGTAAAGCCATACTGTGTCTCTGAGTGTTTGCTTCGACTGATACGGGGATAAGGAAACGGGATGACAATCAAATTGGCCAATGGGCTGAATAATGGCGGACGGAGTTCAATCTGGATAAATGCGAGGTATTTCATTTTGGTACAACAAACAAGTGTAGGGCTTATGCAATTAATGGTAGGACCTTTGATAATGCTGTTGGTTACAAGGACCGAGGGGTGCAGTTACATAATTCTTTAAAGTTTGTATCACATATAGACAGGGTGGTTAAAAAGGTGTTTGGCACTCTTGCCTTCATTGCTCAGTCCTTTGAGTATAGGAGTTGGGATGTTATGTTGAGATTGTACAAGTCACCCTGTTATAGGGAGGATATTATTAAGGTGGAGAGGGTTCAGAAGAGATTTACCAGGATGTTGCTGAGTATAGAAGGTTTGAATTAGAAAGGCTGGGACTTTTTTCACTGGAGCCTAGGAAGTTGAGAGGTGACTTGATAGAAATTTATAAAGTAATGAGAGGTATAGATAGAGTTGATGGTAGTTGTCTTTCTCAGAAGATGAGGAATTTGAAGACGATAGGGTACGTTTTTGAAGGTGAGGGAGATATTTTAAAAAAAAACACGGGCAAATGTTTCTCCACAAGGTGGTTAGAGTCCTGAGGAAGTGGTGAATGTGGGTACAATTACAATGTTTAAAAGACATTTGGATGGATATAGAACATTACAGTGCACTACAGGCCCTTTGGCCCTCGATGTTGCGCTGACCTGTGGAACCAATCTGAAGCCCATCTAACCTACACGATTCCACTCTTGTCCACATGCCTCTCCAATGACCATTTAAATGCCCTTAAAGTTGGCGAGTCTACTACTGTTGCAGGCAGTGCGTTCCACACCCCTACTACTCTGAGTAAAGAAACTACACCTGACATCTGACCTATATCTGTCACCCCTCAATTTAAAGCTATGTCCCCTGGATACATGAATAAGAAATGTTTGGAGGGATATGGGCCAGGAGCAGGCAGGTGGGACTAGTTTAGCTTGGGATTATGGTCAGCATAGACTGGTTGGACTGAAAGGTCTGTTTCCATGTTGTATGACTCTATGACTATACAACAAAAAAAAGGCATTGGAAGAACTCAACTCCATTGGAAAACTCAGATTAGATTCCCTACAGTGTGGAAACAGGCCCTTTGGCCCAACAAGTCCTCAACGACCCATTCCCCACATTTACCCCTGACTAATGCACCTAACACTATGGGCAATTTAGTATGGCCAATTCCCCTAACCTGCACATTGGAGGAGAAAACCCGAGCACCCTGAGGAAACCCAGGCAGACACGGGGAGAATGTGTAAACTCCACACAGACAGTCGCCTGAGACGAGAATCAAACCCAGGTCCCTGCCACTGTGAGGCAGCAGTGCTAGCCACTGTGCTGCCCCAAGTATGGAAGATGGGGAGCTTGAAGACGATAGGGTACATTTTTTAAGGTGAGGGAGATATTTTAAAACAAACACGCGCTGTAATGTTCTGTAACTTAACAGAATGATAAAGTAACTATTACTAATTGACTGTTCCAATATGGTAACCTCCCATAGACAAAATTCAGAATACAGGTAGTCTTACATGCAACCCCAGTAGCCCAGGAGGGAAAAGAAAATTCTGAGAGAGTGGCAGTCAGGAAAGATTTACTGCAGCTTCCAACCCCGCTGAGACCCCAGCAAGTAAAAATAACTAAACCGAAAATCTCTGTTCTGTGAGAGATGAACCACATCCAGCCAGGCTGCTTCTATTGTTCCAACCTTAAAAAATAAACCCAAGGCCTTGCAAGCTGTTTACTCTAGTGGCTCTGGTAGGCTGCTTGGCGTCTCTTTAAAACCTCTCTTGAAAAAGAAAACCCAGGATAAAGTACACCTCTTAAACACCATCTTAATTCTGATCCGTTTGTTTCCACTAACAGTCATCACTGCGTGCTTAGCTCCAGTGCCCCACCATCTCTCTCAGTTGCTAAATTATCAGCCTGTTTATCCCACGTCCAGAACTGATTGGCTGCGGCACTTCCCACCTTTGTTTGTTCAGTCGCCAGAACAAATTCTGTTCTCTAATGGCCGAGGCATTTAGGGTGAAACGGCAGGGAAACAGACCCTTGGGTCCAACTCGCCCACACCAAATGGATATACTAAAGTGATCCCGTTCCAGTTTGGCCCGTATCCTTTCTCGTTCATGTATCCACCCAGATGCCTTTTAAATGCTCTATCTGTACCAGCCTCCATCAAAGAGATGTACAGCACGGAAACAGACCCTTCGGTCCAACCCGTCCATGCCGACCAGATTTCCCAACCCAATCAAGTCCCACCTTCCAGCACCTGGCCCATATCCCTCCAAACCCTTCCTATTCATATACCCATCCAAATGCCTCTTCAATGTTGCAATTGTACCAGCCTCCACCCCATCCTCTGGCAGCTCATTCCATACATGTACCACCCTCTGCGTGATAAAGTTGCCCCTTAGGTCTCTTTGATATCTTTTCCCCTCTCACCCTAAATCTGTGCCCTCTAGTTCTGGACTCCCCGACCCCAGGGAAAAGACTTTGCCTATTTATCCTATCCGTGCCCCTCAATATTGTAAACCTCTATAAGGTCACCCCTCAGCCTCCGATGCTCCAGGGAAAACAGCCCCAGCCTGTTCAGCCTCTCCCTGTACACCACTTCCTCTGGCTGCTCGTTCCACACACGCACCACCCTCTGCGTGAAAAAGTCGCCCCTCAGAAATCTTTTGCCTCTCTCATCTTAAATGTATACCCTCTGGTTTTAGACTACCCTGCTCTGAGGGACAAAAAAATCCTAGTGTATTCACCCCATCCGTGCCCCTCGTGATTTTATAAACCTCTATCAGGTCAAACGCCCAGCCTCCGATGCTCCAGGGGTAAGAAAAGCACTGATGAACTAATGGGGTGATGAGGGAAAGGATTTTTGCACGGCCCGTGGTAAGGATCTGCAATCTGCTGCCAGAGACGGTGACAGGGGCATATTAGGAAGGTGCTGCCACACTGTTCTTTAGTTGTGTTTGTACCCTGGATTCAGTCGTTGTCAAATGATTTACCCACAGACTGCAAGCATCAGTTGCATTGTCATTTTATTGATCACACAATATCTAGTACCACTCAGGAAGCGTGACACAGGTTACATTGGTAAATTCAGGACGTCATCGAGAACCAAGAACTGAAACACTTTACTGGTTGAAACACTTTACGATCATATTCTTAAAAGCGAGAGAGAGGATTATTCCCCAACACCGGTGCCTTCCAGGCGAGGGATAGCATTTGTACTCTCACCACCACCTGCAGGACTGAGAGATAGATGTTCGGAAGTCAGTGGTTCCCAGGGAGCAGCTCGGACAGACGTGTGACAGCCGTCGGGCCCATTTAAATCCTCCTGATTGTTTTGTTGACGGGTGAGGCCTGCATGCTCTCTGAGGCCGCATTGCTGATGCCAAAACAAAGCCTGGGGAAAGGAAGGCCTTTGTTTTTTCTTGTAGAAATTCCACTTCTTCAATAATCAGGGTCACCTTGTAATGTATTCAGCGTCAGGACGCAGTTTCGTTCAATCATAATCAGTATTGTCTCAGAACTGTATTAATAATAATAATAATAATAATAATAAATATCCTGTTACACCAGTGGAGAACCTCAAGTTCCTAAGAGTGATGATAACCCTCAACATGTCCAGGACGTCCCAGGTAGATGCGACAGTCAAGAAGGTACAACAATGCCTCGTCTTCCACAGGCGGCTCAGGAGATTTGGCACAGCCGTAAGGACCCTCGCCAACTTTTACAGATGCACCACTGAGAGCATGCTGTCCGGGTGTGCGACGGCCTGGTACGGCAACTGCTCTGCCCAGGACCGTAAGAAAGGTGGTGTGTGCACAGCCCAGACTATCACGGAGGCCAACCTCCCATCCGTGGACTCCATTTATACGTCTGTGGACTCCATTTATACGTCTGTGGAAAGGTTGCCAACAGCATCAAAGACCCCTCTCACCCCGTCAGGAGGTGATACAGAAGCTTGAACGCACGCACCAGCAGGTTCAGGAACAGCTTCTTCCCGGCTGGTACTAGAGCGGTGAATGGACTTTCTAACGTCGAATAATGCTGACCTTGCCTAGTGCACGTCCTGTGCAGTGTACCGTGTACGCCTCTGCCTAAGTTTTTTTCTCCTTACGGTCTGTATCTCCTCACTTACTCCAAATTGCCTATACTGCTCGTAAACAAAGCTTTTCACTGTATTTATGTACACGTGACAACAAATCACATCAAACAATGCTCAGAGTCTGATGACATTAATATAGCTTCCGATTATGTTCATCCTCAGAGTCCGAATACTTAACATTCAGGAGATTATCGCATTATTAAAACCCTGATTAGTCTGGTGTCAACTGCAGCAATAATCAGTATGTTATTATCTAAATAAAGGGCCCTATTAATAATCAAGACTCTGTAACATTAATGAAAGGATCTAATGATTTAGACAGCTTCAATTGCAATTATCAGTCGCCCCCTCCTTTACTAAGCAAGAAGCAAATGGTCAAGATGAACTATTTATCTTTATATTCAGAGTCCTATTACATAGATTCTGGATTAGAGTGGTGCTGGAAAAGCACAGCAGTTCAGGCAGCATCCGAGGAGCAGGAGAATCGACGTTTCGTTTTCCTGCTCCTTTTTACATCGAGTCCAACAGACCCTTCAGCCCAACCAGTCCATGCGGACCATAATCCCAAACTGAACTCGCCCCACCTGCCTGCGCTTGGCCCGTATTCCTCTAAACATCTCTTATTTATGGACTTATCTAAGCGTCTTTTAAAATGTTGTAACGGTCCCCGCACATGCCACTTCCTCATCCCACACACAAACCACCCTCTGTGTAAAACATTTGCCCCTCGGGTCTTTTTTAAAATCTTTCTCCTGTCACCTTAAAAAAATGTGCCCTTTCGTCCTGAAATCCACCATCCTCGGGAAAAGACAACTACCGGTAACTCTATCGATAGCCCTCATCATTTTATAAACCTCTATAAGATCACTCCCCAACCTCCTACCCTCCAGTAGAAAATCATCCCAGCCTTTCTCTAGAGCTCAAATCCTCCATTCCCAGCAACATCCTGGTAAATCTCTTCTGAACCTTTTCCAGCTAATAATATCCTACCTGCAACAGGGAGACCAGAACTGGAAACAGCATTCCAGAACAGGCCTGACCAACATCCTGTACAACCTCATCTCCACCCCTACACTCAAAGGTCTGATCAATGAAGGCTAGCGTGCTAAACGTCTTCTTAACAGCCCTGGCTGTACGTGACGTAAACTTTAAATCAATAATCAGGAGCCAGTTAAAGTCATTTGCTGATTGTTGATAATTCTGGTGGTAAAACATGAATAATCTAAATGCTTAATCTTAAATATCTTGGCCTCCACAGCCCGCTGCAGCAATGAGTTCAGCAGAGATTCACCACCCTCTGGCTGTAGAAATTCTTCCTCGTCTCAGATCTAAAGGGTGAGCCCTTCACTCCGTGGCTGTGCCCTGGGCTCCTAGTCTCTCCTACTCCCTGTCCACTCTATCCAAGTCTCACAGCGTTCTGCAAGTCTCAAAGGGATTCCTGCCCCGCCTTCCCCCAAACTCTGTAGAGTACAGACCTAGAGTCCTCAACCGCTCCTCACATGACAAGCCCTTCATCCCCGGAATCGTTCTTGTGAACCTCCCCTGCAGCCCCTCCAGCACATCCTTCCTTAGATACGGGGCCCAAAACGGTTCAAAATGTTCCAAATCTTGGGTGAGGTTAATAGCAGCGAAGAGAGAAGGACCCTACTGTGAAGTCAACTTGGGTTGCATCTCAGGAGTGAATCCCTTCCCAAACTCTGAACACGTGAACGGCCTCCCTCCAGTGGGACATCGCTGGTGTGTCAGCGAGTCGGGTGACTGAGGAAATCCCTTCCGTTTCTCAGAGCGGGTGAGCGGCCTCTGCCCACTGTGGACTCACCGGTGTGTCAACAGGCAGGGTAAAGGAGTGATTCCATTTCCTCACTGGTGAACGGCCTCTCCCTGGCGTGAATCCGCTGGTGTGTCAGCAGGCTGGATAACTGAGTGAACCTCTGCTCACACGCGGAGCAGGGGAACGGCCTCTCCCCGGTGTGAACCCGCTGGTGCACACGGAGGTTGGACGCAGAGCGGAACCTCTTGCCACAGGACGTGCAGCTGAACGGCCTCTCCTCGGTGTGAATGCGCTGGTGTGACCAAAGTCCGGAAGACTGACTGAATCCTTTGCCGCACACGTTGCAAGTGAACGGTCTCTCCCCGGCGTGGACCCGCAGGTGGGCGATGAGATCGGGGGGCTGCCGGAACCTCTTCCCGCAGGAACCGCAGCCGAACGGTCTCTCCTCCGAGTGGACCCTCTGGTGGGACGTGAGGCCGCCCGATTGAGTGAAGCCCTTCCCACATACTGAGCAGGTGAAGGGCCTCTCCCCTGTGTGAAGCCGCTGGTGTGCCGTCAGGTTGGTGGACTGAGCGAACCCCTTCCCGCACGTGGAGCAGGCGAACGGCCTCTCCCTGGTGTGAAGCCGGCGGTGCGCGGTGAGGTTGCTCGCGAACCTGAACCGCTTCCCGCAGGAGGCGCAGCCGAACGGCCGCTCCTCGGTGTGAAGCCGGCGGTGCGCGGCGAGGTGGCTCGAGTACCTGAACCGCTGCCCGCAGGCCCTGCAGCTAAACGGCCGCTCCTCGGTGTGAGTCCGCTGGTGCAACATCAGGCTGGAAGACTGAGCGAATCCCTTCCCGCACTCTGAGCAGGAGAACGGCCTCTCCCCGGTGTGATTGCGTTGATGGTTTTCCAGCACGGACGGATACTTGAATCCCTTCCCACAGTCATCACATTTCCAAGGTTTCTCCATGTTGTGGGTATCCCTTCTCTTCAGTTTAGATGACAAGTCGAAGCCTCGTCCACTCGGAGCACGCGTGTCTGGCTCTCTGACTGTTTAAAGTTCATTGCACAGTAGGTTCACTGGAACACTCTCACTTAGATGGTGCTATCCCTGTCATATTGATGATCTCGATATTTTCCCACGGGCAGATCGGACAAACATTTCTCCTTTCACATTCACCGAGTGACTGTCAGATCTTGACATGAAGTTTGGTTCAAGCTCCTCCACTGTAAATTTGCTCCGCGTCCTACCTGAAGAAAATGACAAAACTCTTCACTGCAAATTCAGTGTAATTCAGAACAGGCAATTCGAGTTGCTTTTCTGCCTACAAAGGTTTAAATCCTCACGCCACACGCACTCCCTCTTGCACTGCCTGAATTCAAAACCCACCTATTCAAACCTCCTAAACGTGAATGAAAAGCCTTGGAGGTCACCAACGGGCCAACTTGTAAAGATTGCTACATCCCCATTTGAAACAGCAATGAGCGATGTTTTTGTTCTCCAGAGGTTTGGGGCTCCCCGGGAAAGTGGTGGAAGAACATTACTCCTGAAAAGCGCGGCAGCGGGAGGATATGGGCTGAGTATGTGGAGTGATTAGCTCAGACCCTGATCTGATTGCACGGCAGCTCGGTGGTTAGCACCGCTGCCTCACAGCGCCTGCGACATAAGTTCAATTCCACCCTCGGGGTGACTATCTGTGCGGAGTTTGCGCATTCTACCACCACCACCCCCCAAAATTGTGTCTACATGGGTTACCTCCAGGGACTCTGGCTTCCTCCCACAGTCCAAAAGATATGCAGGTTAGGGAGCATTGGCCGTGCTAAATTACCCATAGTGCCCAGGGATGTGCAGGTTAGGGTGTGTTGGTCATGCTAAATTACCCATAGAGCCCATGGATTTGTAGGTGAGAGTGGATTGGCCATGCTAAATTACCCATAGTGCCCAGGGAAGTGCAGGTTAGGGTGTGTTGGTCATGCTAAATTACCCATAGAGCCCATGGATTTGTAGGTGAGAGTGGATTGCCATGCTAAAATTACCCATAGTGCCCAGGGATGTGCAGGT
>NC_057753.1:11867628-11906160 GCF_004010195.1 Chiloscyllium plagiosum
TTGGCCGTGCTAAATTACCCATAGTGCCCAGGGATGTGCAGGTTAGGGTGGATTGGCCGTGCTAAATTACCCATAGTGCCCAGGGATGTGCAGGTTAGGGTGGATTGGCCCTGCTAAATTACCCATAGTGCCCAGGGATGTGCAGGTTGGGGTGGATTGGCCGTGCTAAATTACCCATAGTGCCCAGGGATGTGCAGGTTGGCTATGCTAAATTACCCATAGTGTCCAGGGATGTGCATTTTGAGGTGGGTTAGCCATTGGGAAATGGAAGGTTACGAGGATAGGTTTGACGGGGGCGTTGGGTCATCTGGGCTGGGCCAGTGTGGTCGCGATGGGCTTGAATGGCTTCGAAGGGGCGGGACAGGAGGCGGGGACTTTTGGGCGCGAAGCGACGGGATTGGTGACAGGGAAAGGGCACGGGACCCAATAGGGAAAGGGAGGGGCGGGGCCGGGGGGGAGACAGAAAGGCCATACAGCCAATCAGAGGACGAGCCGAGCGGGGAACCCAGTCCTGATTGGCTCAGCGGCGCGAAGCACGCGCCCGGCCGTTAACTGGCGCCCCGTATTCGAAAAAACAAACAAACAACCAACCGCCCGTTCGAAATGCCGGG
This sequence comes from Chiloscyllium plagiosum, assembly GCF_004010195.1. Taxonomy (NCBI): domain Eukaryota; kingdom Metazoa; phylum Chordata; class Chondrichthyes; order Orectolobiformes; family Hemiscylliidae; genus Chiloscyllium; species Chiloscyllium plagiosum. Next base: position 11,868,240 of record NC_057753.1, read on the forward strand.
CCGTTACCTTCTGCTTCGGATGTCAAGACCGCACGGAGGTCGTTTACAATCGACCCCCTGCCCGCGGACACCTGTGGTCTCTCACCCGCTGCCGGTCGCTCCAGCCCATCCATCGGCGGCTGCCGCACTAAAGGGAGGTAGGGGGGCGTGCCTGGAGGACCGCCGGTCCTCCAACCAATCGGAGCGAATGTTGGGGGGGGCGGGGCTGGTCCGTCAGCCAATCGGATTGAACGGGAGGGGCGGGGCTCGTTGGCTGCGTGACCACGCGCGTGTGTTTGGGTGGGGGAGCGTGGAGAAAACCAGCCAATCGGAGTGAATGCAGGGCGGGGCTTGTGCTCACTGAGCGAGGCGGCTGTTTCTCCATCCACTCGGAAGCGAATGAGGGGGCGCGACCGGAGGGCCGAGGGCGGGGCCGGAGGACCGGAAGGAGGGTGTGCTGCAACCAATTGGTGTCAATGAGGGGCGGGGCTCGAGGAGGACTCGAGTGCCCTCCCCAATGCCCCGCCGCCATGTTGTAGAGGGGTCAGACCAACTGGGACAATACAGCCTTAGTGGAGGTTGAGGTTGCACAGAAAGTAGAATGATCTATTTTCCTTTCTATCCTATCCTGAGAGTAAGGATTTCTTTTTAAAAAATGTGCATCTCTTTCCACAAGGTTATCAGGAACAAGAATATGTACAGATAGGAAAATCCAGTGACAGAGTGGGAAAAGGTTTCCAACATCAATGACACTGGGAAAGCCCCAAGACACCCCCTACATACTCAACCGGTGAAAGGTTGACCTGATTTATTATTGTCACATTCACCTGGGTACAGCGAAGGATTTTGGTTATGCACGTTCGCCTGCTCCTTCAGTTGAAAGAGATTGATGCAGGGGGGTAAAGATGTTTACCCGCCAACAAGCCCGCAACAGTGAGAGGCAACTCTGCACCAGCCCTGTGTGCGGGAAGGGATTCAGCGGGTCCGTGCACCTGGCAGAGCGCCCACAGGCACACCACAGCGACAGAGCCTTCGGGGGCTCTCAGTATGGGAAGAGATTCACTCGGCCTTCCCGAGACGCCGAGCGCCAGCTGGTCCGGTCGGAGAAGAGGCTTTTCAAGTGTTCCGAATGCGAGAAGACTTTCGGGAAAAGCAGCGGCCTGCTGGCCCACCGCCGCGCTCACGTGGGAGAGAGGCCGTTCGCTTGCTCCGAATGCGGGAAGAGATTCGCGCGTTTGTTCCACCTTCAGATACACAACCACGTTCACACCGGGGAGAGGCCGTTCACTTGCCCGGTGTGCGGGAAGGGATTCGTCCAGTCCTCGGACCTTCAGAAACACAAGCGAGTTCACACCGGGGAGAGGCCGTTCGCCTGCTCCGAGTGTGGGAAGAGGTTCTCTGACTCGTCCCACCTCTTGACACACCAGCGGGTCCACACCGGGGAGAAGCCATTCACCTGCTCAGAGTGTGGGAAGAGTTTCCCTCGTCTTTCCCATCTTGTGATACACAAGCGTGTTCACACTGGGGAGAGGCCGTACGTTTGTGCAGTGTGTGAGAGAGGATTTACTTGTTCTCACCACCTGCAGAAACACCAGTCTGTTCACACTGGGAGTAGGGCCTTCAGCTGCTCCCTGTGTGGAAAGTGTTTCACTCAGTCATCCAGCCTCCAGAGACATCAACGCACTCACACTGGGGAAAAGCCATTCACCTGCTCCGTGTGCGGAAAGAAATTTGCTCAGTCATCTGAATACACTGAACACCAAAGAGTTCACTCTGACAACAGACCTTTTAAATGCTCTGAATGCGAGAAGACCTTTAAGAGAAAGCACGATTTGCTCAAGCATCAGTATGTTCATAGCGGGGAGAAGCCTTTCCCCTGCTCCGAATGCGGCAAGAGATTCATCAATTCATCCGATCTGGTGCGACACCAGGGCACCCACACGGGGGAGCGGCCGCTCACCTGCTTCATGTGCGGGAATGGATTCAGTGACTCCTCCCACTTGCTGAGACACCAGCGAAGTCACACCGGGGAGAGGCCATTCGCTTGCTCTGTGTGTCAGAAGGGATTCACGCACTCGTCCAGCCTGCTGCGACACCAACGCGTGCACACTGGGGAGAGGCCGTTCACCTGCTCGGTGTGCGAGAAGCGATTCACTCACTCGTTCAACCTGCTGAGACACCAGCGTGTTCACACTGGGGAGAGACCGTTCACCTGCCCTGTGTGTGAGAAGAAATTTAGACACTCCTCCCACCTGCTGAGACACCAGCGCGTTCACATATTGCCGGCAAATGTTGTCACGGCTGAGAATGAAATCCAGGACTGAATTTTTTTTTTTCCCCCCCTCTCCTTTATGACTAGATCATTTTCAGTGCTTATGCCTTTGGTAAACACAAAACCCAGTCGTTTTACAGGGACTGAACGTAAGTGTGTGTCCCACAGCACCTCTGTCACCCACAAGGTGCGAATCAAGGCTGCAAACCACCTAAATTAAAATCCCCTCAGGAAGTGTAATTAACAGGAGCCTGGTGAGGTTCCTGTGAAGCTGACAGTTAGGCCTGTGCTGGTTTTGTTATTGTGCCTGTAATGGAAAATGTCTGAACCACTGCCTCGGTGGAATTTTGCCTGTCGTGAGAGTGGATTAATGAGTCTCGTGTCCTTGCTCATGTTGGCTGCGATGGTGTAGAACGGGTGACGTTCAAAGAGCTGGTCTTTGTGTGGAGATGTGAGATGTGTATGAAAGTGACACAGCCTTGTGCTCATAGTCAGAACAATGTGCAGGTCTCCTTGTGGTTTGAGCGGGGTCAGATGACCAATGTGAAAAAGTTAACTGTAAAATCCCCTGCGTACTTGCAGCCTGGAGAGAGAGAGCGGAACTCTGAATCTACTGTATTTTCTGTCTTGTCTGGATTGGGTAACAATACTCTCTTGTTACAGAGCTGAGAGCACTGAATTCAGTGTACTATCGCACTTCTCTAGATCAGGTAACTGTAGTCTATTATCACAGCGCTGAGAGCTCTGAATTCAGTGTACTATCGCACTTCTCTAGATCAGGTAACTGTAGTATTTTATCACAGCGCTGAGAGCTCTGAATTCACTGTACTATCCCAGTTCTCTGGTTCAGATAACCACACTTCATCTGTATCATCACAGAGCTGCAAATAAAGTCAGTTAGAGACAATCTGTTGTTGGGAACTTGAGTATCTGGTGTCTGAAAGCACAAAGGTTTGACATTTAGAGTCCAAGAGACATATACTGAAACACATCTCGACCCAATCCTCCAGCTTAATTTTCACGAGACAGCGTCTCTTACCAAGCCTACTGAGTGGACAGAACATGGAAACGATCCCGACTGGAAGAAACTGTCCAGTCATTTGTTAATATTTCTCAACTGCAGCCAGGTTCCAATTGTCACTTTCTGTTACATTAAAGCCAATAGCGGAGGGAGAGTGATTATTCGAATGTTGAAAGGTTGAGTTATAAAGATAGGCTGGGACTTTTTTTCTCTGGAGCAGTGGAGGTTGAGAAGTGATCTTCTGGAGGTATATAAAATCATGATGGGGAGAGGTAAGGTGAACCGGTAGGTATCTTTTCAATAAACCCTGAGGCAGCGGTTTAAAGTAAAGAGCTGAAAGGACTGGAGGAAGGTGAAGGTGGAGTATTTCAGACAGCGTCTCTTACCAAGCCTACTGAGTGGACAGAACATGGAAACGATCCCGACTGGAAGAAACTGTCCAGTCATTTGTTAATATTTCTCAACTGCAACCAGGTTCCAATTGTCACTTTCTGTTACATTAAAGCCAATAGCGGAGGGAGAGTGATTATTCGAATGTTGAAAGGTTGAGTTATAAAGATAGGCTGGGACTTTTTTTCTCTGGAGCAGTGGAGGTTGAGAAGTGATCTTCTGGAGGTATATAAAATCATGATGGGGAGAGGTAAGGTGAACCGGTAGGTATCTTTTCCCTAGAATGGGGGATTTCAAGACTGGAGGGGGGGGGGGGCATATTTTTAAGGTGAGAAGAGAAAGATTTAAAAAAAAGACGTTGGGGGGAAGAATTTGTCTTACGCAGAGGGTGGTTTGTGTGTGGACTGAACTTCCAGAGGAAGCAGTGGATGCGGGCACAGATACAACATTGAAAAGACGGGATAGGAAACGTTTGGAGGGATATGGGCCAGGAGCAGGGAGGTGGGACTAGTTCCAGTTTGGGATCATGAACCAGTTGGCCGAAAAGGTCTGATTTTGTTCTGTATGACTCCACGGCTCCTGGAGAAGGCTGAGGAGTTTTTTTTAATGATTATAAAATTATGGGCCCAGATAGCTTGGAAAGACGTCTGATTGGCAAGGTCAATAAACCCTGAGGCAGCGGTTTAAAGTAAAGAGCTGAAAGGACTGGAGGAAGGTGAAGGTGGAGTATTTCTCACTGCGATGCTGGTGGGGGCGCTGGAATTCACTGGAAGCGTGCTGGAGGTCCGCATTCCTACAGGATGATGGGCTAAGAGTTGGAAAGTGGGAATCAGACTGCAAATATCATGTCCCGGCCAGCGAACGGAGGCTGAAAGGCCTTCTCCACGCTGCAAATTCTGTGACGAAAGGCAGTTCTTGTGTTGATATCCTGAGTCAGGCCTCGGCCCTGTTCGTTTGCTCCCAAGGTTGACGCGACGGTGTGGGGGTCAAGGTACCGGGAGCAGTGAATGAAACGTAATTGCCCGGAAATGCTGGTCTTGTTTATCTGGTTCTGTTTCAATCGCTTCTGCCGAACGTGGCCCTCCCCCAGTGCTTTTCTGCAACAAGTTCTGAGTCCGCTTAGAGTCATAGAGATGGACAGCACTGAAACAGACCCTTCGGTCCAACTCATCCATGCCGACCAGTTATTCCCAATCCAATCTAGTCCCACCTGCCAGCACCCGGCCCATATCACTCCAAACCCTTCCTATTCATATACCCATCCAAATGCCGCAATCGTACCAGCCTCCACCACTTCCTCTGGCAGCTCAATCCATACACGTACCACCCTCTGCGTGAAACAGTTGTCCCTTAGGTCTCTTTTACATCATTCCCCTATCACCCTAAACCTATGCCCCTCTAGTTCTGGACTCCCCGACCCCAGGGAAAACACCTTGTCTATTTACCCTATCCATGTCCTCATGGCCAACAGTGGCCTAACCAATGTCCTGTACAGCCGCAACATGACGTCCCAACTCCTGTACTCCATACTATGACTAATAAAGGAAAGTACTGTATACCAAACACCTTTTTCACTCTCCTATCCACCTGCGACTCCACTTTCAAGGAACTATAAACCTGCACTCCAAGGTCTCTTTGTTCAGCAACACTCCCCAGGACCTTACCATTAAGTGTATAAGTCAGCTCTCAATGCTGTTCAAAATGGATGCTTTATTTTTGGAGTTAACACAAAGCTGATTTATTTGACTTTTATCAGAAATATCAATCCCTTCCCATCAAGAGTTTACTAACAGCAACAGATTGTGGTTCAGTCCCAGATGTGATTAACTGCGAAATCTTGTAGTCAATCACAAACTCACTGGTGACTCGGGAGGTGGGAAGAGTGAATGAATCCCTTCTTACACACAGAGCAGGTGAATCATCTCTCCCCCAGTGTAAGTTCACTGGTGTTTGGTGCAGTCAGGTGATCGCCTGAAGTTGGTTCCCACAGCCAGTGCACCTGAATGGTTTCCGATCAGCGTTAACACCTGTGAGAAACAAAGCTCACTCACTTCAATAATTTCAGTCCGAGACAAGATCTGAAGCAATCAGTATGTTTATTATACACTTGCAAGCGTGGTGCCTGGAATAGGGCACACAGAGTTTAGCAAGTACAGATCTTATATAGGATTCACCACTCCAAACCCGGTGCCCATTACTATTGTTTATCTCCTGCCTTGTGCATAACAAGGTATAAGTTTTACTCAGCCATTTCACCACATCCTGCTGTGATCCATTGTTAGGTATATCCTCCTTCACTATTATCTACTTCCCCCACTTATGCCACTTCCTCCCTTTCCCAAACCATATTGATCCTTACGACCTTTTAATTGGGGTTTGTTTTTGTGTTTTTGCAAAAGTGGGAAACAGATGCTTATAACTACTGCTTGCACAAGCACATCGGCTTAACCTACATCCTCACAGCACCTTATCTGTTTGTCTACCATTGTTAGCAGGCACGTTTCATTCTTGCATTCACATTTTAGCGAATACAAAAACAATTATATATTTCCTCCACATAGTTTTCATTCTTGTTGACTCAGCTCTTGGTTGAAACAATTATACACTGGTGTGAGTGCATTTACCTTGCATCAGTAATTGTAATTGCAGAAGTAACACTACTTTACCTATATCCCACACACCTTAATGGCACATTCATTTCCTTGCCTCATCTGGGTATTGGAAAAAAAACCTCTCACCTGAGTAAGCTTACTATCATCTCATTAGTGAGCAGATCTCTACCTCCGCCTGACGTGGACAGAGAACGTGAAAGACGTCCCACCAGTGTGTACTCGCTGGCATTTCAACATGTCAGGTAAGGTCGGCTTTTTTTTAAATTCATTAGAGATGAGTGTGTTGTTGGCTGGGCCCATCCCTAATTGCCCAGAGGGCAGTTAAGAGTCAACCGCGTTACTATGGGTCTGAAGTCACATGTCGGCCAGATGGGGATAAGAATGGCACAGTTTCCTTCGCGAAAGAATGTTCGTGGACCAGGTGGGTTCTTCCCCATGGATAACAATGGATTCACCGTCATAGTTAGATGCTTAATTCCAGATATTTACTGAATTCAAATTCCACCATCTGCCTTGGCAGGATCCAAACCCAGGTCCCTGGAACATTAGGTAGGTCCCTAGTGTAATAGCCCAGTGATAATTTTACTTGGCCGTTGCCTCCCCCCCCCTCCCCGGTAGTGAATCAATTCCCACGTATGGTACTAGAAGACAGACTCAAGCACTGATGTCTCAGCAAGTTGGAAAAGGTAGCGAATCACAGAGTCATATAGCACAGAAATTCACCCATGCCCACCAGCTTTCCCAGACTAGACTAGTCCCGTTTGCCTGCTTTTGGCTCATACCTCTCGACACCTTTCCTATTCATGTACCGAGGCAGGTGTCTTCTCAGTGTTGTAACTGCACCGACATCTACCACTTCCTCTGGCAGCTCATTCAATGTGTGCACCGTCCTCTGTGTGAAAAAGTTGCCCCTCGGGTCCCTTTTAAATCTTTCCCCTCTCACCCGAAACCTACGCCCGTTAGATTTGGACTACCCTACCCTGGAGAGAAGACCTTGACTCTTCACCTTATCCACACCCCGTCATGCTTTTAATAAGGTTCCTCCTCAATCTCCGATGCTCCAGAGATGACAGCCTCAAACCCTCCAGTCCTGGGCAACATCCTTGTCAATCTTATCTGCACCTTCTCAAGTCTAACATCTTTCCTATAGCAGGGAGACCAGAATTGAACGCTGTATTCCAAAAGTGGCCTCACCAATGTCCTGTACAGCTGCACTTCCTGCAGCCTGGGCACTTAATTGGTCTCTCCGTCGAACGAACACCCTGGTGAGCCGGCAAGTGCGATTACCAACTCAGAGCAGGAGGATAGCCCGTCCCCAGTGTGACTCCTCTAACAGTTCAGACAGCGATCCGAAAGTCATAATCCCTACATTTCTCTTTCTCTCTCGCTCTCTTTTTTCCCCCTTGCCCCTCCTCCACTTGTGCCTCAACAGGTCAGATGATTGACTGAAACATCACCCACCCAAACAGCACACCTAGTTTCTCTCCGCTGTGAATGGTCCTTTTTCCGTTCCACTCTTGAAATCCAAAGCTGTTGAGGCTGCGAAGAAATTAAATCACTCTGTCAGATGGCTGGTATTTGTTTTCAGTTTTCCCGCGAGTAAAGCCTCCGTTTCTGACACCCTGTGGCCTGAATGTGGGACAGACAAAATGGGTGAGAGAGAACCCGCCGAAAACAGGTTGTGAAAGTGAGCGGAGTAAACCTGGAGCCTAGAAATTAGTGACCGCGGCAGGAGCTGGGGTTGTCATGGGAAACGACAAGTCGAGGTCATGTTGAGGTTGAGCAGGACATTGGTGAGGCTTCGTCTGGAGCACTGCGTCTAGTTCTGGTCGCCTAGTTATTGGATATTATTTAGCTGGAATGGGTTCTAGAAGAGGTTTACCAGGAAGGTGCCACGTACGGAACGATTGAGTTATAAAGAAAGGCTGGATAGGCTGGGTCTGTTTTCACTGGAGTGTAGGAGGTTGAGAAGTGACCTTATAGAAGTTTATAAAATAATGAGGCTTCCTCCCACAGTCCAAAGATGTGCAAGTTAAGGTGGATTGGCCGTGTTAAATTACCCATAGTGCCTAGGGATGTGCAGGTTAGGGTGGGTTGGCCGTGCTAAATTACCCATAGTGCCTAGGGATGTGCAGGTTAGGGTGGATCGGCCATGCTAAATTACCCATAGTGCCCAGGGATGTGCAGGTTAGAGTGGATTGGCCGTGCTCAATTCCCATAGTGCCCAGGGATGTGTAGGTTAGGGTGGATTGGCTACGCTAAATTACCCATAGTGCCCAGGGATGTGCAGGTTAGGGTGGATTGGCCATGCTAAATTACCCATAGTGCCCAGGGATGTGCTAAATTGCCCATAGTGTCCCCTTTAGGTGCATTAGTCAGGGGTAAATATAGGATAGTAGAGTAGGGTAGGGTAATGGGTCTGGATGGGTTACTCTTCAGAGGGTAGGTGTGGACTTGTTGTGCCATAGGGCCTGCTTCCACACTGGAGGGATTCTATCCTCTGGGCAGTTGGGGATGGGTGACAAATTAGCCAGCGGTGCCCTCATCCTGTGAATGAATAAAAAAATTGTTGAGACCTGGATGTGACGAACAGCAAAACCCAATCTTTGCAACTACTAGTGAACTCGCTGGTGACTCGGCAGGTTGGAAGACCAAGTGAATCCCTTCCCACGATCGCAGCAGGTGAATTTTCTCTCTCCGGTGGACGACGAGTTGAGATTACCGACAGAAGTGGGCCCGGCAACTTGGAGCTGAATGGTCTCTTGTCTGTGCGAACACGTTGGTGACGGGTCAGATCCCCGGAACCTTTACTGCACTTCCCACAACCGGGACATCTGAAAGATCTCTCATTGGTGTGAAGGCGCTGGTGATATTTAAGCTCCCCAAAACGTTTGTGGCCCTTCCCACAGTCTGGGCATTTAAAAGGGCGCTCTTCACCGTGGACATTTCGGGGGTACTTCAGCTCCCTGCAACTTTTAAAGCCCTTCCTGCAGTCCGAGAAATGTCTCTCATTGGCGTGAACACGTTGGTGGTAGATTCGGTCACTGGAACTCTTAAAGCACTTGCCATGCTCTGAACACGTGAAACATCTCTCGTCCGTGTGAACGCGTCGATGGGAACGTGAGGTTGTTGGGGCTTTGAAAACATTTCAGATTAGATTAGATTAGATTAGATTAGATTACATTACAGTGTGGAAACAGGCCCTTCGGCCCAACAAGTCCACACCGCCCCGCCGAAGCGCCACCCACCCATACCCCTACATTTACCCCTTACCTAAAACTACAGGCAATTTATCATGGCCAATTCACCTGACCTGCACATCTTTGGACTGTGGGAAGAAACCGGAGCAAACCCACACGCTGAACATCTAAAGGGTCGCTTGAGAGTGTGAACGCGCTGGTGGGACATTAGGTTGCCTGGGCTTTTCAAGCACTTCGCACAGACCGAACATTTGAAAGGTCGCTCTCCTCAGTGTGAACCCACTGGTGTGTCTGCAGGCGAGATGGCTGAAGAAATGCCTTCCAGCACGTGGTGCAGGTCAATGGCTTCTCCCCAGTGTGACCGCAGCAATGGACTTCCAGCTGAGATGGGTAACTGAACCCTTCCCCGCAGGCCTCCAGGCCCTGTTGCACAGCTTGAAGCCTCACCTGCACGCAGAACACGTGTAGGGTTTCTCCCCCGTCCGAACGGTCCTTTCTCCCTCTGTGCATTAAATCCGATGACCTTCGGGCTGATCCGTCAGGTCCTTGCCCGGTGAAATTGATTTCGAAACGGAGAGAAAGGGAGTAAGTAAGAACTCCGAAGAAAACACAACAGTAAGGTTGCAAAATTGAGACGAACGAATCCGTGGGTCTCCCGTGAAGCAAAAGTGACCACTAAAGCTGCTGCATTGTCGTTAAAAAAAAAACTCAACATGTTCACTCACATTCCTTGGGGAAGGGAACCTAAGCAAGATTCTGGAGGAGCGAGAGAGACACAAACAGGGTTAGAGAGTGGCGAGAGAGCTCGATGCAAAAGGGAGGGATTTTATTTATGAATAGTCATTTGGTAGACTTGAGTGTTGCTGAAAACTGACGGATTTTTGTCTTGCACTCATCAGGACAATGCAAAAATTCCAATGAGGAGGAAAACCGACCTGTTTGAGAAGCAAGTGTTGATTGACTGACAGGGGGGTCGGATTGATTCATGCTGAATGCCGCAGTTAGTGATGATCGGCAGTAAACTCCCAGGCTACGTTTAGATTTTAAACTAGGCGGCACAGTGGCTCAGTGGTTAGCACTGCTGCCTTACAGAACCAAGGACCTCGGGCGACTATCTGTGTCTGCGTGGGTTTCCTCCAACAGTCTAAAGACATGTACGTTCAGTGGAATGGCCGTGCTAAATTGCCGCATAGTGTACAGGCTAGGTGCATTAGCCATGGGGAAATGCAAGATTACAGGGATTGGGTGGGGTGTTTTTCAGAGGGTCTGTGCGGACCCGATGGGCTGAATGGCCTCTTTCCATACTGTAAGGTTTCCAGTGAATTCTGATGGGTCAGGGCATTGCCCCGAGGGAATGAGCCAGGGAATGGCTGACATCTATCTATCTGACTCTATTATCTCATCCGGGAAACTCACTAGCTGCTCTATGCAAAGTGAAATTAATGAGACGGTAAAGTTCTGTCGTGGTCACAGGACCCTAAAGCTCCATTTGTTTTCGATATGGGCGCACATGCACACTGCTCCCTGCCTAACCAAGATGGCGGCTGTTAACCATGGCCTATTCTGCAAACTGGAGATCTTCGGCTTCTTAACTGGGGTTTCTGGTCTCTCCTCCATCCACTTTCTATATCTTCCCCTCCCCCTGATCAGGCAAAATGAAAATCATGTGACACAGGAGCAGAATTACACCATCTGGCCCATCAATACTGCTCTGCCATTCTTTTGTAACTGATGTGTTTCTCAACCCCAATCTCGTGCTTTCCCCCCCATAACCGTTGAACCTCTTCCTACTTGAGAACCAATCTCTATCCATCTTAAACACACACAATGACTTGGACTCCACAGCCGACTGTGGCAATAGTGCTGGAAAAATGCAGCACCATTGTACAGAAAGAAACAGAGTTAAAGTGAAATGCTTCAAGTCCAACAGAACGGTTGTTTGCAGCAGATCGAGAGCCTTTTCCTGCTTCATTCTCCTGTTAACACTTACTGAAGACAAATGATTTGTTTCCTTGCTGCAATCAAATCATAGCCTTTGCCTTTTGTTCCCTTACGTTTTTGTTACTTAATCTGTTTGGTCCTCTAATCTAACGCTGACTGGACTAAAAATGGTTGTAATCTGCCAGAATGATTTATGTCATTGAAGGTACAGTGGAATATGCATAAAAACTTTATTTAGGCAGTGAATTATCATAATCTGGGACTCTCTCCCTACAATGATGATTATCAATGATCAATAATTCCAAAAGGAAATTGTGATGAACACTTGAAGTAAATAAACTTGCAGGAATTGGAGGATATCGAAGGAACTCTTATGGTGCAGTGTTGTGTCCTTATCTCTGACCCGGAGACCTGGTTCAAGTCTCATCTCTCGAGGTGTATAATAATTTCAACAGGTTCACTCAAAAATAAACTAGAACATAGCGGGGTATTGGGACTGAGAGGATTGCCTGATAGGGAGTCAAGTGCCTGAACTATTTCCCTGTGCACCATTCTCTGCATAGCATCTCCTTTTTTAGTAAATGCAGATTCAAAGTGTTAATTTAATACCTCACCTACACATTTTCAAATCTCTCCAGTCTGTTTTTACCCCATTAAAGTCAGCTTTGCCCAGTTAGTTGTTTGAACCCCGGCCTGTTCAATATACTCTCCATAATCGCCGGCCTAAACCTTATGATACAATGATCACAATCCCTAAATGCTCACCGGCTGACGCTTGGGGCCCACCTCATTTCCAAGAACCAGTATCAGTCGGGCCTCCTTTCCTGTTTGACTGAAAACGTACACTTTTGAATCGAAATACTGGACCCCCTTCCCGAATTGTAAGTGTCCCTACACCAAGTGGACTGCGTCAATTCAACAAAGCAACTCAACTGACACCTCCTCTTGGATGAGTAGGGATGTGCGATTAAGTGCTGCCCAGCCGGCAAAGCCCAAATCCCCTTGATGAAGAAAATATGTTGCAGAATATTCTCGTGGAAACACTTCAGGAACTCCTGCCCGTGACGTTGCAGGTACTCTGGTAAAATTACGCGCCTAATTTCACTGACTGCCACCTCCGTCTCCGCTTCACGCATCACGGCACAAACATAAAGGCACTAATGGCGGGGCATTTACCCACCATCCCCCGCGGTGGTGAATATCGCCTATGCAGGCGACAGGAGGGACGTGCGCAGGCGCAGTCCCACCCAGCGTGCGCAGCGACGGCGATCACACCGAGCGGACGCGCCGATCCTTCGCTCTTCCGCAGGCGGTGAGGATCCGGGACCGCGCGGGGAGCGCTGGAGGCGGCGGGCGGGGCCGGCAGGGATTGTGAACGCTTGCTCAACACCCCTGGCCTCGATTGGCGACCTGAGGCTCCCGCGTTGTGGGGGGAGGGGGTGGGGAGAAATCCCGGGGCCTTTATCCGGGGGAGAATCGGCTCTCACGCTGAGCGGCCGCCATCTTGGATCCGCGGGGAGATGCGGTGCGCATGTGCGATCGCCTTGAGTGACGTAACAGAGGGGGGCGGGGCGGGGCGGGGATGGGATTTCAAGCCGCCCAACGGGGTCCTAGCGCCGGCGTCATGTCAGTGGTCCCAGCAGCAATTTTCATCAACTCTCCCAGGTTTGCAGCTAATGGAGGAGTCCAGGGGCCAATGTGTTTAATCAGGGCGAGAGGTTGCTGCCCCTTGTGTCGTTATTGGAAGGAGTTGCACCGTTACATCACAACACATAGAGCGTAAGGAGAAAGTGAGGTCTGCAGATGCTGGAGATCAGAGCTGGAAATGTGTTGCTGGAAAAGCGCAGCAGGTCAGGCAGCATCCAGGGAACAGGAGATTCGACGTTTCGGGCACAGGCCCTTTTGAGTCAACTCCACCATCCGATAAGAACACGGCTGATCTTTTCATGGCCTCAGCTCCAGTTACCCGCCCTCTCTCTCCGCAGCCCCGGATTCCTTTACTGTTCAAGAACGTATCTGTCTTAGAGTCACCGAGTACAGCAGGGAGACAGACCCTTTGGTCCAACCCGTCCGTGCCGACCCAGATATCCCAACCCCAATCTAGTGCCACCTGCCAGCACCCGGCCCATGTCCCTCCAAACCCTTCCTATTCATGTACCCATCCAGATGCCTTTTGAATGTTTCAATTCTACTTGACTCCACCACTTCCTCTGGCAGCTCATTCCATACACGTACCACCCTCAGCGTGAAACAGTTGTCCCTTAGGTCTCTTTTACATCATTCCCCTATCACCCTAAACCTAAGCCCCTCTAGTTCTGGACTCCCCGACCCCAGGGAAAACACCTTGTCTATTTACCCTATCCATGTCCCTCATGATTTTATAAACCTCTATCAGATCACCCCTCAGCCTCCAACGTTCCAGGGAAAACAGCCCCAGCCTGTTCAGCCCCTCCCTGTAGCTCAAGGGAATTTCGAAACCCTTCGGATTTGGGGCGACACATCCTGAAAAGCGCGTGGGTCTGAGGGGATTCACAGTGACCGCGACGCAGCATCACAATGCCTCTTAAATGTTGCAATTGTACCAGCCTCCACCACATCCTCTGGCAGCTCATTCCATACACGTACCACCCTCTGCGTGGAACAAGTTGCCCCTTAGGTCTCTTTTATATTTTTCCCCTCTCACCATAAACCTATGCCCCTCTAGTTTCTGGACTCCCCCACCCCAGGGGGAAAAGACCTTGTCTATTTATCCAATCCATGCCCCTCATGATTTTATAAATCTCTGAGGTCACCCCTCAGCCTCTGACCCTCCAGTGAAAACAGCCCCAGCCTGTTCAGCCGCTCCCTGTACGTCAAATCCTCCAACCCTGGCAACATCCTTGTAAACCTTTTCTGGGCCCTTTCAAATTTCACAACAGCTTTCCGAAAGTGGCCTAACCAAAGACCTGCATAGCTGCAACATGACCTCCCAACTCCTGTACTCAATACTCTGACCAATAAAGGAAAGCATACCAAACGCTGCCTTCACTATCCTATCGACCTGCGACTCCACTTTCAAGGAGCTATGAACCTGCTCTCCTAGGTCTCTTTGTTCAGCAATATTCCCCAGGACCTTACCATTAAGTTCTGCTAAGATTTGCTTTCCCAAAATGCAGCACCTCACATTTATCTAGATTAAACTCCATATGCCACTTGTCAGCCCATTGGCCCATCTGATCAAGATCCCGTTGTAATCTGAGATTACCTTCTTCACTGTCCACTACACCTCCCAATTTTGGTGTCATCAGCAAACTTACTTACTTTACCTCTTATGTTCACATCCAAATCAGTTAGCTTTAACAACATTCACTGAGGGAGCCTCAACCACTTCACTGAGAAGGGAACGCCATTGATTCACAACCCTTTGGTTTAGATGACTTACAGTGTGGAAACAGGCCCTTCGGCCCAACATGTCCACACCGACCCTCCCACCCAGACCCATTCCCCTACATTTACCCCTTCACCTTACACTGCGGGCAATTTAGCACGGCCAATTCACCTGACCCGCACATCTTTGGACTGTGGGAGGAAACCGGAGCACCCGGAGGAAACCCACGCAGACACGGGGAGAACGTGCAAACTCCACACGGACAGTCGCCTGAGGCGGGAACTGAACCCGGGTCTCCGGCGCTGTGAGGCAGCAGTGCTGACCACCGTGCCGCCCAGAAGTTCCTTCTCAGTTTTGTTGTAAATCTGCTGCCCCTAATTTTGCACCAAGTTTGAACTGGAGCAGTTCACCGACTTCGCCCACACCTTCCTCCCCGCCCTCGAATTCACTTGGGTCCATCTCGGACACTTGCCTCCCTGTTCTTGACCTCTCCATTTCCGTTTCCGGCGACAGTCTCCGGCCGGACGTTAACTACTAGCTAAGAAAATTACATTGCTGGTTGTAATTGTGTTGCTAGTTGAGAAAATTACATCGGGTGGTTAGTCGTCCTCTCTCCTTTAACCAAGCAAGACTTTTTTTTTAAATTCTGAATTGGCGCCCAAACAGCTCAGCGCCAAAGTAATGAGTCCCAAAACAGTTTAGAACCAAAATGGTGGGGCTAAATGATCGGCGCCACATAGTCCCATTCTGTCTCTTGAACTGTCCAACCTGTCAATCGTCCTTCCCACCTATCCGTTCCACCCTCCCTACCGACCTATCACAATTACTCCCCACCTGCATCCACCTATCGCCTTCCCAGCCCCACCCCCCCGCCCCTACTTATCTCACCCTTCCCCCCTCCACATTCCTTAAGAAGGGCTTCTGTCTGAAACGTTGACTCCCCTGCTCCTCGGATGCTGCCCGACCTGCTGTGCTTTTCCAGAGCCACACTTTTCAACTCGTCCATGCTGACCAGATAGCCGAAATCTGCCAGCACTTGGCCCAGATCCCCCTCAACCCCGACCTATTCGTGTACCTGTCCAGATGCCTTTTAAATGTTGCAATTGTACCAGCCTCCAGCACTTCCTCTGGCAGCTTGAGTACAGGAGTTGGGAGGCCAAGTTGTGGCTGTACCGGGCGTTAGTGAGGTCACTTTTGGAATATTGCGTGCAATTCTGGTCTCCTTCCTATCGGAAGGATGTTATGAAACGTGAAAGGATTCAGAGAAGATTTACAAGGATGTTGCCAGGGTTGGAGGGTTTGTGCTATAGGGAGAAGCTGAACAAGCTGGGGCTGTTTTCCTCGGAGCGTCGGAGGCTGAGGGGTGACCTTACAGAGGTTTATAAAATCATGAGGGGACACGGTTAGGATAAATAGACAAAGTCTTTTCCCCAGAGTAGGGGGAGTCCAGAACTAGAGGGCCTAGGTTTGGGGTGAGAGGGGAGAGATATCAAAGGGACCTAAGGGGCACTTTTTCACACAGAGGATGGTGCGTGTGTGGAATGAGCTGCCAGAGGAAGTAGTGGAGGCTGGTACAATGACAGCATTGAAAAGGCATCTGGATGTGGACATGAATAGGAAGGGTTTCAGAGGGATATGGGCCAAGTGCTAGCAAAAGGGACAAGATTAATTTCGGGATATCTGGTCGGCATGGATGAGTTGGATCGAAGGGTCTGTTTCCATGCTGTACATCTCCATGACTGTATGACAGGATGGTGCGTGTGTGGAATGAGCTGCCAGAGGAAGTAGTGGAGGCTGGTACAATGACAGCATTTAAAAGGCATCTGGATGTGGACATGAATAGGAAGGGTTTGGAGGGATATGGGCCAAGTGCTGGCAAAAGGGACAAGATTAATTTCGGATATCTGGTCGGCATGGATGAGTTGGACCAAAGGGTCTGTTTCCATGCTGTACATCTCCATGACTGTATGACACGCACCACCCTTTGCATCAAAACGTTGCTCCTCGGGGACCCTTTTAAATCTTTCCCCTCTCATCATCAAAACTAGAGCCTGTGTCCTCTCAGTTTTGAAATCCTCTACCCTTCTCGCTGTTCACCCTGGCCATGCCACTTACGATTCCATTAGGTCACCCCTCAGCCTCCGACGCTCCGGGGAAAACAGCCCCAGCCTGCCCAACCTCTTTCTGTAACCTCCAACCCTGGCAACATCCTTGTAGATCTTCTCTGCACCTTCTCGAGTTGCCCGGCATCTTTTCTGAAGCAGGGAGACCAGAATTGAATTTAGTTTGAGAGGCTGCCTTCGCTTATCTCGGGACTCCGTTACTGAATTCAGCTTGCTTCGACCGAACGGCGGTTCAGAAGTGCAGAGGGAGGAAAGAGTGTTTTGTAGAAGCTAGAATTTCCTGTTGTGAGTTTCTGTCCTGCAACGATCATGATCCTGACACTCGACTCTTTTTACAGAGGAAATCGTGGGAGACGGAAACCAAGCATCTGACTGATTCACTCAATCTGTCGGGAGCTGAAGATCATTGGGGCCTTCGAATGTGGAAGGAGAAATGTTTGTTGTGTCTACGGGAGAAGGTTTAAGATATCTGTGTTTGGAAAGGCACTAATGCGCACACAGCCTCTGAGGAGCAGGAGAATCGACGTTTCAGGCATTTGGCCTTCACACCCAAAGTGAGCATGTTTCGGCACACCGACTGTGGAAAAGACTTTGGCGCAGCCTGAGAAACGTCACATCGTTCACAGAGGAGGAAGGAAACCGCAAAAAAAAAAAAAACATGTTCTGAGTGTGGAGGTGGCTTCGACTGACCGTCCAACCTGGAGCGACACGAGGGCACCCCCGCCACAGAGAAACCCTGGGAATGCGGGTTCTGTGGGAAAAAGTTCAATTATCCGTCTGAGCTGGGGATCCACCAGCGGGCGCACACCGGGGAGAGGCCGTTCACCTGCACCGAGTGCGGCACGGGGTTCTCCCGTCTGTCCAACCTGCTGAGGCACCAGCTGGTCCACTCTGACGTGAGGACGTTCAAGTGCGCCGACTGCGGCAAGGCCTTCAAAAGCAGCAGCGACTTGCAGAAGCACCGGCGGGTCCACACCGGGGAGCGGCCGTTCGTCTGCGCCGCGTGCGGCAAGGGCTTCACCTGCTCGTCCAACCTGCTGAAGCACCAGCGCACCCACACCGGGGAGCGGCCGTTCGTCTGCTCGGTGTGCGGCAAGGGCTTCACGGGCTCCTTCACCCTGCTGCAGCACCAGCAGGTGCACACGCCGGAGAAGCCCTTCGCCTGCTCCGAGTGCGGCAAGGGCTTCACTCGGGCGTTCACGCTGCAGGCCCACCAGCGGGTGCACACCGGGGAGAGGCCGTTCACCTGCCCCGTGTGCGGGAAGGGGTACACCCGCTCCTCCCACCTTCTGAGACACCAGGTGGATCACGACTGACCGTGGGGAGGGGTTTCGACTCGGCCCTTGTGGGTCACGTCCACTTGGAGGTGTGTAAGAAATGTGTCTCCGTCACTCGCTTTCTCATCGGCTCAGAGCTCCGAGGCAGAGAACGGAAGAATTATCCCAACTGTGTTTAGCGTCAGGGAGATGACAGTGAATGTGTCAAAATTGCTTCGGATCAGAAATAAGGTAATTTAGTACGACCGATCCACCCTAACCTGCACATCCCTGGGCACTATGGGTAATTTAGCACGGCCAATCCACCCTAACCTGCACATCCCTGGGCACTATGGGTAATTTAGTACAACCGACCTGCACATTCCTGGGCACTATGGGTAATTTAGTACGACCGATCCACCCTAACCTGCACATTCCTGGGCACTATGGGTAATTTAGCACGGCCAATCCACCCTAACCTGCACATCCCTGGGCACGATGGGTAATTTAGCACGGCCAACCCACCCTAACGTGCACATCCCTGGGCACTATGGGTAATTTAGCACGGCCAATCCACCCTAACCTGTACATCTTTGGATTGTGGGGGGAAACCGGAGCACCCGGAGGAAACCCACGCAGGCACGATGGGAGAACGTGCAAACTCCACGCAGACGGTCGCCCGAGGCTGGCATCGAACCTGGGTGCCTGGCGCTGTGAGGCAGCAGTGCTCACCACTGAGCCACCGTGCTGGCCCCAAATAAAGTAGGGGAAGTAGGCCATTCAGCCCTTGGAGTTGGCTCTGCCATTCAATATAATCATGGCCGATCGTCCAACTCAGTCCCCTGTTCCCGCTTTCTCTTCCATACCTTTTGGATTCCATTAACCCTAAGAACTAAAAAGGCACAGACTACTGACTCAGTTAAAAGTAGGGGCTTGGGTAATGCTGTAGGACAAATGGACCAAAGGGTTCAGGTACATAATTCTTTTGAAGTTTGCTTCACATATAGTCAGGGTGGCTAAGAAGGCGTTTCGCACGCTTGCCTCAGACTGTTGATGATGGGAATCGGGACTTCATGTTGAGGTTGTACGGGACGTTGGTGAGGCCTTTTCTGAGTACCGTACCCAGTTCCGGTCGCCCTGTTACCGGAGGGATATTATTAAGCTGCCGAGGGTGCAGAAGAGACTTACCTGGGATGTTGCCGGGATCGGAGGGTTTGGGTTATCAGGAGAGGCTGGATAGGCTGGGGCTGTTTACACTGGAGAGTAGGAGGTTGAGAGGCGACCATATAGAGGTCAGTAAAATGATGAGGGGTGTAGATAAGGTGAATGACGGGTGTCTTCACCCTGGGATGGGGGATTTCAAGGCTAAGGGGGTACATTTTTACGATGTGACGAGAAAGATTTGAAAAAAGACACGAGGGGTAATTTTGTTTTTATACTCGAGTGGTTCGCGTGTGGAATGAACTTCCTGAGGAAGTGGGTACACGTACAGCGTTGAAAAAACATTTGGATAAGTACGTGAACTAAAAAGGCTCTGAGGGGCATGGGCCAGGAGCAGGCAGGTGGGACTGGTTGAGTTTAGGCTGACGGACGGCACGGACTGGTTGGACTGAAGGGTCTGTTTCCGTGCTCGATAGCTGGATCTAACGCCCTCTTGAAAACATGTCAGCTTTCCGTGGGAGAGAATTCCACAGGCCAGTTCACTCTCTGGGGTGAAGAGATTTCTCCTCGTGTCAGACCCGAATGCCTACCTTGTATACCCAAACTATCTCAACTCGCCAGTGATGGTGGTGGGGGGGTGGTGTTCTTACTGCATTTCCCCTGTTGAGCCCAGATAGAATTCTGTGGGTGTTAAGTCCCAACCGATCGGTCTTCCAACCCACCCCCCCCACACGTTATTCTGAACCTTATTCCCCGGATGTAGTCTCATGGGAATCACCCCATGCAGGAGCCTCCCTGCTCCTGTGCTCAAACCCTCCTCCTCAGGCGACGATCACACACCAATTGCCTCCTTTCGGGCTCAAACTGTGACCGGTTCCTCGCTGAACGGAAACCGGCAGGTCCGTACGTGCAAACCCAGCAATTAGGAACAGGTTCGAACCACCCAGACCCACAAACCTCCTCAATCGCAGCTGATCTGATTCCGCCAGATTCCCACCTCACCCTGTTAACCCTTCACCCCCTCCCCACCTTTCCAAACGTTTCAACCACAGTCAGGAGACTTTATTCCCACTTTTTTCTCCTCGTCTCTGGCTTCAGTGCCTTTTGTTAACAGTGACCGCCTTCCTAGTTTAGATTAGATTCCCTGCAATCTGGAAACGGGCCCTTCGGCCCAGCCCAGACCCATTTCCCTCTGACTAATGCACTTTAACACTACGGGCAATTTTTAACGTGGCCAATTCACCTGGCCGGCACATCTTTGGACTGTGGAGGAAACCCACGCAGACACAGGGGGGAGAACGTGCAAACTCCACGCAGACAGTCGCCCCGAGGCTGACATCGAACCTGGGACCCTGGCGCTGTGAGGCAGCAGTGCTCACCACTGAGCCACCAGGCTGCCCTTTCCTTTAACACTACGGGCAATTTTTAACGTGGCCAATTCACCTGGCCGGCACATCTTTGGACTGTGGAGGAAACCCACGCAGACACAGGGGGGAGAACGTGCAAACTCCACGCAGACAGTCGCCCCAAGGCTGACATCGAACCTGGGACCCTGGCGCTGTGAGGCAGCAGTGCTAACCACTGAGCCACCAGGCTGCCCTTTCTAGGATTTCTCACAAGGGGAAACATCCTCTCCCAACGTGCTCTGGCAAGACCTCCCCATCCCAGTTGGGCCAGCTCTTGACCTTCAGCAGACATAAGCCTGACCTGTTCAGGGCTCTCTTTGTCAGAGCCACCTGCCCATTCTCGGTGTTCATCTGGTAAATCACGTCTGAACGATTTCCAACCATGGACCACCTTGCAGTGTGCGGTCATTCTGGGATTGCAAATATTTGTGTGACCTTTTCTGTTGGGGAGTGCCAACAGTTGCATTTCTATGGAACCTGTCACCTCCCGAGGGTGCTTCATGGATGATCAAAGCTTGGCCCAAGAGCTTAATTTTGTTTTGTTTTGCTTTTAATTCATTTCTGGGGGGGGGGCAGTGAAGGAATGGCCGATACATTTGCAAGTCAGGATGGTGAGCATCTCAGAGGGGAACTTGCAGGGGGGGTGGTGTTCCAATGTATCTGCTGCCCCTTGTCCTCCTAGGTGGAAGTGGCCGTGGGTTTGGAAGGCGCTATCTGAGGATCTTTGGCGAATTTCTGCAGCGCATCCTTGTACAGTGCATCTTAAGACCTATCTTGAAGGAGGATGTTAAGGGAGCCCCCCCCCCCCCCTCTCCCAGAGCTTGGCAGTTGGTCAAACGATGCAGTTGAGGTTCAGAAAATAAGACGCTTGGAGGGTCCTGAGGCCGGAGGAGACTCCAGAGGCCGTCGTGGGAGGGAGTGGCTGCCTGGCTGGAGCTTGCAGCCTGGCCCAATAGTGATGTGGAGGCATTGAACTGAGGCGGACAAAGTTAGAAGGCACACAACACCAGGTTTATTCGAAATCACAGGCTTTCGGGGCGAGGTGAGGCATTTCGCCTGACAAAGGAGCTACCCTCAGAGCTCATGACTTCAAATAAACCTATCGGACTATAACCTGATGCCATGTGACTTCTGACTTTGTCCATCCTGGGTTTGTGTCATTATTAAACTGGGGCCCCGAGTGTAATGGGCGCTCCCACATTATAAAACAATTCGCACCATTCTGAGTTTTTAAGTCACGGTTTGCGACGCGATTTCATTCGTCTGACCCCCCCCCTGCTGTTGTACTCTGTATCGAAACACTTCTGCCGGGTATGTCTGAGTCAGTGTTAAGCATGAACTGACCGCTCCAGATCACACTGAGGACTCGTCTGTCAAGAATTTTTCATTCGAAGTTCTGCAGGTAGTTTTCCAGCCTCTATGCTGTCCCTTACCGCAGTAGATACAGCAGCATTTCTACATAATCAGACCTGTACTCAATTTGCTTATAAAGAGACAAGGGAATTTGGTTCATGGGGATGACTTCAGAACTGTGGCACATCAGTCTAGGGAAACACCAGAAATTAAAGGCCGTATCATTTTTGTTTTGCGATATTTTGGACAGGAATGGGGAAAAATGATAACTGTTTTAAACACCCAGGCTTTGCTGCTCTTTGCAAAACCAAGTTTCCCCACCAAGTACTGTTTACACAGCTGCTTGGTCGTGTTGCGACTGTACAGGACGTTGGTTAGGCCACTTTTGGAGTACTGCGTTCAGTTCTGGTCTCCCTGCTATGGGAAAGATGTTGTGAAACTTTCAGAGGGTTCAGAAAAGATTTTGCCGGGGTTGATGAGTTTGGGCTACAGGGAGAGGGCTGAACAGGCTGGGGCTGTTTTCCCTGGAGCGTCGGAGGCTGAGGGGTGACCTTATAGAGATTTATGAGGAGTGTGGATAAAGGTATCTTTGCCCAGGAGTCATATCTTTAAGGTGAATAGAGAGAAGATTTAAAAAAGACACGAGAAGTGATTTTATTTTAACGCAGAGAGTAGTTCATGTGTGTGGAATAAACTTCCAGAGGAAGTGGTGGATGTGAGTACAGTTACAACATTAAAAAGATATTTGGATAAGTACATAAATAAGAAATGTTTGGAGGGATATGAGCCAACTGCAGGCAGATGGGACTGGTTTGGTTTGGGATTATGAACTTGTTTGACTGAACTGTCCGTTTCTCTGCTGTGGGACTCTATAATTGCTGTGAGCTGTGGCTGTTAATCAACGAGTCAACTGCTTCATAAGAGTAAATCAGCAACCCTGTATCTTCCACAAGCAAGCAAAGATTATCTCCCAAGTACAGGACCTTGATCAAATGGGCCAAGGGGTGGCAAATGTAGTTTACCTTAGATAAATGTAAGGTGTTGCATTTTGGAAAGGCAAACCAGGGCAGGGCTTATACACTTAACGGTAAGATCCTGGGCAGTGTTACCAAACAAAGAGACCTTGGAGTGCAGGTTCAAAGCTCCTTGAAAGTGGAATAGCTGGTAGACAGAATGGTGATGAAGGCGTTTCGTGTGCTTGCCTACATTGGTCAGCACTTTGAGTAAAGGAGGTGAGATGTCACAATGCACCTGTACAGAGCATTGGTGACGCCACTTTTGGAATACTGCGTCCAATTCCAATTGCCTTTCTTTCGGAAGGAAGTTGTAAACTTGAAAGGGGTCAGAAAGGATTGACAAGGATGTTGCCAGGACTGGAGGGTTTGAGTTAAAGGGAGAGGTTGAATAAGCTGTGGCTTTTCCCCCCTGGAGTATCAGAGGCTGAGAGGTGACCTTTTATAAAGGTTTATAAAATCATGCGGGGCATGGAGAGGGTGAATAACCAAGATCTTTTTCTTAATCCAGAACTAGAGGGCACAGGTTTAACATGAGAGGGGAAAGATATAAAAGAGACCTATGGGGCAACTTTTTTCACACAGGGTGGTGCAGTGTACGGAATGAGCTGCCAGAGGAAGTGGTGGAGGCTGGTACAATTGCAACATTTTAGAAGGCATCTGGATGAGTACATGACAAGGATGGGTTTAGAAGGACATGGGCCAAGTGCTGGCAAATGGCGCCAGACACGATCTCTGGTCTGCACGGATGGTTTGGACCGAAGGGTCTGTTTCTGTGCCGTATGATTCTATAAGTATCTGGAGGGGAATTAAAGAACAGCACATCCTGGCAAGGCTAAAAAGGACCATTTGGTGTTAAGTTGAGAAAACAAGTCTGTGCTTTCTGTCAATCTGGTTCTGAGAGATGGGCAGATTGGGAAATTCTGCACGCTTTTGAAAATCTTTTAATGTTTGTAATGTCTCTGGGAAATGGATTCTCTGACTGCCAGTGTGCTGCACTAGTGAGGTGCAACAATATTGCTCACCATATCATATCATAGGTATAAATGCATACTATTAATCAGAGAATCCCCTGTGTGGAAGCAGGCCATTCACCCCATCTAGTCCATACCCACCCCTCTGAAAAGCATCCCACCCTTCTCCCCCCCCCCCCCCCCCCCCCCCCCGTATCCCTACACTTCCCATGGCTAATCCCTGGGCAATTTTGCATGGGCAATTCATCTAATCTGCACGTTTGAAATTTAATGGAGAATTTGGTGGGGGGGGGGGAAAGAAACACTAGCAATTGCGAATACCCCTTTACCTGAGCAGAACTTCAATTCCTTTTGAATTCAACAGGTTTGGCAGCATCTGTGGGGTGAAAGCAGAGTTACCAGATCTGCTGAGTTTCTCCAGCAATCTCTGCTTTCGTGTTAGAACTTCAGCCTTGGCAGTTCTCTGTATTTATTATTCCAGACTCTGAGTCAAAAATGAATGTATTTCCCTTCAAATATAAATGCATCACCTCTCTATATTCCACCCCGTGGTAATTAGATTAGAGAGGTGTGACCTCGGACAGGATTATTTGCCTGAGAAACGTTTTATGCAGGAAAGTCACGATTGCAGAAGATGCCCAAGTATTTCACCCCCTGAGCGAACAGCGCAGGCGCACTGTGGCTGAGGGGAGGGGGGGGCGTGCCCGGGGCGGTGACAGTCCGGAGCAGGCGCAGTGCAGCCGGAGCCCGCCGTCGCGTGGGAGGAGGTGACGGTCGCCTCGAGCCGGTTGCCCTGGACACCATTCGTTGCTGGACCCGATGAGGGAACAATGGGAGGGAGGGAGGGGCGTGGAAGCTGACGACGTTGGTGGCTTGAGGCGGGCCTCCGCGTTCCATTGCGGACGTCACAACGCGGAAGTCGCCAGGTCAATTTCAGAGTGAATGTCTTTTTTGTCCCCCCTCCTCCTTTTTCAGATTGGGTTCTCACCCTGGGAGTGAGTGAGAGAGAGAGAGGGGGGAAAGACTGTTCACTTGCAGCAGCTGAAGTGAATCCAGGGAGCGGTCAGGCTCAGCTTTGATGCATGAACTTGTCTGGCTAAAGTAAGTTGTCCTCCCTCCCTCCCTCCAGCGAGTCTCTCTTCCCCCCCATTGCACCCCACAGGTTTTCCTCTGGCTAAAAGAATGGCCTGTTTCCTAAAGTTCACAACTTTAATGGGGTAGTTTCTCATTTAAGTAATCTGTCAATTAATAAGACAATTGAGACTGGTGTATATTTGACACGTCATTTGTGATTTGCAGAGCTTCATTTATAATGATTTCTAGTCTTTTGACAGTCGTAACTCTACACAACAATAGGATGCATATTTCTTTCAAATGCTTATCCAATTTTATTTCCTAACAATTTATCGCCCCCAATTCCAACAACTGTGTAGTCAGATTCTAAATCCCTGCTGAAATAATGATCTCCTCACATCCCGTATGCATCTTTAATCAAAAACAGTGTGTAATGATCACTTTTTAAAATTAAATAACACACACACAATATGAACTCCAATAACACTTACATACATATATGAATTTCTAATGCTCAATTTTTACATATACATGTAATATGAATTTCTATCCTGTACTGAAAGTGATAACTTTGTGTAAATTCCTTTTACAGGCTGATTGAAGGGGAGGATTCACACTCGGTACAAATATTACATCGATATCTTATGGAGGCACTCAATTCATTGGAGTGGAGTACCATCAGCATTTAAATCATGAAAAATAAAAATTTTTCTGTGTCTGCTTCAACAGGATTTAAACATCAGTGAGACTGAAAGGGTCACAGTGTTCCAGTGCACTGACTGATCGTTACACTCTGAGAACAGCATTACATCATTCACACCGGGGAAAGACTTACCGTGGTTCGGAGTGTTGGCAAAACTTCAACTGATCATCCAAGCTGGAGAGACGCAAGGCCACCCACGCCATGAACAAACCGTGGAAATGTGGGGACTGTGGGAAGGGATTTTTGTCACCCTCTGCCCTGGCGATTCACCGACGCACTCACACCGGGGAGAGGACGTTCACCTGCTGCGTGTGCGGCAACGGATTCACTCACCGGTCCCACTTGGAGATCCACCAGCGGGTCCACACCAGGGAGAGGCCGTTCCGCTGCTCCGTGTGCGGCAAGGGCTACACTCAGTCGTCCCACCTGATCACCCACCAGCAGGTCCACACCGGGGAGAGGCCGTTCCGCTGCTCTGAGTGCGGGAAGGGCTTCACTCAATCGTCCCACCTGATCACGCACCAGCGGGTGCACACTGGGGAGAGGCCGTTCTGCTGCTCCGAGTGCGGGAAGGGCTTCACTCAATCGTCCCACCTGATCACGCACCAGCGGGTGCACACCGGCGAGAGGCCGTTCTGCTGCTCGGAGTGCGGGAAGGCCTTCGCTCAGCCCTCTCAACTGCGGCTGCACCGGCGGGTGCACAGCAGGGAGAGGGCGTTCAACTGCTCCGAGTGCGGCAAGGGCTTCCGCGAGCTGGCCAGCCTGGAGAAGCACCGCCCGGTCCACTCCGGCGACCAGCGTTTCACCTGCCCCGCCTGCGGGTTTAAGTTCACCCGGCTCACCGACCTGGAGCAGCACCGGATGGCGCACACCGGGGAGAGGCCGTTTGCCTGCTCCTCCTGCGGCAAGGCCTTCACCCGCTCGACCAGCCTCCTGGCCCACCGCCGGGTCCACACCGGCGAGCGGCCCTTCGCCTGCCCGGTCTGCGGGAAGGGCTTTGCCGACCCGTCCACCCTCTGGAAGCACCGGCGCATCCACACGGGGGAGAGGCCGTTCACCTGCTCAGTGTGCGGGAAGGCCTTCACTCGCTCGTCTCACCTACGGCGACACCAGCAGCTTCACTCTGAGTAGAGGCCACTGAGCACGGAAACGGAATTTGTTGCTTTATCCAGCCTGAAGAAAGACCGTCAAGTCCCTACCTGGGAGAGCGACCGATTGTTCTACTCAGCACAAGATGGGTTCAACTGAGTCATTCAACTTGCAATGATTTAGCTGCTCTGACAATGGTGTTTCTTGCAGTTATTTTTCTCAGCCGGTTCAGACATGTTATGATTTGATATGTTTTAAGGTTGTCACGTGTACCGAGATACAGCGAAAAGTGTTGTTTTGTGTGCTATGCAGGCATATCGTGCCATACAAAGTGCATCAGGGTAGCAGGGCAGAATATACAATGTTACAGCTGCAGAGAAGTTGCGGGGGGAGAGAGAGAGAGAGAGAGGTTTGTTCAAAAGTCTGAAAACAATGAGGAAGAAACTGTCCCTGAGTATGTTAGTATGGAGAAAAAGCTGTCCCTGAGTATGTTAGTATGGAGAAGAAGCTGTTCCTGAATCTGTTAGTATGGGGAAGAAGCTGTTCCTGAATCTGTTTAGTACGGGGAAGGAGCTGTTCCTGAATCTGTTTAGTACGGGGAAGTTGTTGTTCCTGAATCTCTTAGTATGGAGAAGGAGTTGTTCCTGAATCTGTTAGCACGAGGAAGAAGCTGTTCCTGAGTATGTTGGTACAGGGAAGAGGCTGTTCTTGAATCTGTTGGTACTTGAATTTGTTAACACTGGGAACAAGCTGTTCCAGAATCTGTTTGTATATGTTTTCAAAGTTTTTCCAACTTCTGCCCGATGGAAGAGAGTATGAATGGGAATGGGAAGTATCTTTGATTAGATTGGTTGCTTTCCCAAGGCAAAGGGAAGTATAGATGCAGTCAGTGGATGGAAGTCTGGTTTGTGTGACAGGCTGGACTGTGTTCACAACTCTCTGGAGTTTTTTGCAAGCTTGAGTAAAGCAGTTGCCATATGACGCACCTCCGGACCTGGACCCAGATATCCTGGCCCAGAGGGAGGAACTTTACTGCTGTGTCACAAGAGCTCCCCAGGCGTTAATTGTAGATATTTTCCAACTAGCTTGTTGAGAGAAGTTAGTTCACACCTCCCTGTCTTAGAGATAGGAACGTACCACTGCTCCACTAGTGCCCTCTGGGAATTAATTGCATTGACTGAGATTAATAGTATTTCCCATTGGTTACTTGATCACATTGTGTGGAATGCAGTCAGGAGGTGCAGGTGGGAATTCCTTGCATTGGGATAACAAATGTTTTCAGAAAGGTTTATTGCAACAATGAAGTGTCGACAGTATTAGTCAGACCTATCAGTAATAGCATAGTTTATGAATAGCTGTAAGCTTTATTCATAGTTGTAGGGTCAGACAGAACTCTGGTTTTGCTGAACATTAAAGGCACTTTTTGTCAAAGTTGTTCTATCTCGTCACTTATCTTTTTATCTCATCATCTTGACAATTCACAAGCAATCCCAAAATAAAGGGAAAGCAGCATTTACACTAATATGAGAGGAGATTCAGGTGAGAATTGGCAAATAAAATGAAGCTACGACATTTAAACTCAAGGAAAATCAAATTCATGTAAGTGAAATAATCCTATAGAGTCATACAGCACGGAAACAGATCCTTTAGCCCAACTAGCCCATGCCGACTGTAATCCCAAATGAAACTAGTCCCACCTGCCTGCGCTAGACTTCTATTCCTCCAAACATAAATTGCCCATCGTGACTTTATAAAATCTGTCTCCTCTCACCTTAAAAATATCCCCCATGCTGGGAAAAGACACCTGCCATTCACCTTATCGATAATTCTAATGATTTTATGAATTGCTATAAGGTTGGCCGCTCAGCCTCCCGCACTCTAGTGAAACACGTCCTAGCCTACACAGCCTCCCCTTATAACTCAAACCCTCCATTCATAGCAACACCCTGGTAAATCTCTTCTGAATCCTCTCCAGCTTAATCATTTCTTTCCTGTCATAGGGAGACCAGATCTGGACACAGCAGCCCAGAAGAGGCCTCACCAACATCCTGCATAACCTCAACATAACGTCCCAGCCGACACTCAAAAGGTCCGAGCAATGAAGGCAAGCGTGGTAAATGCCTT
Organism: Chiloscyllium plagiosum; assembly: GCF_004010195.1. Lineage (NCBI taxonomy): Eukaryota > Metazoa > Chordata > Chondrichthyes > Orectolobiformes > Hemiscylliidae > Chiloscyllium > Chiloscyllium plagiosum. Next base: position 11,897,298 of record NC_057753.1, read on the forward strand.
TGTAACCAACTTGTCTAAGTGACGCAAACTTCAGAGAATTATGTACCCGAATCCCTAGGTCTTTCTGTTCTACATTACCCAAAGTCAAGAGTGTGGTGCTGGAAAAGCACAGCATGTCAGGCAGCATCCAAGGAGCAGGAGAATTGACGTTTCGGGCATAAGCCCTTCATCAGGAATTATGTCAGAAACGTCGATGCTGCCTGACCTGCTGTGCTTTTCCAGCACCACACTCTCGACTCTGCTGTCCAGCATCTGCAGTTCTCACTTTCTCCTACATTACCCAAAGCCCTACTTTTAATTGTATAAGTCCTGCCCTCGTTTGCTTTACCAAAAAGCAATACCTTGCACTATTTATTAAACCCCACCTGCCACCCTTCCCCCCCCCCCCCCCCCCCCCCCCCCGAATTGATCAAGACTTCTTTGCAACCTTTGATAACCTTCACTGTCCACTGTACCAACAGTCTTGGTGTTACCTATGAATTTCCTAACCATGCCTTCTATATTAAGTTAAGGCATGGCAGGACAGCTTTATCACATGGAACACATGGATGAGAAGTTGTAGGTGTGTACTAGTGACCTCACTGTCTGTGGGAAATGTCACCCACATACAGAATCTCTGAGGTTCAGAGCCTGGACTGGAGGCTGGAGTCGCTGCGACACATCCGTTTTTGTTTTGGATCTTCAGCCTCTGCAGTTCTTGGTTTTATTATTATTCCTGACTGATTCTTGGTCATAAATGGAGTGATTCCCCTTCAAGTATATATGCTTCACCTCTCTGTTTTCACCCCCTGGTAAATCGATTAGAAAGATTTGACCTTAGACAGGATGAATTGCATTAGGAATACTTCATGAAGCAAGGTCAGATTGCCCAGCATTTCACCCCTGCGCAGGTCTGGCACTAATTCCAAGACGCACGGTCCACAACTCTCTCAATCCTGGGAAGACGCGGGGAAGGGGCTGGATTGATTTGGAGATGCTGATGTTGGACTAGGGTGTACAAAGTTTAAAAACCACACAACAGGTTATAGTCCAAGAGGTTTATTTGGAAGCACTAGCTTTCAGAACGCTGCTCCTTCATCAGCTGGTCGTGGAGTGTAAGATCGTAAGACACAGAATTTATAGCAAAAGTTTACAGTGTGATGTAATTGTAATTATATACTGAAAAAGACCTGGATTGCTTGTTAAGTCTCTCATCCTTTAGAATGAACATGTTTGTTTCAGTTCTTTAATATGTAAATCGCAGAACCTTTTTAAAGTTACATTCTCAAGTGAACTTTTACAATTGGTGGTTCAGTGGTTAGCACTGCTGCCTCACAGCACCAGGGACCCAGGTTCAATTCCAGCCTTGGGTGAATGTCTGCGTGGAGTTTGCACGTTCTCCCCGTGTCGGCGTGGGTTTCCTCCAGGTGCTCTGGTTTCCTCCCAAAATCCAAAAGATGTGCAGGTCAGATAAATTGGCCATGGTGTTAGGTGCATTAGTTAGGGGTAAATGTGGGGAATGGGTCTGGGTGGGGTTACTCTTCAGAGGGTCGGTGTGGACTTGTTGGGCCGAAGAGCCTGTTTCCAAACTGTAGGAAAGCTAATCTAATCTAAAAAAAAACTTGGTGTCATGTCAGCCCAGATAATTTAAGGTGTGAGGTGCCCTGTGTGAGACTGTCTGTGCCACAACGTTCAGACTGATTCTAATCTTGAAAAAAAATAGATATACAGAAGCTTACATGGATTCATGCAGTTTTTGAACAAAATAAAATGTAATTCTGCAAAATGGTGGATCTCCAAGTGGGACCGGTGAGTGAATCCGTTGCCGCACACGCAGCAGGTGAACGTCCTCTCCCCGGTGTGAGTGCGTCGGTGAATCGCCAGGGCAGAGGGTGACAAAAATCCCTTCCCACGGTCTCCACATTTCCACGGTTTGTCCGTGGCGTGGGTGAACTTGCGTCTCTCCAGCTCGGACGATCAGTCGAAGCTTTGCTCACACCCCGAACCACGGTAAGTCTTTCCCCGGTGTGAATGATGCAATGCGGTTCTTAGAGTGTAACGATCAGTCGGTGTAGTGGAACACTGTGAGACCCCCTTTGGTCTCACTTATGTTTAAAACCTGTTGAAGCAGACAGAACAGACAAATATTTCCTGATGGAAGACTTATGCCTGAAACCTTGATTCTCCTGCTCCTCGGATGCTGTCTGACCTGCTGTGCTTTTCCAGCACCACACTCTCAAGACAAATATTTCTTTCTTGATTTAAATGCTGATGACACTCCAATGAATTGAGTGACTCTGTAAGATATCGATGTAACATTTGTTCTGGGACTTCTGTGTGTGAATCCTCTCCTTCAATCAGCCTGTAAAAGCGGTTTACACAAGTTATCACTGTCAGTGTATGATAGAAATTCATATTACGTTCGTTATGTCTATGTTATTTAACTTTCACAAGTGAGCAATCTATATCCTGCTTTTGATTGAAGTTACACAAAAGAAGTGAGGAAGATGATTATTTAGGCAGGAATTGAGAATGATCTAGAACTTGCTGCCTGCACGGTTGTTGAAGTTGGGTGCTATAAATTATTACAAAACAAATCAGGATTTAACAGAAATAAATACGTATATTGTGTATGTAAGAGGGTGAGTGTGTGAGCCTATGAGAGAGGGTCTGTAAGAGTGTGTGCGTGTGAGAGTGAGTGTAAAGGGGTATAAGTCTGTAAGAGGGTGAGTGTGTGTGAATGTGTGAGCCTATGAGAGAGGGTCTGTAAGAGTGTGTGTGTGTGTCTGTCTGTGAGGGGCTGGAAATTGTTTCACTCTGTTGCACAGAGGAGGAAGGTTCAGTCGATGTGAAACCTAAAAAGAAAAGAAACACTGCAACATGAAATCAAACTTGGAGGGAAGTGAGAGGAAGAGATTTCAGCAAAGTCCCCTCCCTCCCCAGAGCCAGCGCCTGAGCCAGAGAATAGCGCAGGCGCAGTGCGGACCCACTGTCCGGCCTGCGACTATGTGGGTTGGGTGGGGAAAGAAGTCAGGAGCAGGCGCAGTAGAGGGGTGGGCGGGGTCTTCAGTCCGGAGCAGGCGCAATGCGGCAGCCGGCTGGAGAGGGGAACGTCACCAAGAGGCTCCGGGCCCCCGAGCCGGGTTACCCTAGAAACCGTTGCTCCTGGAGACGGGGTGGGGGCGAATGGGAGAGGGCGGGATTCCCGGGGCGTGGAACCCGATGGCGTCACCGTCCTCTACTGCGCTTCCTGTGGGCTGCCCCGGGCTGGCCCCGCCCTCCCTCGCGAACGTCACAAAGGGGGAAGTCCCCTCTTCTGTGTCAGGCCTGGGAGCAAAGCAATGTCTCTGTCCCTGGGAGGGAGTGAGGGGGCAAAGCTGTTCCCTTGCAGCAGCTGAAGGAAGGGGAAGTGAATGCAGGGAGCCAGTCAGGCTCTGCAAAGGTCTCCCTTTTCCATTCATTGACACTCTTTGCTCCCTCACCTTGACGCGTTAATTTGTCTGGCTAAAAGAGTGTCCTCTTTCCTATAGCTCACAATTTAAAGGGATGGTTTCCCTTATCAGTAAGCTGTCAATTGATAAGACAATTGCATCTGGTGTTACGTGGTGTGCATTTGGCTCATAATTTATTATTCTCTCAGCTTCATTTGCAATGTTTTTTTAACTTTGCTGAAATCTCTTCCTCTCACTTCCCTCCAAGTTTGATTTCATGTTGCAGTGTTTCTTTTCTTTTTAGGTTTCACATCGACTGAACCTTCCTCCTCTGTGCAACAGAGTGAAACAATTTCCAGCCCTCACAGACAGACACACACACACACTCTTACAGACCCTCTCTCATAGGCTCACACATTCACACACACACCCTCTTACAGACTTATACCCCTTTACACTCACTCTCACACACACACACACTCTTACAGACCCTCTCTCATAGGCTCACACATTCACACACACTCACCCTCTTACAGACTTATACCCCTTTACACTCACTCTCACACGCACACACTCTTACAGACCCTCTCTCATAGGCTCACACACTCACCCTCTTACATACACAATATACGTATTTATTTCTGTTAAATCCTGATTTGTTTTGTAATAATTTATAGCACCCAACTTCAACAACCGTGCAGGCAGCAAGTTCTAGATCATTCTCAATTCCTGCCTAAATAATCATCTTCCTCACTTCTTTTGTGTAACTTCAATCAAAAGCAGGATATAGATTGCTCACTTGTGAAAGTTAAATAACATAGACATAACGAACGTAATATGAATTTCTATCATACACTGACAGTGATAACTTGTGTAAACCGCTTTTACAGGCTGATTGAAGGAGAGGATTCACACACAGAAGTCCCAGAACAAATGTTACATCGATATCTTACAGAGTCACTCAATTCATTGGAGTGTCATCAGCATTTAAATCAAGAAAGAAATATTTGTCTTGAGAGTGTGGTGCTGGAAAAGCACAGCAGGTCAGACAGCATCCGAGGAGCAGGAGAATCAAGGTTTCAGGCATAAGTCTTCCATCAGGAAATATTTGTCTGTTCTGTCTGCTTCAACAGGTTTTAAACATAAGTGAGACCAAAGGGGGTCTCACAGTGTTCCACTACACCGACTGATCGTTACACTCTAAGAACCGCATTGCATCATTCACACCGGGGAAAGACTTACCGTGGTTCGGGGTGTGAGCAAAGCTTCGACTGATCGTCCGAGCTGGAGAGACGCAAGTTCACCCACGCCACGGACAAACCGTGGAAATGTGGAGACCGTGGGAAGGGATTTTTGTCACCCTCTGCCCTGGCGATTCACCGACGCACTCACACCGGGGAGAGGACGTTCACCTGCTGCGTGTGCGGCAACGGATTCACTCACCGGTCCCACTTGGAGATCCACCAGCGGGTCCACACCGGGGAGAGGCCGTTCCGCTGCTCTGAGTGCGGGAAGGGCGTCCCACCTGAGACTGCACCAGAGGGTTCACTCCAAGTAGAGGCCGCTGAGCACGGGAAAGGAATTTGTCGCTTTATCCAGCCTGAAGAGAGATCGCCAAGTCCTCTATCTTCAGTCCAATGGAAGGAGTACAACCAGGAGTAGGAAGGGTCTTTGATGCTGTTACGTAGAAACATAGAAGGTTGGAGCAGGAGCAGTCTTTTGAACCTGCTGCAGCATTCCTCATGATCATGGCTGATTGTCCAACTCAATAGTTTAATCCTGCTTTCTCCACATAACCTTTGATTCCGTTTGCCCAAGTGCTATTTCTATGTAACTCTTCACTGCACTCAATGTTTTGGCATCAACTACACCCTGAGGCTCCCCACTCTTTGGGTGAAGAAATGTCTCCTCTTCTCCAACCTAAACGGTCCACTCTGAATCCTCAGACTGTGACCCTTTGTTCCTGGTGCACTCACCGTCGGGAATGTCCTCCCTGCGTCTACCCTGTCTGGTCCTGTAAGAATTCTTATAAGTGTCTATGAGACTTCCCTCCTTGCTCGTCTGAAATCCCCCAGCAAAAACGATCCTAACCCCACTCCTGTACTTGCAACCTCTCGCAACGAAGACCTGCTTTACCCCCCCTGCTACACCCACATGCTTACCCTCAGCAACTGGTGTACAAGGACACCCAGGTCCCGCTGCACACCTCCCTCTCCCAAATCTGGTAGTAACCTACCTTCTTGTGCACCCTCGTCACAGTTCACCCACCCTCCCTCTGTAGACTTTGAGGTGTTACCTCATCCAAATCATTAATCTATAGTGAATATCAGGAGTCCCAGCACTGATCCCTGTGGCACCCCACTAGTTACTGCCCACCAATTTGAAAAAGACCCATTCCTACTCTTTGTTTCCTACCAGTATGCTATCCATCTCAATAGCCTTCCCCTAATCCCATGCGCTTTAATCTTACACAATAATTTCTTAGGCAGGACTTTGTCAAATGCTTTCTGAAAGTCCAAATACACCACATCGACTGGCTCCCCCTTGTCAACTCTACTAGTTACGTTTTCAGAGAATTCCCAAGAGATCTGTCAAGCATGACATCACCTTCATGAATCCATGGAGACTCTCGGTCCTCCTGCCACTGCTTTCAAAGTGCTACACTCTAAAGTTGTTGATAACGGATTTGAGAATTTTCTCCACTACCGATGTCAGGCTTCCTGGTCAATAAATCCCTGTTTTCTCTCTACCTCACCTTTTGAATATCAGAGTGGTATTGGCTACCCTCCAATCTGAAGGGACTGTTCCAGAGTCTATAGAATCCTGGAAGATGACCACCAATGTGTCTGCCATTTCTAGAACAACTTCCTTAAGTATTCTGGGATGTGTGTTGGTTGCTTTTCTGAGGCATGGGAAGTAGAGATGGAGTTGATAGACGGCAAGCTGAATGGACTGGGTGGGGTTCATGACTCTCTGGAGTTTCTTGTGAGCTTGGGAAGAGCCATTACCTCGAAGGAGCTTATTCAGAGATGTTAGTACATAGCTCTGCAGCAATAGGGACTTGAATGCTGGCTTTCTGGTGCGGAGGTAGGGACACTACCATTGCTCCATTAATCATATTGACTGAAATTAATTGTATCCGACACTGAATTAATGGTTATTGAGCACATTGTGTGGAATGGAGTCGGGAAGTACATGTGGGAATTCCTTGCATTGGGATAAGAGATGTTTTAAGTACGGTTTATTGCAACAATGTAGTGTCTACAGTATTACTCAGACCTATCAGTAACAGCATAGTTTATCAGTCGTTCTAAGCTTTACTCATAGTTGTTAGGTAGGACAGGTTTTGCTGAAAATAAAGACAATTCACAAGAAATACTAAAATAAAAATCAAGCAACATTTAAACCATACGAGAGGTGATTCAAGTAAAATGAAGCTACAATGAGTAAACGAAAGGGAAATCGAGTTCATGTCAATGAAATAAAGTCAGGCAGCGCACACACAGTACTTTTGGCTCAACAGGTCCACAATTCCAAACTAAACTAGTCCCACCTACCTATTCCAGGCCCACATCCCAACGAACCTTTCTTATTCATGGACTTATCCAAATGTCTTTCAAATGTTGTAACTGTACCCACATCCACCACTTCCTCTGGAAGTTCATTCCACACACAAACCACCCTCTGTATAAAAGAAAAATTACCCCTCATGTCTTTTTAAAATCTTCCTGCTCTCACCTTAAAAACTTGTGCCCCTTAGTCTTGAAATCCCACACCCTGGGGAAAACACATTTGCCATTCACCTTATCCATGCCCCTCATGATTATATAAATCTCTGCGAGCTCACCCCTCAGCCTCCTACACTCCAGTGAAGAAAGTCCCAGCCTTTCCTTATAACCCAGAGCCTCAGTTCCCAGCAACGTCCTGGCAAATCTCTCCTGAACCCTCTCCAGCTGAATAGTATCATTCCTGTAACAGGGAGACCAGAGCTGGACTCAGAAGCCACCTCACCAACGTCCTGTACAACCTCAACATGACGACCTGACTCCTATACTCAAAAGGTCTGAGCAATGAAGGCAAGCGTGCCAAATGCCTTTTTAATCACCCTGAAAACTACAAAGTATTATGTCCATGAACCTCTAGGGGTCTCTGTTCTACAACACTACCCATGGCCCGACTTTTAATTGTACCAATCCTGCCCTTGTTTGTTTACCCAAGATGCAACATCTCACGTTTATCCAAATTAAACTCCACTTGCCACTCCTCAGCCCATTGACCCAATTGATCAATATCTCTTTGTAATCTTAGATAACCTTTTCCACTATACCATCAATCTTGGTGTCATTCGCAAACTTAACTAGTCACACCTTCTGTATTAAGTTAGGGCATGGCAGGACAGTTCGGTCATGTGGAATGCATGTATGAGAAGTTGCAGATGATTAACAGCGACAACCTTCTGCGGGAAGTGTCCCCACCTGCAGGATCTTGAACTCTGGGTTTCAGGGCCTGGACTGGTGGCTGGGAGTCACTGTGACATAGCTGAGAGACAGACAGCCACATAATGCATTCACCGAGGTGGTGAGAAAACTGACTGAAGGGAATGGTTGATGTGATTCCTCCACATTCATATCCCTGAAAACATTTCTCCCCCTTTTCGGGGGGAACCTCTCTGTGTTTTAGAAATACTTATGGAATTCCCATGAGTAGGCCATTCCATCCATCAGGTCCACACTGACCCTCCAAAGGGCATCCTGCTCAGATCCATCACCCCTTACTTTATCCCTGTAATCCTGCATTTCAAATAGAGAACACGCAAACATCACACAGAGGTTGCCCAAGGCTGGAATTGAACCCGGGTGCCGTGAGGCAGCAGCGCTAACCACTGAGTCACGGTGGAGTCAACGTGAAGAGATTTGGTCAAACTATTTTCAGTCCCAACTTCAGTCCCATCATTAATATGGGAGAATCTAACCATCATCCCTTGACGTTCAATGGTGTTAACATCACCGAATTCCCAACCCCTCCAATCCCCGCACTATCAACATCCTGAGGACTTATCATTGACCAGAAACTCAACTGGACTCACCATATAAACATAGTGGCTACAAGAGCAGGTCAGAAGCTGGGAGTACTGCAGTGAGTCATTCAACTCTTGACTCCTCTCCCCTCCCAAAGCCCTGTCCCACCATCGACAACGTACAAGTCAGGAGTCATAGAGTCATCGAGATGTACAGCACGGAAACAGACCCTTCGGTCCAAACTGTCCTTGCGACCAGATATCCCAACCCAATCTAATCCCACCTGCCAACACCCGGCCCATATCCCTCCTAACCCTTTCTATTCATATACCCATTCAAATGCCTCTTAAATGTTGCAATTGTACCAGCCTCCACCACATCCTCTGGCAGCTCATTCCATACATGTACCACCCTCAGCATGAAAAGGTTGCCCCT
>NC_057753.1:11906715-11918695 GCF_004010195.1 Chiloscyllium plagiosum
GACTTGGCTCGCTTCAGTGCTGACATGAGGGAAATTTGCTGAGCTTGGAATATCTTGATGTTCTTTTTCAACTTATCTATTTGTCTGTAACATCTTCCATTGTTTGCAGGCATGTTCCATTCTTGTATGCACATTTTAGCTAACTCAGAAGAAACTATGTATCCCTTTACATAGTCTTCATTCTTGTATGCACATTTTAGCTAACTCAGCTCTTCGCTGAAACAATTATCCACTGGTGTAGATTAGTTCATTCACTTTGCATAAGCAGTTATGGTTGCAGAAGTAACACTGCTTTACCTATACCCCACAAGGAGCTATGAACCTGCACTCCAAGGTCTCTCTGTTCTGCCCCACTCCCCAGGACCCCACCATCAAGTGTGCAAGTCCCGCTAAGGTATGCCTTCCCAAAAGTGACTCAAAAAAAGTTCTGGGATTTACATATTAATGGACCAAAACCTGCAATGCCAGATGAAGGACCTAACAGCAATCTAGGTTAGTTCAATATATCGTTTTAATTGCATGACACTGTGATATTTTGCCATAAATTCTGTGTCCTATGATCCTGTCCCACTAGCTACCTGATGAAGCACAGCGCCCCGAAAGCTAGTGCTTCCAAATAAACCTGTTGGACTATAACCTGGTGTTGGGTGAAATTTTAACCCCAGTCCACCCCAGTCTAACACGAGCACTTCCGCATCTCGCTCCCGCGAGCCGGTTGCCCTGGGAACCGTTGCTCCTGGAGACGGGCGAAACAATTGGAGGGGGCGGGGCCTCTGCGACCGCGCTCCTGACCCCGGCCGCTTGGAACCCGATGACGTCACCGCCGGCTACAGCGCTTCCCATTGGCTGCCCCCCTTGTCGACGTCACAAAGCGGAGAGCAGTCATGGGAGGCGCGGTCACCCTGGAAACCGTTGCTCCTGAAAGGACCAAGGGGAACAATGCCGGCGCTCTCGTGTCCGCGCCTGGAACCCGACGACGTCACCGGCGGCTACAGCGCTTCCCGTTGGCTGCCTCGGGCCGGCCCCACCCTCCCGCGTCGACGTCACGAAGCGGAGGGCAGTCGGGGAGGCGCGGTCGCCCTGGAAACCGTCGCTCCTGAAAGGGCCAAGGGGAACAATGCCGGAGCGCTGGTGTCCGCGCCTGGAACCCGATGACGTCACCGGCGCCTGCCGCGCGCCCTATTGACCGCTTTAGGCGCCCCCCCCCCCACGTTCCATCGAGGACGTCACAACGCGGAAGTGGTCCAGTCAATTTCAGGGTGGAGCTGTCCTCCTCTCTGTGTGTAACATCTGGGAGCTCAGCCATGTCTCTTCCTCATTTTCCATTTCTTTTCTTATCCTTGGGGTGAGTGAGAGGGCAAAGCTGTTCCCTTGCAGCAGCTGAAGGAAGGGGAAGTGGATGCAGGGAGCAAGTCAGGCTCTGCAAAGGTTGGTTCATTTGTCTCCCTTTTTCCATTACATTGACACTCTTTGCACCCTCCCCCTTGATGCATTAATTTCTCTGGCTGACAGAATCGCATTTTTTTTTCCTAAAGTTCACAACTTTAAAGGGGCAGTTGCTCTTGTCAGTAATCTGTCAATTAATAAGACAATAGCATCTGGTGTTAGGTGGTGTACATAATTTCTCTAAGCTTCGTTTCCATTGATTTTTAGCCTTTCTATCAACCACCTGTGAAAGAGAAATCCTAAGAAGAAGAAAATCTACCGAGGAAGATACAAAGGGAAGATTCAACAGCTAGCTGGTCTTGAAATTTGAATTTTGGTAAATCTGAATCAGGGTTTTATTGGACTAGTGTTATAGGAAGGGAATGCTCTATGTACATTAAATCTACACAATAACATGATACATATTTATTTCTGTCCAATGCTCATCCAGTTTATTTTGTTATGACACGGGGTAAACCCCCTCTGTTTATTTTAAACCAGCAACACAGAAAAGATTTATCCCGTGCAGTCGTCTGTGAAAATTCGAGAGGCCAAGAACTAGTTAAAATAAAAAGTAACAACTTTATTTCTTAAATTAATTAATAACTATTTACGATTCCTATCTTTGCCTCCCCTCCTATAATACTAGTCCAATAAAACCCTGATTCAGATTTACCAAAATTCAAATTTCAAGACCAGGTAGCTGTTGAATCTTCCCTTTGTATCTTCCTCTGTAGATTTTCTTCTTCTTAGGATTTCTCTTTCACAGGTGGTTGATAGATAAAGGTAACTTTAAGAGACCTATTCTGCGGGCAGTCTGCATTAGTTGGTGGCTTAGCAGTTCTCTCTCAAGTGTTCACGTTTTACCAGTCTTATACCCCCAAAGCATCAGATTGTGTCATTGGGTTTTAATATTGTCAATAGACTAAATTCAAACCTGATTGGAGTTTGGTATTTTTGGGTATAAATTAAACCGATTAGCCTAATTCAATTTTTTTTTTTGTCTCCAGGCAACCAACTATTCTAGCTGCTGGACCAAAAGGTTAAATTGTATCTTGTTCAGAACACTTAGTGCTGTCAGGTAGTTCTGCTAGCTTTTAACTTTCTTAAAGGTACAGTACACTTCTAGACCTTCATAACAATTCTGTAATAACTTATCGCCACCCCCATTCCAACGATAACGTAGGCAGCAAGTTCTAGATTATTCTGAATTCTTGCATTCTTCCTCAGCTCCCCTATGTATCTTCAATCGAAAACAGTTTGCATAATGCACGCTTTTTAAAATTACATAATGTACATATAGTATAATATGAATTTCAACCATGTACTGACAATAATAACTTGTGTAAACTCCATTTGTAGGCTAATTGAAGGGGAAGATTCACACACACAAGTTCCAGAGCAAACACCAATATCTTACAGCGTCACTCAATTCATTGGAGTGGAATATCATCGACACTTAAACCAAGAAAGAGAAATGTTTGCCTGTTATGTCTGCTGCAACAGATTTTAAACATCACTGTGACTGGAGATGTCACACAGTGTTCTGCTGCACTAACTGATCGCTACACTCTGAGAAAAGTATCACAGCATTCTCGTCGGGAAAAGGCTGTACCCTTGTTCAGGTGGGGTGCAAAGCTTTGACCGATCATCTAACTTGGAAAGACCCGCCATGGAGAAGCCATGGAAATGCAGGGACTGTGGGAAGGGATTCTCGTTCCCCTCTGCCCTGGCAATTCACCGACGCACTCACACCGGGGAGAGGCCGTTCACCTGCTGCGTGTGCGGCAACGGATTCACTCACTTCTCCCATTTGGTGGCCCACCGACGGATCCACACCGGGGAGAGGCCGTTCCGATGCTCCGAGTGCGGCAAGGGCTTTGCTCAGTCGTCCCACCTGATCACCCACCAGCGGGTGCACACCGGCGAGAGGCCATTCCGCTGCTCCGAGTGCGGGAAGGCCTTCGCTCAGCTGTCTCACCTGCAGCTGCACCGGCGGGTGCACAGCAGGGAGAGGCCGTTCGGCTGCTCCGAGTGCGGCAAGGGCTTCGGCGACTCGGCCGCCCTGGAGAATCACCGCGCGGTCCACTCCGGCGAGAGGCGGCTGGCCTGCACCTCGTGCGGCAGGCAGTTCACCCGACTCACCAACCTGCGGCGGCACCAGCGGGCGCACACCGGGGAGAGGCCGTTTGCCTGCTCCTCCTGCGGCAAGGCCTTCACCCGCTCGACCAGCCTGGTGGCCCACCGCCGGGTCCACACCGGGGAGCGGCCCTTCGCCTGCCCGGTCTGCGGGAAGGGCTTTGCCGACCCGTCCACCCTCTGGCAGCACCGGCGCATCCACACAGGGGAGAGGCCGTTCACCTGCTCAGTGTGCGGGAAGGCCTTCATTCGGTTGGCCCACCTACAACTGCACCAACGGGTCCACTCCAAGTAGAGGCCGCTGAGCACGGGAAAGGAATTTGTCGCTTCCCTGAGGAAAGACCCTACGAGGGAGAGAGAGACCGTTGGTTCTGCTCTGCACACGAGAAGAGCTGAACTGAGCCATTGCAAGTTCAGTGATTTAAGCGCATCTAGCTGCCCCGGCCTTATTTCGTAATTATTTTTATCAACGGGTTCAGACACATCATGATTTGATTCGATTTACTGTTGTCACGTGTCCCGAGATACAGTGAAAAGTGTTGTTTTGCAAGCTATACTGGAAGATTGTACCAGACAAGGTCCCAGCAAGGGGGGGGGGGGGAGGCAGAATACAGTGTTACAGCTGCAAAGAGCGAAATCTGCATTAACACACCCCTCTCCCAATTTACAGCCATCTACCTACTTGTTTTTGTCTCCAAATCTCGCATTTATCCAACTTTTTCTGTACCTGCCATTGATTTGCCCACTCAGCCAACCTGGCGGTGGCTCAGTGGGTTAGCGCTGCTGCCTCACAGCGCCGGGGACGATTCCCGCCTCGGGCAACTGGCTACATGGAGTTTGCACGTTTTCCCCATGTCTGCGGGGGTTTCCTCCGGGCGCTTCGGCTTCCTGCCCCACACTCTTGGCTTTGATCCGCAGCATCTGCAAGTCCTCGCTTTCTACAATCCAAAGGTGTGCAGGTTTGGTGAGTTGGCCATGCTAAATTGCCCGTAGTGTGCAAGGGACGGTTAGGCTGGGTGCCGGATAAGCACACCAGACAGGCAGCATCCGAGGAGCAGGAGAATCAACGTTTCGGGCGTAAGCCCTTCCGACAGGAGGAATCCGGAGCATCTAGAGGAAGCCAACGCAGACACGGGGAGAACGTGCAAACTCAACGTAGCCAGTTGCCCGAGGCTGGAATCTAACCCGAGTCCCCGGCGCTGAGAGGCAGCGGTGCTAACCCACTGAGCTATCGCTAGGTTGGGTGAGTGGGCAAATCAATGGCAGGTACAGTATAAGTTGGATAAAATGTGAGGTTTGGAGACAAAAACAAGAAGGCAGATTACTACCTGAATGGTATAAATTGGGGGAGGGGTGTGTTAATGCAGATTTCACTCTCTACACCTTCTCTGCGGCTGTAACACTATATTCTGTTCTGAGCACCCTCCCTCCCGATGCACCTTGTGTGCTAGGATCTGCCAGTATAGCACCCAGAACCACACTTTTCACTGTATCTCAGTACACGTGACAACAGGGCCACCTTGCCACAGTTCACCCTCCCACCCAACTTGGTATCATCTGCAAACTTTGAGGTGTTACATTTTGTTCCCTCATCCAAATCATTAATATATATTGTGAATAGCTGGGGGTCCCAGCTATTCCTGCGGCACCCCACTAGTTACTGCCCACCAATTTGAAAAGGACTTATTAATTCCTACTCCTTGTTTCCTCTCTGCCTACCAGTTTTCTATCCATCTCAATACACTTCCCCCAGTCCAATGCGCTTTATTCTTACACAATAATCTCTTAGGCAGGACTCTGTCAAATGCTTTCTGTAAGTCCAAATACACCACATCGACTGGCTCCCCCTTGTCAACTCAACTAGTTACATTTTTGTAGAATTCCCAACAGATTTGTCAAACATGACTTCCCCTTTGTAAATCCATGCTGACTCTGCGGATAGATAGGATAGTGAAGGCAGCATTTGGTATGCTTTCCTTTATTGGTCAGAGTATTGAGTACAGAAGGTGGGAGGTCATGTTGCAGCTGTACAGGACATTGGTTAGGCCACTGTTGGAATATTGCGTGCAATTCTGGTCTCCTTATCGGAAAGATGTTGTGAAACTTGAAAGGATTCAGAAAAGATTTACAAGGCATCGGAGAGCGAATGTGATGTATAAAACTGGTTTGTTGGTCTCATTTTCATGGGACCGAAAGGGGGACTTGTAAATATATGGCTTGGTGCGAGTGTGAATATTCTCGGCATTCGGAAGCCTTCGGTGGTGCTCTGTTTCGCGCGCAAGAGGAGGTCACGTGGTGCTCTTTTTCGCGGGCAGAAGGAGGTCACATGGGGTCGGACATCCGGGAACGCGAGAAGGCGGAGAATGGAGTCAGATCAGCAGCCAATCAGAAGACAATCCCACCTCAGTGATTGCATGACGTTCTGTATTGTATAAAAGACTGGGTTAGGGACAGGAATAGGTCGTACTTTCTGAACTGGCACACTTTGCTGTTTGTCAGGGACGGAAAGGGAAGGCGGAGAATGGAGTCAGATCAACAGCCAATCAGAAGACAATCCCACCTCAGTGATTGCATGACGTTTTGTATTGTATAAAAGACTGGGTCAGGGACAGGAATAGGTCGTACTTTCTGAACTGACACACTTTGCTGTTTGTCAGGGACGGGAAGGTCTAGACCCAGAGCTCTGTGTACTTTATCCACTTACTGCTAAAATAAAGTAAGAGTGTGAGACCGAATATCTTCTCCTATTGCTTCATTGAAAGAACACGCAGGACTCGGCTCACACATAGAGGAAAGATTGGTAGATTGAGCCCAAGTCCTACAATTTGGTGACCCCGACGTGATGAAGACGGAGAAGTGACGGGAAAGAGAGAAAATAGAAACAACGGACAACTGACGTTTGATGACAACAACAAGCGGCGCCGCATAAAAAGGTGAGCAGACGCCTGTTTATATCGAAGTTCTGCAATTGGAGATACCAAATCGATTGTTGTCATTATACTGCAAGTGTCCTAGTAATAGTAAGTGGATAAAGTATTGTTTAGTACGTACGGGTTTAAAGTCCCGTGGGGTTAGAGTCCTCATAAAAGCAACAAGGTACGTAAGTGTGAGGAGGTTTAAAGTCCATTGAGCAGGATCTCATAAAAGCAACGCTCACAAAGTTTGGTTTACGATCGATGTGCTGTAAGTTTTAAAATTATATTGGGGAATGTACGGAGGGTGGCAGAAAAGCCCGTAGCGTCTTGAAGACAAAGACAGTGGTGTCTCAGCGAGAGAGAGTCGGCAGTGGAAACCTAACGGTGACAACGAAACTGCTGATAATTCTCGCTGAAAGGGTCAGTTGCTCGGGTGTACTCCATCCAAACTGACTGGCCACCGGATTTGTCTCTGATTGGGTTGGTTGCTCGGTTATATTACATCCAAACCAACTGACTACTGGACGGGAGGATTAAAACAAAAATACGTAAAGTGGAAGGGGAGTTTGATAAAAGAGTGTGAGGAATACGGAGGATGTTCTTCCGACTTAATGTTGCCTGCAAAACAGCAGTGGGGTAAAGCCAGAAGTCAGTTAGTCAGTGGGCTCACAAAGAACAAACAAAAAACAATGATGGAGAAATATGACAAGGTTTGGGAAGAATTACAAAAGCAGGGCAAAGTCCCTAAAGATGAGGAGAGGAAGAAATTGTCGCCGTTTTTAGGAAAAGCAGAAGAGCAAGCTAAACTAGAAGTAGAAGAGCACATGAAGGGAAAGAAAGGATCAATATTCGTTAGAAGAAAGCGGACAAAAGAAGGCGAGGAGAAAGAAGAGAGGAGGATTCATCTGCACAACATGACGTTAGCCTGTATGGCAGTAGAAACATTACAAAAGAGAGTAGGTGCTAACTCTAAAACAGAACTGGCGGAGGAGACAGAAAAGGCAGGACCATCCGCGCCATTATATCCTAAACTGCCTGGGGTCCAACCACCGCCCCCATATCCTGTAACACAAATGCCCTCATGCATGTTCAAGAAGGGGTGTTAGATGTGCAAGAGGTAGGAACAAAAAAGTACAACGTAGCAAAGGAGAGACTGGCAGAAGCAGTAGAAGAAAGCATCAGAAAAGTGGAAAATTAACACTAGAAGCTGAACAGAGGGTTAAGGAAGCGGAGGAAGCCAGCAGGGTGATAATGACGCACAGCAGAAACAAAGAGCAGCCGAAACAGGGGAGATATTCATCAGAGCAAGAGCCAGATGCTCACTCGACACCGTATAGTGCTGAGAGTGAAAAGAGGGGAAGATTACATGACTCAGGTCAGTTATTGGATGATGGGGTCTCAGACAGAAGAAGGACAGATTTGAGGGAAGAACGAGACAGAGAGAAATTGGATGGGGAGGAGTCTAACAATAGTACAGACATTGAGGACGAAGAATCCCTGACGGAGGATGACCCACACACTTACCCCACCACTTTGAAAGGCTCACTCACACAATGCAGACCGAACATGGCCCTCCACTGAAGCCCCTACCTGAAACAAGTTATAACCTGCGTCAAAGAGACACATTACGACACCCTATAAAGGTATCAGCACCACCAAATGCCATTAATTTACAGAGGCTCCTATATGGGGGATGTTTATCAGCCCCCCACATATACAGACATGAACTGCATCCTGGATAAAATGCCCCCACCCATGGAGGGAGGTGGGCCCTGGATGACTAAATTTTGCCAATATACATTAGGCCACAAGTTAGCTATGGGCGACTGGAGAGCATTGTTGGGCAAGCAATTGAGTATGTGGGAAATACAGCAGATTGAAGCGTCTGCAGGGACCACCTTACTACCTGATTCAGACCCGTTCATGCAGCATGCCACCTTTGTGGGAAGGGCAATGAGGGATAGATTTCCGATTCCACCGGGAGCGATGCACTCGCTCACCATCACAATGAGGATATGCCTGCCTTTTTGGCTAGGTGTAAGGGCACGTGGACAGATACTGCGGGGAGTCATCCAGGGTCAGGTCAGCTACAGACCACGTTATGTAGGAATAGCGTCATGACAGGGATGCCTAAGGAAGTAAAAGAGGCAATGGAGAGTAATCCCGACATCCCAGGTTGTTCTACAGAACAGTGGGAGAAACACTTGACGCATCACATTACAGGACAAAACAGGATGAAGATAAACAGAGCAACGAGTCAGCTCAAGTGCAGTTGCTGAAGTTACAGCTCGATGAGGATAGGAGGAAGGCTAATGATACAAATAAGGCCTCCCAAAAGACGACTAATCAGATGGTTCAGCAGCCGTCGCCACAAAACAACCTCCCGAGTCTAGACCCAGCACCTGATTGGATGCCACACCACCCCCACTATGGGGGCAGGCCTATCGGTGTAGCAGGAGGAATGCGTGGTAGAGGAAGGGGCCGCGGAGGATTCAGAGGTCAGCCACCCAACACCTGTTTTGAACGTGGCCAACCCGGGCATTGGAGAAGGGATTGTCCCATGCAGTGGGGATCCCAGGGAGGCCAGGGATTGATCCGAGGACAGTATGTCCGCTCAAGTCAGCCTCCTTCTCAACAGGCTGCTCAGCCTTACCAAGCCCCAAAAATGCAGCTGCAGTCCCGGTGCAAGGACAGTACCCCCAAACCATGCCGGAAGGGTAAGGGGTACGAATATTGACGGGGCCCGAGAACCCAGGGACGTGGGGTTGGCAGACCCCTATATGCAAATGAGGGTAATGGACAAGAATCTGTCTTTTTTGGTTGACACGGGTGCAACATTTTCTACCATCACTTGTGATATACCTCGGTCATCCTCCAGCGTCCAGTTAGTAGGGTTCTCGGGTAAACCAGAAAATCTGCCTTTGACATCGCCACTGATCACATCGGTGGCCGGACAGACCTTCCATCACCGGTATATTTCATCACCCGCATGCCCTGTCAATCTGATGGGCCGCGACTTGCTGGTGAAGTTTGGGGGCCTCGGTTCTGTGCGGACCAGACGGACTGGTAGTGACCTTTCCGAATGGCTACTCTGTCAACTGTTCCATGACAATGATTCACTCTGGATCCCAAATGATGTTATCACCAGACACATCACCAAGGGCAGTGGGCAGATATGTACTGGGGACTCCTAGAACCCGAAAGCAGGCAGAACAACGGTGACCCTGGGTTCAGATGCTGCATCCCTGTGCTCCTCCTGCAGATTCCGTCCATGTTACCCTATATTATGATGGAGATGACAATGAAATCTATCAGCATGCATTCTATCAGCACCTAGAAGGGACTCAATGGGATATTTCCTCCAGTTGCATTCTGCTTGGGAATGGCGGGTGTTGTTGAACTAACTGCAGAACAGTTGGAATGGTATGAGATGTCTGAAGAAGCTATACCTCATGTCACATTGGCCGTGCATGCTGAACATCAGGCCAAGGATCTGGGACCTATGTCCAAACGTTTGATGGGGCTAACTGATTGGGTTTGGACTCAGCTACCCGGTTTACAATATTCACCATTAGAGGAAGCCTATAGAATTATGTACAGGACAACTGACAAGGTACTGCTGGAACATAGGCAGATTGAAAGGTTTCACGGCAGGGAGAAAACAGACCATCCACAGGCTGCGGCAATGCTTGACTCTCTACCAGATACCTTGTGGTCAGCAGGTTCAACGGACGTTGGTCACTGCAAACACGTCACACCAATCATATTCGATTGAATAGACCACACTCCGATTTGGCAGAGACAATACTCACACAAACCAGAGGCTGAAGCCGGCATTGCTGACACAATTGCAGGATTGTTAGCAGCAGGGGTGTTAGAACCCTCTCAGTCAGCCCGGAACACCCCTATCTTACCTGTAGTGAAGCAGAATACAGGTAAATATAGGGTGGCGCATGATCTTAGACGGACTAATAGTGTTGTCTCTACTCCAACAGTTCCAGTTCCAAACCCATACACTGCGATGTCTGTGCTGACCCCTGACCATAAGTGGTTCTCGTGCATTGATCTGGCCAACGCGTCCTTCTGTTTGCCCCTAGCTGACCCTTTGAGGGACATTTTCTCGTTCACCTACAAAGGCCAACAACTACGTTACACAAGGGTCCCGCAAGGGTTCATTTTGTCGCCGGGGGTGTTTAATCAGGTACTGAAACAGCAGTTGAAGGACCTGACGCTCCCAAAGTGGGTGATACTGATCCAGTATGTGGATGACATTCTTTTGGCAGCACCCGACCATGATTCTTGTCTGGCAGCCACAAAGTCGTTGCTGATTCACCTGTATAACGTCGGTTTCAAAGTCTCACGGGCTAAATTGCAAAGCTGCAGACATTCGGTGTCTTTTCTGGGTAGAGTTATTTCCGCTAAAGGAACACGTGTGTCTCCGTCCCATAGATCCTCCATTCTGCATCATACCAAACCAGTCACTGTAAAAGACATGCTCTCATTTCTCGGGTTGGCAGGATACAGCAGACAACTCGTTGCATCATATGGGAAGCTCACCTTCCCTCTGAGGGCCATGGTAAATGAGCAAGGCATGAGAAATTTGTCGGCCCATTTGCAGTGGACCACGGAGGCAGATGGAAGTTTCATACCTCTTAAACAGGCCCTAACGCGGGCTGCTGATTTAGCGGTCCCGGACTACAAAGAGCCATTTTTTCTCGATATTTCTGAAAGATTACACACAATAAATGGTGTTCTTTTTCAGAAAAAAGGGGGAGGCAGGCAGGTGCTGATGTATGTAAGTGTTACCCTTGACCCAATTGAGGACAGACACCCGCCATGTACAAGACATGCAGCAGGGGTAGCAAAAATTCTCCAAAAGGTAGCACATATAGTCATGGGCCATTCACTGACGGTACTCACGACACACAGTATAGTGGCCTATGTGAACTCAACAGCCTTTACAATGACGTCACTGCGGCAAACCAGGTTAGAGAAAATCCTGAATGCACCACATATAACTTTCACACACGAAGGAATCAACATGGCTGACAATATGGGAGAAGGACAGCCACGCATGTGTGAGGAAAGGGTACAGAGAGATATCAAAGTTAGGGCAGACTTACAGGCAATTCCACTAGTAGACCCAGAAGAAGTGCTGTTCACAGAAGGTTGCTGTTACAGACATCCAACTGAAGGACTTAAAGCAGCCTATGCAGTGGTGCGACAGACAAGTGAGGGATTTGAGGAAGTGTTGACAGGAAAAATGACAGGTAAAGAATCAGCTCAGTTGGCTGAACTGCAGGCAACGATAGCTGCGTTAGAATGGTCAGAGGGAAAAAGAGTAAATATCTACACTGACTCTGCATATGTGAAAGGGGCAACACAGGTAGAACTCAGTCAATGGATTAGAGCAGGATTCTTAGCAGCAGCAAAAATCCCAATTAAACATGAAAAAGATATGAAAAGATTAGCGGAGGCCCTAATGAAACCTGCAGAAGTGG
>NC_057753.1:11919621-11926301 GCF_004010195.1 Chiloscyllium plagiosum
AGGTGGACAGGACCTTACAAAGTGGTGGAGAGGACATCTCATGCGGTCAGACTACAGGGGAAAGGAGAAAGCTGGTACCATTGGAGCCAGTGTGCAGCCACGGAACCGCCAACGAGAACTCTAGAACAAATAAGAACAGAAAGAGAGTAGAAGGGTCTTAAACTTATAACTTTTGCAGGAAGAGGGTTCCGGAAAAAGGGGGAGAGGTTCTCAAGATCTCCAAGGAAGGGTTTTTCTGGAGAGCAGAAGTGAGGACAGGACCGGAACCCAAGAAGAATTTGTTTAAAACATATAGGAAAGTTGTGTCAAGGATATAATGTTTATCTCTGTAAGAAGCCCACACTACCCTAGGCTGTTGAGGTTGGGAGTTTTTGCTATTATTTTATGTATAAGTGTTATGCCGCTGTTAATAGGGGTATCAACCACGAGGGACAAACACACAGGCGAGGGAGAAAGTCCCAGGAACAAAAGATCAACTGGACAAGAGGCGGACAAATGTTTAAGGGAGGCAGGGAGCCAGGTACACATCAGACATGATAAAAACCATGGTACAACATACCAGTTTGACTTATGCAAAGTAATTGATTGTGGCCAAGATACAGGGAGCTGGAGGGAGTATGATGTATATCTTTGCCTCTACGCCATTTACTATGACCCATGCCCGTCGTGGGATCAAGTATGATGGTAGAACAAAGTTCAGGAGTTGTGGTAAAAGATTACAACAACCTATTAGCCACCAGGTACGGGGATAAGAACCTATGGCTGGACTGGATGACAGCGACCGCAACCTCAATGAATATGAGTAATTGCGTCGCGTGTTCCTCGGCCAGGCCAACCCTATTTACTACCCCAGCCCCATTGTTCCCTAATATAGACCCAGCAGGATTTCACTGCATGATGGCCCTCACCATGCAGGCAGACCCTCCAAATTGTACCACCTTAAATGTTATTTTCCCACCTGTAAAGAATTCCACGTTACCTCAAGGGCCAACAATTACTTGTTTCGCTCGAAGTTCTAATATAATCTTGGGAGACATGCCCGCTGACTGGTGTCAGGACACGATTGATGTAACCGGCTGGCAGAATGCTCGCACAATGGTTTGGGCCAGAGCTGATCTTTTTTGGGACTGTGGAGATAGAACACTGCATGTTAGTCTACCTCCAGATTGGTCTGAAACCTGTGCAATGGTCAGGCTAGGGGTACCCTTATTCCTCTTAGGAGAACGACAACAGGCAATAAATCCGCATACACGAACACACAGGGATTTGTTTGATGTCACATCTGGCTCAATCACTTACATAGATGCAATAGGTGTTCCCCGCGGTGTACCTGATGAATATAAATTGGCAGACCAGGTAGCAGCAGGATTTGAGAATCTCCCAATTATCGGTGTTCTATTCCCAGTCACGCCGAATAAAAACGTCGACTGAATTAATTATGTACATTACAATGTACTCAGGCTAGCCAATATAACTAGAGACGCGGTGGCGGGACTCTCTGAACAATTGGCAGCGACCTCATTGATGACAGTACAAAATAGAATGGCCTTAGATATGTTGTTAGCAGAAAAGGGGGGAGTGTGCTCTATGTTCGGAGATCGATGTTGTACGTTCATCCCCAACAATACAGCACCCGATGGCTCGGTAACCAGAGCCCTGGAAGGACTAAGAACCTTGTCTGAAGAACAGCATGAACATTCAGGTATTGACAACCCTCTAGGAAGCATTTTCGACTCATGGTTTGGGAAATGGAAAGGATTGATTGTGTCTGTGTTTATGTCCCTCGTTGGTATGATCATTGTGTTAGTGTTGTGTGGATGTTGTTGTATCCCCTGTATTAGATCTCTCTTGAACAGGGTAATCATCACAGCAATTGAAGGGAAAGCTCCCCCCGCCCTACCAGATGGAGATGGAAACCATGGCTCTGGCAGGAAGGGAAGACTACGCATCGGAGAGCGAATGTGATGTATAAAACTGGTTTGTTGGTCTCATTTTCATGGGACCAAAAGGGGGACTTGTAAATATATGGCTTGGTGCGAGTGTAAATATTCTCGGCATTCGGAAGCCTTCGGTGGTGCTCTGTTTCGCGCGCAAGAGGAGGTCACATGGGGTCGGACATCCGGGAACGCGAGAAGGCGGAGAATGGAGTCAGATCAACAGCCAATCCGAAGACAATCCCACCTCAGTGATTGCATGACGTTCTGTATTGTATAAAAGACTGGGTCAGGGACAGGACTAGGTCGTACTTTCTGAACTGGCACACTTTGCTGTTTGTCAGGGACGGAAAGGTCTAGACCCAGAGCTCTGTATACTTTGTCCACTTACTGCTAAAATAAAGTAAGAGTGTGAGACCGAATATATTCTCATATTGCTTCATTTAAAGAACACGCAGTGTAGATGAGCAGAGGGATCTTGGTGTCCATGTACACAGATCTCTGGAAGTTGCCACCCAGGTAAATAGTGCTGTGAAGAAGGCATATGGTGTACTGGCTTTTATTGGTAGAGGAATTGAGTTCCGGAGCCCTGAGGTTATGTTGCAGTTGTATAAGACTCTTTTGCGGCCGCATCTGGAGTATTGTGTGCAGTTTTGGTCGCCATACTATCGGAAGGATGTGGAGGCACTGGAACGGGTGCTGAGGAGGTTTACCAGGATGTTGCCTGGTATGGTAGGAAGATTGTATGAGGAAAGGCTGAGGCACTTGGGGTTGTTTTCATTGGAGAAAAGAAGGTTTGGGGTGACTTGATAGAGGTGTACAAGATGTTTAGGGGTTTAGATAGGGTTGACCGTGTGAACCTTTTTCCACGTATGGAGTCAGTTATTACGAGGGGGCATAGCTTTAAATTAAGGGTGGTAGGTATAGAGCAGATGTTAGGGGTAGGTTCTTTACTCAGTGAGTCGTGAGTTCATGGAATGCCCTGGCAGTAGCAGTGGTGGACTCTCCCTCTTTATGGGCATTTAAGCGGGCATTGGATAGGCATATGGAGGATAGTGGGCTAGTGTAGGTTAGGTGGGCTTGGATCGGCGCAACATCGAGGGACGAAGGGCCTGTACTGCGCTGTATTCTTCTATGTTCTATGACTCGGCAGGAAAGTAAGCTGGTAGATTGAGCCAAAGTCCTACAGTTGGGATATCTGGTCGGCATGGACGGGTTGGACGAAGGGTCTGTTTCCATGCTGTAAATGTCTATGACTCTAATTCTGCCACTGCTTTCGAAATGCTCCATTGTAAAGTCGTTGATAACGGATTCGAGAATTTTCCCCACTGCTGACGTTAGACTTACCGATCCATAATTCCCGGTTTACTCTCCACCTCCCTGTTTGAATATTGGAGTGACATTAGCTACCCTCCAATTGGCAGGGACTGTTCCAGAGTCCATGGAATCCTGGAAGATGACTACCGATGTATCCGCCATTTCTACAGCCACGTCCTTAAGTACCCTGGGATAGGTGTAGTTTGCTTTCCTGAGGCAGTGGGAAATATAGATGGGGGTCGGTGGATGGAAAGCTGGTTCGTGTGATGGACTGGGCTATGATTCCCGACTCTCTGCAGTTTCTTGCGAGCGCAGGAAGTTGCCATATGACACACCTGTGGACTTGGACCCAGCTACCCTGGTCCAGAGGGACCGACGTTACCACCGCGAGAGCAGCCCTGACATTACTCGTAGATATTTTCCAATTACAGGGAAAATTGTAATTGGATTGTCCGAACAAGATGGCTGGGCACTATTTCCTTCGGATAATCAATTAAATGCCTTTCCTCTGGGGCTCGAAGTCTTTAAAGCCTGCTCCGCGTTCAGGAGACTAACAGCAGCACACACAGGCAGGCCGGACCCTGCCCCCAACACAGCCCACCGCCCCTGCCTCCCAAACCCATTCCACCACCACCCTCCCCCCGCCCCAGCACACAGCGTGAGACCGCCCCCCCGCCTTTGGAGACAGTGTCTGTTTAATCACTTTAAACAAAAGACGCGGTCACTGTTGGAAACACGTCTTCGATGTCATGTTTCTTTCGGGACCTTGAGATCCCCTTCGGATAATCCGATTTTCAGATAATCGAGGTTCCTCTGTAGCACAGCTCAGGAGCAGATGGGAATTGAATCGGTCTCAGAGATAGGGACACTACCACTGCTCCAACAATGCCTTCTGGACATTAATTGTAATCAATTGAGATTAATTATATTCCTTGCATTGGGATAAGAGATGTTTTAAGTACGGTTTATTGCAACATAAAAGTGTCTACAGTATTAATCAGACCTATCAGTAACAGCATAGTTTATCAGTCGTTCCATCAGTAGTTGTTAGGTAGGACAGAACTCAAGTTGTGCTGAAAATAAAGACACTTTTTGTCAAACCTTATTATGTGGTCTTTTATCTTGTTAATCTTACCATCTGGACAATTCACAAGAAATCCCAAATTATAGGTAAAGTCACCTTTAAACTGTACGAGAGGCGATTCAAGTAAAACGAAGCTACCATGAGTAAACGAAAGGGATGTCGAGTTCATGACAACAAAATAAAATCCGCCCGCTCCTTTAACAAGTTTAAGTTGTCCTTGTTTCCCCTTGCGCCCCTCCTCCAGAGGGGTTACAAAAGCAGAGGCTCCAATTTGTCTTGCTGAGAGACTTGGTTAATGGTTAACATTTACTGCTTAAGGCTGCAATCAGGGAAAAGGGTTTGTAGCCTTTTTTTTACAATAATCACGTGTACAGTGAAAGGGGAACAGCAAATTCAGGATTTGTCAGAGCTTGATTTCAGTGTTTTAGCTGGAGACCCCCCCTCAGAGAACCTGCTGATCTTAGAAAGCGACAGTGAAACAGAGCTTCCACGACTCAGACATTTCCAGCGGACTTTCTTTCTCTCTCTGAAATTCCTCTCCTGTCAGTTCCCTTGATGCCAAGGGGTGGGGTTTATGGGAATGTGGCAGCAAATTGCAACAGCGTTGTGTTTGAGAGTCGGCTGGGGGTTTGCAAACAGCGATGCTATTCCAAACTCCTTGGCTCCTTGTGGGGGTGGGGGTGAGGGGGGAGAAGATAAATAATTCTGTTTGGCTTTAGGCGGAGTGAGTGAGCCCAAACTGCATCACTCCTGGAATATCCACTGCACAGTGGCCCCAAAACAACGAGAAAAGGTTAAGAGTTCCGGCTACCTTCTCGAAATGTTTCGAAGGACTCTGGCCTGGCCCCACGGCCAAGGGCCGCTTTCAGTCCCGATTTGTCCCAGCTCGTTGGGTGTTTCAGCAGGTGGGCAGTCTGGGAGAGCGCCCTCCCGCACTCAGGGCGGGGGAAGGGCTCTGCCGGGCGTGGACCCGCCGGTGGGTGTGCAGGTTGGACGAGCTGGTGAAGGCCTTCCCGCACTGGGGGCAGGGGAAGGGCCGCTCGCCGGTGTGGACCCGCTGGTGGGCGGCCAGGTTGGACTCCCGCCTGAATCGCAGGCCGCACTGGGGGCAGGGGAAGGGCCACTCGTCGGTGTGGACCCGCTGGTGGGACAGCAGCTCCCCGGAGCACTTGAAGGCGCTCCGGCACTCCGGGCAGCTGAAGGGCCGCTCGCCGGTGTGCAGGCGCCGGTGCACGGCGAGGTGGGAGGACTTCCTGAACGCCAGGCCGCACTGGGAGCACACGAAGGGCCGCTCCTCGCTCTCAGGCGCAGGGCCGGAGCTCGGGCCGCTGGGCAGGGACTGGGCGGCTCTGTGGCGCCGCTGATGCTTCAGCAGGTAGGTCGACGCGCTGTATCCCTTCCCGCAGACGGCGCAGGTGAACGGGCTCTGCCCGGCGTGGAGGCGCTGGTGGGCGGCGAAGCCCGACGCCGTCTTGAACCGCGCCCTGCAGTGGGGGCACCCGTACGCCCTCTCCCGGTTGTGGACGGGCCGGTGCCGCGCCAGCTTGTTGGAGCTGGCGAAGCGCTTCCCGCACTCGGGGCACTCGAACGGGGCGCCCCGCGCGTGCAGCCGCCCGTGCTTCTGCAGGCAGGAGCGCTGGGTGAAGGCCTTGCCGCACTCGGAGCAGACGAACGGCCTCTCCCCGGTGTGCACCTGCTGGTGCCTCAGGAGCTGGGCTGACACGGTGAATCTCTTCCCACAATCGGAGCAGACGAACGGCCGCTCCCCGGTGTGCACGGAACGGTGGATGTCCAGCCGGAACTGGTGGGGGAAGGTCTTCCCGCAGTCGCCGCACTTCCACGCTCTCTCCCCGTTGTGGGTGCGCCTGTGTTTGCGTAGGCCGGAGGAATGCTTGTAGCTGCGTCCGCACTCCGGGCAGGTGTATGCTTTCCCTCCTTCCATGTCAGGAAGCGCACTCGGGTGGCAGCAGATCCAGACTTGACGCTGGCTGGTTCGAGCGTTACCTCGAAAACCAAAGCAAAAACAAAAAAAAAAAAAAAAATGTGACAGAAAACCTACGGAAGGAAAGGCCGGGTTGTGAAATTCAGGTCGAAACAAGCTGGTAATCCCGATCTGATTTCATGGCGTCACACAGAGACCGAGTCACGGAGACGTACAGCATGGAAACGGACCCTTCGGTCCAACCCAATCTAGTCCCACGTGCCAGCACCCGGCCCACATCCCTCCAAACCCTTCCTATTCATATACCCATCCAAGTGCCTCTTAAATGTTGCAATTGTACCAGCCTCCACCACTTCCTCTGGCAGCTCATTCCATACACGCACCACCCTCTGCGTGAAAAGGT
>NC_057753.1:11927519-11936565 GCF_004010195.1 Chiloscyllium plagiosum
ATGTGGGAATTGGGGGGATGGATGGGAGAATGGGGGGGATGGGGGAATTGGGGGGATGGGAACACTGTGAAGGAGATGTGATCCAGGGATTTTGAGGTGTAGTGTCCCTAACTGGCAGATTCTGACTCAGCTGTCTCCATCTCTCGAGGTGTGTAGGAACATCTCAGTAGTAGGCTGAGTTACAAAATTACAGTAACGCAGACACAAAAGAACTGAGTGGCTGTTTGGGTCATTGCGAAGGGTCACAGGTGGGCTAGACCAGGTAAGGATGGCGGATTTACTTCAACTGAAGGTAAAGGGCCGTGGATGCTGGAAATCTGAAACATAAAATAGAGCAGGAAGTTCTGGAGAAAGCCTGCAGGTCTGACTTTAGTTGGTATTTCGAGTCTGGTGATTCTCCGTGAGTACTGAAAATAGCTGGGAAGGGCTCGGTACTTATGCTGATAATGGTGAGGATAGGGAGTGAATAGAGCATGAGGGTGCCCAGGGAGAGAGAAAAAGATGGATGGGCACACAAAGAGATTGCTGACGATAAGCCAAGAGAAACATAAATGCCAGTAAGGGTACCAATGAGAAGTTACCTGAAGAACATTAGTGGACCAGATGGATTTTTAATGACAATTGATAATTCGTTATGGTCTGCTTTTACACCTTTTATTTGGTTGAATTGAAATTTACATCGCACCTTCTGGCAAGATGGGTTAGCAATACGATGACATTACCAGCATCCCACCATCACAACACTTTAGGAAATAAGCATTCTCCTTAGATACTTGAATTGTTGGTTCTGAGTTTTGACTCTATTTCAGAATATAATAGAATAGCCTTTATTGTCATATATACTCAAAGAGTATAGTAGAAAGTTTACATGTTGCCAGTTAAACTTAGATACAAAAGTACCTAGGCACAGCTTATTTAGTTGATTTAGACAATTGAGAAATAAAATGTCCAGCATTATAGAAATAGAAGTTCACTACAACAGACCATGCTAGCACCTAGCTCCTGACAAGTAAGGATATTGTCAAACTTGAGAGGGTTCAGAAAAGATTTAGCAGGATTTTTCTGGGAGTGGAGAGTTTGAGTTATGGGGAGCGGCTGGAACCTTTTTTTTCACTGGGGCATAGTAAATTGAGATGTGACCTTTTAGAGGTTTACGCAATCTTGAGGGGTATAGATAAGGCGAATGGCAGGTGTCTTTTCCCTAAGTCGGAGGATTTCAAGTCAGAGGGGCACAATTTTTAAGGTGAGAGGAGAAGGGTGTTTTAGAAAAAAAGAGAAGCAATCTTTTTTTTTACACAGAGGGTGGTTGGTGCGTTGAGTGAACGTCCAGAGGAAGCGGTGGATGCGGGTACAGTTACAAAATTTAAAAGGTATTTTTCAGTGAGAAAGATTTGGGGTGATGTAAGCCAAGCGCAGGAAGGCTGGTGGGAACAAGGAGGCCTCTGGGCGGGGCTTGTCCTCCGACCAATCGGAGTGTAGAAGGGTGGCGGGGTTGGAGGACTGAGTGGGCGGGTCTGGTCCTCCGACCAATCGGAGTGAATGGGGAGGCGGGGCTTGAGGACGGTGTGGGCAGGGCTGAGTGATGACAGCATCCATGGATAGAGAGTTGGGTGATAGAGCGTTGGGTGATAGAGAGTTGGGTGATAGAGAGTTGGGTGATAGAGAGTTGGGTGATAGAGAGTTGGGTGATAGATGGCTGTCCATCAGAGGCTGGTGGAACGAGTTAAGTTTGGGATCAGGGTGGGGCATGGACTGATTGGACCGCAGGCTCTGTTTTCCGTGTTGTATGACTCTGTCCAGACTGACGAGGTACGCAATTTTCCTGTTGCAGATGGTTAGAAGGGAGGGAAGCGTGGATGGCAAGCTGAAGCCGAACGCCCTGCCGAGGTCTGGGTGAGTCGCTCGATTCGCTTCCGAAGGTGGAGGGAAGAAATGTCAAGTTCTGGCTGCGGCAAGCGATTTCGACTGTCGGCGGGGGACGCAAACGGAAGGCCTGGGAGAGCGCTCTGGTGAGCTGAAGTCGCGGGCATGGAGAAGCGGTGGAAGTGCGGAGACTGCGGGAAGGGCTTCGACTACCCTTCCCACCTGGAAACCCACCGCCGCAGCCACACCGGCGAGAGGCCGTTCATCTGCTCCGAGTGCGGCAAGGGCTTCGCCCAGTCGCAGCACCTGCTCTCGCACCAGCGCGCCCATTCCAGCCGCAGGCCGCTCAAGTGCTTCGAGTGCGAGAAGAGCTTCAAGCGCAGGAACCACCTGATGCAGCACCAGCAGACCCACACCGGGGAGAGGCCCTACACCTGCCCCGAGTGCGGCAAGGGCTTCACCCAGTCCTCCACCCTGATGCGGCACCGGCAGACCCACACGGGCCGGCGGCCGTTCACCTGCTCGGTGTGCGGCAAGGGGTTCATCCAGTCGTCCACGCTGCTGCGCCACCAGCGGGTGCACACCGGGGAGAGGCCGTTCACCTGCCCCGTGTGCGGGAAGGGACTGACCCGGCTGAGCACCCTCACTTCCCACCAACGGGCCCACGCCAACAAATAGCGCCTTTCGAACGTCGCCGGAGGGCGGTGTGCACTTTAGAAACACGAGCGCCAAGCCTGGGGCCACTCACCGTCTGTGTCCATGCAAAGGACACAGGTGCCAGTGGGTACAGATGCAACATTGATAGTCCCATGCTGACCCCTTGGACCAGAATGGAGTTTAATATTCACGGTTAGCTATCAAATAAATCAGCTTTTGTGGAAACACTCTGTGTCCTTGGCCATATCTCTTCAGTGGAGAGGGCTGACCACCTCCTCTTCCTTTCCAGCTGTCGGGTTATTTCGCTCTCGGGACATCGGTTACTCACGCAGCCCAGCTTTGGTGACACGCTCAGAACAAATCACTGGAAACAAAACTGTGTGGTAGAGAGGCACGGCATGGAAACAGAGCCTTCGGCCCAACTCGTCATGGGGGGGCGGCACGGTGGCTCAGTGGTTAGCACTGCTGCCTCACAACACCAGGGACCCAGGTTCGATTCCGGCCTCGGGCAACTCTCTGGGTGGAGCTTGCACATTCTCCTCGTGGGTTTCCCTCCGGCTGCTCCGGTTTCCTCCCACAATCCAGAGACGTGCCGGTCAGGTGAATTGGCCATTCTAAATTGCGCCTGGTGCATGAGTCAGAGGGAATTGGGTTCTGGGTGGGTTACTCTGCAGAGGGTCGGTGTGGACTTTGTTGGGCCGAAGGGCCTGTCCCCACACTGTAGGGAATCTAATCTCGCCTGTGCTGATCAGATATCCTGAACTAATCCAGTCCTATTTGCCAGCACTTGGCCCGTATCCCTCTGTGAGGCGAAAGTGAGTCCTGCAGATGCTGGAGATCAGATCCAAGATTACAGTGGTGCTGGAAAAGCACAACAGGTGAGGCTAGCATCCGAGGAGCAGGAAAATCGATGTTTCAGGCAAAAGCCCTCCATCAGGAATGAGGCTGGGAGCCTCGGGGGAGGGTGGAGACTGGCTCCCAGCCTCATTCTTAATGGAGGGCTTTTGCCTGAAACATTGATTTTCCTGCTCCTCGGATGCTGCCTGACCTGCTGTGCTTTTCCAGCACCACTCTAATTGTGGCCCATATCCCTCTCAACCCACCCTATTCATGTGCCCACCAAGATGCCTTTTAAATGCTGTAACTGTACCAGCCTCCACCACTTCCTCTGACAGCTCATTCCATACACGTACCACTCTCTGCATGTAAACATTTGCCCCTTAGGTCCCTTTTAAATCTTTCCCCTCTCACCCTAAACCTACACCTTCCAGTTCTGGGCTCCCCCGACCCTGGGGGAAGAAATCTTGTCTATTTACCCGATCCATGCCCCTCATGATTTTATAAACCTCTATAAGGTCACCCCTCCGCCTCAGGGAAAACAGCCCCAACCTATTCAGCTTCTCCTTATCGCTCAAACCCTCCAAGACCCTTGTCAAATCTTTTCTGAACCCTTTCAAGTTTCACAACATCCTTCCTCCAGCAGGGAGACCAGAATTGAACAGAGTACGTTAAAAGTGGCCTAACCAACGTCCCGCACAGCCCGCAACAGGACCTCCCAACTCCCATACTCAATACCGATAAAGACAAACACACAAAACATCTCCTCCGCCACCCTGTTTACCTGTGACTCCACTTCCAAGAAACTGTGCACCTGCACCCCTAGGTCTCTCTGTTCAACGACACTTCCCCAGGGTCCTACTATTAACTGTTTCTCTGTTCATCACTTTCAGCTTTGAGAACTTGGAACATCTCCCTCACCTTCGATTTGTGAAATCGAGCATCCCACCCGCAAGCCCGTTTGAAACGCAAGTCCTCCCTGTAGTATGGGTCTAACAGGAGGTGTGGATGTGTCCTTGAACATGCCAACAGTATCAACCAACTAACACCTCTCAGCAGTTAAAGAGATACACAGCATGGAAACAGACCCTTCATCCTAACTTGTCTATGCCGACCCGGTATCGTAAATCAAATCTAGTCCAGGCTTTGGCCCATATCCCCCTAAACCCTTTCTATTCATGTACCCATCCATTTGGCTTTTAATTGTAATCGCGCCAGCCTCCAGCATGTCCTCTGGCGGCTCGTTCCACACATGCACCATCCTCTGCATGGAAAAGCTTTAGATTACATTACAGTGTGTGGAAACAGGCCCTTCGGCCCAACAAGTCCACACCGACCCGCCGAAGCGCAACCCGCCCATTCCCCTGCATTTACCCCTTTACCTAACACTACGGGCAATTTAGCGTGGCCATTTCACCTTGACCTGCACATCTTTGGACTATGGGAGGAAACCGGAGCGCCCGGAGGAAACCCACCCAGACACACGGGGAGAACGTGCAAACTCCACACAGACAGTCGCCCCGAGGCGGGAATTGAACCCGGGTCTCTGGCGCCGTGAGGCAGCAGCGCTAACCACCGTGCCGCTTGACCCTTTTTAAAATCTTTCCCCTCTCACCTTGAACCGATGCCCCTCTAATTTCGGACTCCCCTACTCTGGGGAGAAGGGCCTTGGCTGTTTACCTTCGGTCCAACCGGTCTGTGCCAACTATAATCCCAAACCAAACCAGTCCCACCTGCCCGCTCCGAGCCCATATCTTCCCTGTTCATGTACTTACCCAAATGTCTTTTAAACGCTGTAACTGAACCCGCATCCCCCCCCCCACCACTTCCTCTGTAAGTGCATTCCACACGGGGACCACCCCCTGTATGGACAAAATTGACCCTCGTCTTCTTTAAACCTCTCGCCTTAAAAATATGCCCCCGCATCTTGAAATTCCCCCAGCCGAGGGAAAAGACACCCACCGTTCACCTTATTTATGCCACTCGTGAGTTTATAAACCCTCTCTGAGGTCAGCGCTCAGCCTCCTACGCTCCAGTGGGGGAAAAAAAAACCCAGCATCCCCCCACCCCATAACTCAAACCTTCCGAACCCTCTCCTGCTTCACAATATCCTTCCTATATCAGAACTGGGGGCAGTATTCCTGAAGAGGCCTCACCACCGTCCTTGACAACCACCCTCGGATGTCCCGACTCCTGTATTCAAAGGTCGGAAGGCAGGCTCGATCCATGTGCATGTTTCAAACGCTGGTCGATTTCAGGAATTCAGGAACGAGAACAGCGCAGGAAGCTGGAGGAGCGATATGATCAGAACGGCATCATCCTTCTCACGATGAAACCTGGACCTGGGTGAATTCAATGCTTCTTGACCACCTGCGAGATGGTCAGGCTGCAAGTCAGACCCGAGGTGCCACTTATTGTTTCTAAGTTAAAAGGTAGCAAATCTTTGTGTAGCAGAGTTACCCAACCGGTTCAGCAAGAACAGGGAGAGCAAATTCGCAAAACAAGAAACAAAACCTCCCCCATGAGGAATGAGAACAGCACAGGGTCCCCTTGGCCCACGTTGTGCTGAATCTGATGTCAAACTGAACTGATCCCTTCAGCCCGAGCTTGGTGCGTATCCCTCCCTTCCGTGCATATTCATAGGCCTATCGAAAAGCCTCTGTTGTACGCAGTATGTCAAAGTTTGCAGATGGCGCTAAGATGAGTGGTGGAGCCAAGTGCGGGAGGATTCTGAAAGTTCGCAAAGGGACATGCATGGTTCAAGTGAGTGGGCAAAGGTCTGAGAGATGGCGTACAATGTTGATTAACGTAACAGCATCCGCTTTGGCAGAGATAAACAGCAAAACGGACTATTATTTGAACTGGAAAGAAACTGCAGCACGCTGCTGTGCAGAGGGACCTGGGTCCATGAAATGCAGAAGGTTGGGCTGCAGGTGTGACAGGCCATTCAGAAGGAATATTGTCCTTCATTGCTCGTGGGGTGGAGTTTAAAAACAGGGAGGTTATGCCGCAGCGGTGTGAGGTGCTGGTGAGGCCACACCTGGGAGTCCTGCGTGCAGTTTTGGTCTCAGATTACAGATTACATTACAATGTGGAAACAGGCCCTTGGGCCCAACAAGTCCACACCGCCCTGCCGAAGCGAACCCACCCATACCCCTACATTTACCCCTTACCGAACACTACGGGCAATTTAGCGTGGCCAATTCACCTGACCCTGCACATCTTTGGACTGTGGGAGGAAACCCACGCAGACACGGGGAGAACGTGCAAACTCCACACAGTCAGTCGCCCGAGGCGGGAATTGAACCCGGGTCTCTGGCGCCGTGAGGCAGCAGTGCTAACCACTGTGCCGTCTCCTGAAGTAAGGATGCACTGGCACGTGAAGGCGTGCGGAGGTGTGGTATTCTGGGGGAACATTTGACAGTGCATGATGGGAAAGATTAGCCAACTCTGCAGTTATAGAGCAGGAAGTTTAAAAACAACTGACAAAAAGATCATAGACAGCAAACACAACACAGGCTGAACGCATACAAAAGCCTCTAACCTCAGAACGGCTCCTTGGATATAGTCTGAACGTTAGCTGAAACAAATTGTCCGTACACAGAAACAAAGTTATGGAGCGACGTGAATGATTTGATGTTTTGGAAAACCAATAAGAGGCGAAGCTCAGTGCCAACAGATGACAAACCTTTCGCGATAATTTGTCACTTCTCGGCATATCTTGAAGAATATAAATGTTACCCTGTCCCTTAAAAGGCGGGAAAAAGGATCCAAGAAAGGTTGGGCCCTCATGTTTTTTTTTCTTTAGCCAATACAAATCTGCATGCTGTTTCTTTTAGTAAACACTGAACGTTTTTCAGTTCAAGGCTGGTTGTCTGAGCGTTGAGTTTGCTCTCACGGATCCCTGCTAACTTAAATCCGATTCAACAGAGGAGGTTCATTCAGTCGATTGCCGAGTTGAGACGGTTGGCTTATGAGGAGAGATTGAGTAGACCGGGACAGTACTCATTGGAATTTAGAAGAACTAGTTGGAGGGGGGGGGGATCTTATAGAAATTACGAAGGGAATAGATACAATAGAAGCAGGGAGCTCGATTCCTCTAGCGGGTCAAACTAGAACGAGGGGGCACAGCCTCAAAATAAGGTGGGAGGGGGGGGGAAAGCAGATTTAGGACAGAGTTGAGGAAGAACTTCTTCAGCCAGTGAGTTGTGAATCTGTGGAGTTCCCCACCCAGTGAAAGTGGTTGAGGCTTCCTCAGTAAATGTTTTGCAAGCTAAGATCTGTATTTTCTTTTATTAAGGGTTAGGGTGGTGCTGAGCCCATGAGGAGGTCAGGCCTGACCTTATGGAATGACAGGGCATGCTTGAAGGGCCGGAGGGCCTGTTCCTGGGTCCCGCGTTCTTCCTCCGTCTCCGACAACACTACCCTGGCCGCGCCTACTGCGTTAGAAAATAAATTCGCCCCTCTCATATCTCCGTCGGGACGGAGTGTTAATTGCAGCAGGGATGCAGATTCCGGAGGCAGTCGAAATGGTGAGTT
The DNA here is from genome assembly GCF_004010195.1 of Chiloscyllium plagiosum. NCBI lineage: Eukaryota > Metazoa > Chordata > Chondrichthyes > Orectolobiformes > Hemiscylliidae > Chiloscyllium > Chiloscyllium plagiosum. The sequence continues at coordinate 11,935,416 of NC_057753.1, forward strand.
TATTTCAGAAGTCATTCACATAAGATTGGACTCAGTCATAGCCACGAACAGGAGAAACCGTAGAGATCTCAACCCCCCCCCCCGTCACATTACAGAGCTCCTTTACTCCACTGGATCGGACAGCCATCTGATCATCTTTAATCCTGCCCGGATTCTGAGTGGGTTTCATTTCACGAACTGCGGAAGGGTTGCAGAAACGACCGTCTATTTTCGTGGGGGGGGGGGCGCTCCAACTTGGGCATCCGGCTGCTGTGCCAACAAACCCTCCTGGGGCTGGTGGCTCAGTGGGTTGGCGCTGCTGCCTCACAGCACCAGGGAGCCCGGGTTCGATTCCACCCTCGGGCGACTCTCTGTGTGGAGTTTGCACCCCAACCCCACCCCCTCCCTGCGTGGGCTTCCTTTGGGTGCTCTGGTTTCCTCCCACAATCCAAACAATGATGTGTAAATATGGTGCATTGGCCATGCTAAATCACCAGTAGTGCCCAGGGATGTGTAGGTTAGGGTAGTTTGAGACAATTTAGCATGGCCAATCTACCTAACCTGATATCCCTGGACACTATGGGACAATTAGCACAGCCATAGTGTCCAGCGATGTCAGGTTAGGGTGGATTGGCCATGCTAAATTTTCCTGTAGTGTCCAGGGTTCTGCAGGCTAGTTGGGTTGACCATGCCAAATTGTTCCATAGTGTCCAGGAACGTGGAGCTGAGGGTGGATTGGCCGTGCTAAATTACCCATAGTGTCCAAGGATGTGCAGGTTCGGGTAGATTAGCCATGCGAGATTGTCCTGAAGTGTCCAGGAATGTGCAGGCGAGGTTGATAGGCCATGCTAAATTGTCCTGGGATGTGTAGGTTAGGTGGATTGGGACAATTTAGCATGCCAATCCACCCTAACCTGTACATCCCTGGGCACTGTGGGTAGTTTAGCACGGCCAATCCACCCTAACCCGCACATCCCTGGGCACTATGGGTAATTTAAAACAGCCAATCCGCCCGAGCCTCCACATCCTTGGGCATTATGGGTAATTTAGCAAGGCCAATCCACCCTAACCTGCACATCACTGGGCATTATGGGTAATTTAGCACGGGCAATCCACCCTAACCTGCACATCCCTGGGCACTATGGGTAATTTAGCACGGCCAATCCACCCT
>NC_057753.1:11937065-11945030 GCF_004010195.1 Chiloscyllium plagiosum
GTTTTGGAATGAGCTTTGGCGGGGGGGTGTGGAGAGAAGGGGATGATCGCCTCCTTCCTCAGCCTGTTGCAATGGGGAGGGAGGTCGATCCATCCGGACTTCACAGGGTTAGGAATAATCCCCCCCCCACACCACACACACACGCTGAAAAAGTCATTGTCGCAGCTGTAGACCCTGCAAAAGCCTGCAACCGAAACGTTTCAAACCCTTTGCACTCTCTCCCGGGTAATTTATGAATGAAACACGTCTGTTTGCAAAAAGACACACGCCCAGGGGTTAAAATTAACAGCAGAGAAGGGATTTGCAATCAGAAATAGCCCAACTGGACACGTTGATTCAGCACTTACGTCCACCCCTCTGTGCCATCACCTTGCCTCCGTTGTTCTGAGGTGGCGAAGGGATCAGTTTACATATTTTTGGTCCGTCTTCCTTCCTTTCTAACAATTTCAGTGAGCCATCCATACGGAATGGACGTTCCTTTCACAGTTCCTGGATCAGTGGTGCTGGAAGAGCACAGCAGTTCAGGCAGCATCCGAGGAGCTTCAGCAAAATCGACGTTGCGGGCAAAAGCCCTTCATCAGGAATAAAGGCAGAGAGAGCCTGGAGCGTGGAGAGATAAGCTAGAGGAGGGCTGGGGAGAGAGTAGCATGGCGAGTTTGTTTCACGACATGGCTGAAGAGCTTCAGGGCAGAGGAAATGACCTGGGAGTTGCAGGGGGAGAGGGACTCCCCGAGATTCTTGTAGAGAGAGGAGGAAAACCAGAATCTGGTTTCCAGCATCTGCAGTCGTTGTTTTTACCTCGTTGACTTTAACCCTACTGCGAATCCTCTTGCCAAGGATGCCTGCCTTGAAGAAATTTTCCTCTCCCCACCCCCACCCCTCCTCTAGCTTATCTCTCCACGCTTCAGGCCTCTCTGCCTTTATTCCTGATGAAGGGCTTTTGCCCGAAACGTCGATTTCGCTGTTCCTTGGATGCTGCCTGAACTGCTGTGCTCTTCCAGCACCACTGATCCAGAATCTGGTTTCCAGCATCTGCAGTCATTGTTTTTACCTTGTTCCTTTCACAGTGTCTGCTCCACTCTGTCTCCCCTGTTCACTTGGGAATCCTTTACAGGTCGTTTGGCCCATCGAGTCCACACTGGCCTTCCAAACGGTATCCCGTCCAAACCCACACCCCCTCTACCTATCTCCGTATTTCCCAGTGAATCCACCCTAACCTGCACATCCCTGGACACTACAGGACAATTTAGCACGGCCAATCCACCCTAACCTGCACATCCCTGGGCACTATGGGTAATTTAGCACGGCCAATCCACCCTAACCTACACACCCCTGGGCACTGAGACAATTTAGCACAGGAATGAAACACATCGGGGGGGGGGGGTTGCCCAAACTCTGGAGAAGGGGCTGGTCAGTCATTTAGGAGCATGGAACAGGCTCAACTTGTCCATGCTGACCAGATATCCTGAACCTAATCTAGTCCTGTTTGCCAGCGTTTGGCCCATATCTCTCTAAACCCTTTCTATTCGTGTACCCGTCCAGATGCCTTTTAAATACTGTAATCGTACCAGACGCCACCATCAACCGGATTCATTCCTCCCACTGACCAACCAGGTCGTACCCTCTACACGTCTTCACCTGTCCCCACTGCACCACGCTGCCCCCACCATCCCCTATATCTGCAGCTCCCCCAACACTCACCCCCTGTCCTGAAGAAGGGTTACACCAGAAACGTTGACTTCTCCTCCTCCTGATGCTGCCTGGCTTGCTGTGTTCTTCCAGCCTCCTGCCTGTCTATTTTTCCACACTTCCTCTGGCAGCTGGTTCCATTCACACACCGCCCTCTGCGTGAAAAAGTTGCCTCCCCTCTTAGGTCCCTTTCCCCTCTCACCTTAAGCCTATACTCTCCAGGTTTGGATTTCCCCTACCCTGGGTAAAAGAGACCTTGGCTATTCACCCTATCCACACCCCTCGTGATTTTATACACCCCTCAGCCTCTGACTCTCCAGGAGAAAAAAAAACGCCCCAGCCTATTCAGCCAACCCCCGGCAACATCTTTGTAAATCTTTGCTGCGCCTGTTCAAGTTTCCCAATATCCTTCCTGTAGCAGGGAGACCAGCACTGAACGCTGAATGCCAAAAGTGGTCTCACCAATGTCCTGTCCAGCCACAACATGACCTCCCAACCCGAGCACTCAATGCACTGCCGAATAAAGGCAGGCGTACCAAACGCCTTCTTCACCACCCTGCCTACCTGCCACTCCACTTGAGGAAGGTTTGCTCTGCTTTCCTTGGGAATTTGCGACTGATTTTGGATTCCAGAGAAGAATCTCAAAACACAGAGTCGATAGAGTCTTGTTTCAGAACCTAAATATTGTTTGAATGGAAGGAGAAACGTTCGGGTGGAAAATGGTTTTAACACACGTGAATGTGGCGAACAAAATCACCGAAATGCTCGCCAGGATGACCGTGCTCCCAGTTGGTCTGGAAAATACATGACGTCATTTGCAGCAGGGATAGACTCTTGGGCGAAAGTGTACACGCCTTCAGGGAGCGAGTGTGAAGAGAGTGCATACTTCTGGAGCTTCCAAACCCGAGAGGGACGGGGGGAATCTTCAACGTGGGGACTGTGGGAAGGGATTCAAAATTCCAGCACATCTTTGGATTGTGGGAGAAAACCCATGCGTCTACTTTCACCTGCTCCAAGTACGGGAAGGGATTCACTCCGCCGTCCAGCCAGCTGGGAGACCAGTGAGTTCACCACCAGAGAGACTGGATCCCGCTGTTAATCACATGGACCGCGTCCGTTCCGGCAGAGGGAGATTGTTGCAGTCGGTGTTCGGAGGCCGTTTAACCAGGCATCCCCTGCTATCCAGAAGTAATTTGCTCCTGTTTCCTGCCGCATTCCAAAGAGGTGCAGGTTCGGTGAATTGGCTGTGCTGAACTGCCCATAGTATCCAGGGATGTGTTAGTTAGGGGTAAAATGTAAAGTTATAGGGTAGGGGAATGGGTTTGGGTGGGATACTCTTCGGAGAGTTGGTGTGGACTGGTTGGGCCGAAGGGCCTGCTTCTACACTGTACTTGATTATATTGCCCTTCGGCCCAACCAGTCCACACCGACCCTCCGAAAAGTAACCCACCCAGACCCATTTCCCTCTGACTAATGCACCTAGCACTATGGACAACTTAGCATGGCCAATTCACCCTGACCTGCACTCCTGTTGGATTGTGGGAGGAAACCCACACAGACACGGGGAGAACGTGCAAACTCCACACAGACAGACAGTCGTCCGAGGCTGGAATTGAACCTGGGCATCCCGGTGCTGTGAGGCAGCAGTGCTAACCACTGAGCCACTACGCTGCCCATGGGATTCTATAATGATGCAGAAAATGCAGCAGTCAAATTGTGCACTGCAAGGTCCTGCAAATAGAAATGTCGTCAAGACCAGTTAGGGAGAAACATTGAACAGTTCAGCAGGGGAAACACCCCCCCTGCTCTTCAGAATAACAGAGTCATAGAGATGTACAGCATGGAAACAGACCCTTCGGTCCAACCTGTCCATGCCGACCAGATATCCCAACCCAATCTAGTCCCACCTGCCAGCACCCGGCCCATATCCCTCCAAACTTTTCCTATTCATATACCGATCCAGATACCTTTTAAATGTTGCAATTGGACCAGCGTCCACCACTTCCTCTGGCAGCTTATTCCATCCACATCCCACCCTGTGCGTGAACAAGTTGTCCCTCAGCTCTCTTTTATATTTTTCCCCTTTCACCCTAAACCTATGCCCCTCTAGTTCTGGACTCCCCCAGCCCAGGGAGAAGACCTTGTCTATTTATCCTATCCATGCCCCTCATAAGTTTGTAAACCTCTATAAGGTCACCCCTCAGCCTCCGACGCTCCAGGGAAAACAGCCCCAGCCTGTTCAGCCTCTCCCTGTAGCTCAAATCCTCCAACCCTGGCAACATCCTTGTCAATCTTTTCTGAACCCTTCCAAGTTTCACAACATCTTTCCGATAGGAAGGAGACCAGAATTGCATGCAATATTCCAACAATGGCCTAACCAATGTCCTGTACAGCCGCAACCTGACCTCCCAACTCCTGTACTCAATACTCTGACCAATAAAGGAAAGCATTAACAAAACACCACCTTCACTAACCTATCTACCTGCAACTCCACTTTCAAGGAGCTATGAACCTGCACTCCAAGGTCTCTTTGTTCAGCAGCACTCCCTAGGACCTTACCATTAAGTGTATAAGTCCTGCTAAGATTTGCTTTCCCAAAGTGCAGCACCTCGCATTTATCGGATTTAAACTCCATCTGCCATTCCTCAGCCCATTGGCCCCATCTGGTCCAGATCCTGTTGTAATCTGAGGTAACCTACTTCGCTGTCCACAACACCTCCAATTTTGGTGTCATCTGCAAACTTACTAACTATACCTCCTATTGTTCACATCCAATTCATTTATATAAATGACAAAAAGGCAGTGGACCCAGCACCGATCCTTGTGCCACTTCTTAATAAAAGTGTTTACAATTACCCGTGATTTCAGCCCATCTTTTGGGTCATCTGTACTCCTGGATTAAACTATCACGCTCGTCCAAGATAGTAACCGAAGGTCTGAGAACTGAAATAATCCAGAGTGATGATGGAGTGTTACTCATGGCTCAGGGGTTACATTTCTGACCTTGAACATGGGTTCGAGCCCAGGTCCCCACTGTGGGAAAGATATCGTGAAACTTGAAAGGGTTTTGGAAAAGGATGTTGGAGGGTTTGAGCTACAGGCTGAGGCTGTTTTCCCTGGAGCGTCGGAGGCTGAGGGGTGACCTTACAGAGGTTTATAGAACCGCAAAGGGAGTGGACAGGGTAAGTAGCCATAGTCTTTTCCCCTGGGTAGAGGGAAAGGGGGCATCGGTTCAAAAGTGAGAGTGGGGAAAGGGACACGTTTGCACGCAGAGGATGGTGCATGTGTGGAAATGAGCTGCCCGAGGAAGAGGTGGAGGCTGGTACAATGACATACATTGAAAAGGCATCTAGGTGGCTACACGATTAGAAAGGGTTGAGGGGGATATGGGCCAAGTGCTGGCAAATGGGGCCAGATTAATTTAGGATATCTGGGTCGGCATAGATGAGTTGGACCAAATGGGGGTCTTTTTTTATGTGCTGATCAACTCTGACAGCATCTCTGGAGATAGGTCCAGTTAACGTAACAGGTCGAATGACCCTCCCTCACACCTTTTCTAGAGTATTCGCAGTTCATTTAGTTTTAACTGGTATAAATATTTTGCCTCATCAGCAAAACGGATCACGGATTATTGTTTGTTCCAAACTCCGGAATAAAGAGACTTTCACTGGGCTCCCTGAAGGAATTCAAAGTTAGCCGTTTATTAGAAACCAAACTGACTTCCGACAATAACGCGGCACGCACCCTCATTAACATCAAAACTATCATCGGGAATTTACAAACAAAAAAAAAAACACCCTTTAACCCCCAAGCACAGGCACCCCCTCGCAACACAAATAGACAAAAATATCTGCAGAGGGGATGGCTTTCCAAAGTCAGAAAGCTGAAAGGGCCTTAAAGAAGACGACCGACATGGGAGCAATAGTCCCATCAGGTCCCGCCAGTGGCATTCGGTGATCCGATTGTCCACCCCACTTTCCCGCCTTTTCCATCAGAACCCTTTCGGATTCCGGGATCCGTCCACCTCAGTCTCGATTGCTCCAACCTCAATAGCCCTGAGAGTAGGAACCTTCCGTCCCTCCAGCCTCCGCATCCTCAAACACTCGTGCCAACTCCAATTAGATCCCACCGCCCAGGATGCCTTGCCCTGCCCACCCCGCCTGCCTTCCGCAAGGCCCGTTGCCTTCGCTGCACTCCCCACCCCGCCCCTCCAACACCCGCTCAGTACCCTTCCCATGTAACCGGATAAGGTGCAACGTCCCGTCCGTGTCCCTCACGTCCATCCAGGGAGCCGGACATCCCTTCCAGGTGAGACAGATGTTCACCTGCCTCTCCTCCGACCTTGTCTCCTGCATCCGGCGCTCCTGATGCGGACCCGACCAACCCTTCCTTCCGGCCAGCAACCGGGATTCAGTCCTCCCAGCAACCAACCAGGTCGCACCCTGTCCACCTCTCTATCTCCTGATGCTGCGCTCTCCCGTTCATGTCTACTTTGGATTCGGTTTCTTTCTTGTCTCCCAGAGTAGAGACTGGTCGGACCCAGCATCACCTCAGCCCGATTGAAGGTGGCACGTAGATTTCCGCGGGTGCAGGCAGTCTGAGGTTTTCTTGAACGTACGCTGGGTCAGCGCCGATTCCCTCAGTGTCTGCGCTGGGCTGTGATCGGTGGAAGGACTGGTGTAATGCTTCGGGTCTAGTTTTGCTTCCTTTTCTCTGTTGTAAACTCATTTGAAGCGGGGGGTGGTGGGGGGGAATGAGGACAGGGCCACAAATCCCCAATTGCCCTGGAGTTGCAGTGGGGCCACAGCAGGTACATCTCCTGTCCTGGGAGAGCGCAAGATGGGTCTTCCCCGACAATCGACTCTCGGTTCCAGGTTTCGGTCGAGTTCAAACGGCCCAGTGGTTATTATCGCTGGACTGTTAATCCAGATAGTGCCCCGGGGACCCTGCCACGGCAGATGGTTTGAATTCAATAATGTTTTAAAAATCTGAAATCATGAGTCTAATTGCCGATTGTAGTAAAATCCCATCTGGCCGACTGATGTCCTTGAGAGAACAAAACTTCCAACCTTACCTGGTCAGGCCTACATGTGACTTCAGAGCCTCGGCATTGTGGTTGACTCTCAACTGCCCTCTGGGCAATTAGGGGTGGGCAATAAATGCTGTCTCGGCCAGCCACGCCTTCATCCCGTGAATCAGTTTTTAAAAAATTCCGCTATCTGCCACTTCGGGATTCGAACGCAGCCGCCCAGGGTATTACCTAGCTCCCTCCACTCACAGTCCAGCGGGAGCACCATTCGGCTGTCGCCTCCCTCCTGGCTTCAACAGGCCTCGGACCGGGCTGGGCGCCGGGCTCCACCTTCGGGCGAGAGCAAAGTGATCGAGTTCAGCGACTGCCGAAGGTGGCGCCGTTGCTGGGTGAAACCGTCCACGTCTCGAGGGGGTGCGCCCCAGAGCGTCAGCGGACGGGTGGGAACGCTCTCACCGGACGGCATGCGCCCGACGCCTTTCCGCCAGTAAGGAACGTCAAGGACTAATCAGCGCTTTCAAATCGGAGATTTCGGTGGAACCTCGCAGACTGCGAATTCTCCAGGTTGAGTGGGAAGGGGGAAATCATTCGGAGTGAGGTGACACTTTGCAATTCTCTTGGAAGGGAGTCGTCCAGGGGAGGACTCTTGAACCGGAGGGCGGGAAACGGACAGGGTCTCGGAAACCGCAGATCGGCCTCACAGCCGGAACCTGCAACACCGATCAGTTACAGGAAGTTGAAGTATGAGGCCTGTTTTTTTTTTTTGGAGGGGTCAATTACTGGGGGACATGAGTTCAAGGTGCGGGGGGGGGGTTGGGATGTTGAAAAGTGAGATGCCAGGCATGTTTTTCCACACACGGGGGGGGTGGCGAGTGCCTCGGAGGCGCTGCCAGACGTGGTGGTGGATGCAGACACAGTAGCAGCATTCACCCAGACAAGTACAGAAACAGGAAGGTAACAGAGGGAAACGGATTACGTTTTAGTATGGAAGGGCAAGATGCAGCGACGCAGGCTGGGAGGGCCAAAGGGGCCTGTTCTTGCGCCGTTTGTTCGGTGAAGACAAGACACTCAAAGCTTCAGATGATTAATTCTGGACGTGGTCAAGAGCGGAATCAAACCTCTGCAGTCGCTTAATGATCCCCGCTGGAGTGTCTGCGGGTATAGGAGCTGACTGAAGCCCTTTCCCCCAACACACACACACACACACAGATACACACACACACACACACACACACTCCCTCACACAC
>NC_057753.1:11948329-11956806 GCF_004010195.1 Chiloscyllium plagiosum
CCATGACCCACGCAGGACACTCAATGACACACACAGGACACTCAATGACCCACGCAGGACACTCAGTAACCCACACAGGACACTCAATGACCCGCACAGGACACACAGACCCACAGACACATTCCCTCACACACAAACACACTGACCCACAGACACATTCCCTCACACACAAACACACTGACCCACAGACACACTCCCTCACACACAGACACAGACCCACACAGACACGCATACACAAACTGACACACACAGAAACACGATCTGCCTGTAACTCTGTCCATGTCAGGTGCAGCCGAGAGGTTTGCCCTGGCCGTGAGCCCGCTGGTGTTTCAGGAGGCTGGACGACTGAGTGAACTCCTCCCCGCACTCGGAGCAAGCGAGCGGCCGGTGCCCGGCGTGAACCTGCCGGTGTGCGCTGAGGTTGGCCGGGCGCCGGAACCTCTTCCCGCAGGCGGCGCAGCCGAACGGCCTCTCCTCGGTGTGCACCCGCTGGTGCGCCACCCGGGTGGACGACTGGGTGAAGCCCTTGCCGCACACGGCGCAGACGAAGGGCCGCTCGCCGGTGTGCACCCGCCGGTGCACCGACAGCTCCGAGGACTGCTTGAAGCGCTTCCCGCAGGACGGGCACTGGAAGGGCCGCTCGCCGGTGTGCACCCGCCGGTGCGTGACCAGGGCCGAGGATTTGGTGAAGCCCTTCCCGCAGACCGGGCACGCGAAAGGCTTCTCCCCCGTGTGACTGCGGCGGTGGATCTCCAGCTCCGAGGGGTAGTTGAACCCTTTCCCACAGTCCTCGCATTTCCACGGCTTCTCCCCGGTGTGGGCCCGCCGGTGGATTTCCAGCAGGGAGGGGTAGTTGAACCCTTTCCCGCAGTCCACGCATTTCCACGGCTTCTCCATGGCGCGCTCTCTCTCTCTCTCCACTCTCAGCGGTGAGAGGTCTCTTTAGGCTGTTGAACTGGTCAAAGCTCTTTCCACAGCCAGTCCATTGCTAACTCTCCCACTTGAGTGGACGCATGTCTTGTTGCCTTCCTCGTCAACGCTGACATTTGAAAGATAAGAACGAATATTTCAGCTTCCCATCTCAAGGGTCAACAGCATTCGCGTCATGAGAGTCATGCAGCACGTGTACACACCCTTCGGTCAAACCTGTCCGCACTGACCGGATATCCCAAATTAATCTTGTCCCATTCGGCCCATCTCCCTCTAAACCCTTCCTGTTCATGTCCCCATCCAGATGCTTTGTCAATGCTGTCATTGTACCAGCCTCCACCCCTTCCTCTGCGTGGAAACGTTGCCCCTCAGCTCCCTTTCCCCTCTCACTTTAAACCTACGCCCCTCTATTTCTGGATTCCCCCACCCCAGGGAAAAGACCGTGTCAGTTTACCCCTATCCATGCCCCCCTCATGATTTTATAAGCCTCGATGAGGTCACCCCTCAGTCTCCAATGCTCCAGGGAAATCAGCCCCAGCCTCTCCATCTAAACCCTTCCTATTCATGTCCCCATCCAGGTGCCTTTTAAATGCTGTCATTGTACCAGCCTCCACCACTTCCTCCGGCAGCCCATTCCACACATGCACCACCCTCTGCGTGGAAAAGTTGTCCCTCGGGTCCCTTTTAAATCTTTCCCCTCTCAGTTTAAACCTCTCTCCTTGGCTAAAATGAAAAGACCTTGGCTAATCACCTTATCCACGCTCCTCATGATTTTATAGAGTTATAGAGATGTACAGCGTGGAAACAGACCGTTCGGTCCAACTCGTCCATGCCAACTAGGTTCAGCTGCCAGCACTTGGCCTATATCCCGCTCAACCCTTCCTATTCACATCCCCATCCAGAAGCCTTTTAAATGCTGTAATTGTACCAGCCTCCACCACTTCCTCTCGCAGCTCGTTCCGTACATGCGCCACCCTCTGCCCCTTTTAAATCGTTCTCCTCTGACCTTAAACCTTTGCCCTCTAAGTTTTGGACTCCCTCTACCCTGGGGAAAACGACCTCTGCTATTCACTCTATCCGTGCCCCTCACGGCTTTACAAACCTCTAGTCAGCCTCCGACGTTTCAGGGGAAAACAGCTCTCGACTATCCAGCCCCTCCTGAGAGCTCCAACCCCGGCCTTGTCAATCTTTTCTGAACCCTCTCAAGTTTCGCAACATCCTTCCAGTCGCAGGGATACCAGAAATGAACGCAGTATTCCAAACGTAGCCTCACCGATATTCTTGACAGCCGTCCTGACGATTGAAGATCTTGACGTGATGTTCCGTTTGGGTTTCTGATCCCTCAATGCTCCTCTAATCCCCTGAGAAGAGAGTTTGACAAAAGTTAGCCACATATGCACAGTATGCAAACACAGAACAGCCAATTCAAGTTTCCATGGAACATGGTTTCCATTTAGTTGATGGCCATGTGGTTAGCACTGACGCCTCACAGCACCAGTGACCCAGGTTCGATTCCACCCTAGGTCTGTGGGAAGTTTGCACATTCTTCCCCATGTCTGTGTGGGTTATTTCCCACAGCCCAAAAGTGTGCAGGTGACGATGGATTGGCCAAGCTACATTGCCCTATAGTGTCCAGGGATGTGCAGACTTCATGGATTAGACATGGGAAATTCAAGGTGATAGGGTGGGATGTTCAGTGCAGACTCGATGGGCCGAACGGCCTGCTTCCACACCATAGGGGTTCTGTGATTGCTCCCCCAGAAACCTGGCCCCACACACTTGAATGTTAAATATTTTACAAGCCAATTTCTCAATGCTGCAACAATGTCTCCCACTTTAAGCCACTTGGAAAATAAAAAGGGATATGGAGGAAATACCCACCTACTGGTGACATTGCACTTTTAGCTCTAATAGATAGAAACAGATTGAAGGGACTATGGGCCCTTCTCTCACAGCTGCCCCTTCTCCTTAATCCCACTCCTGCTTTCTCCCCAAAACCCTTGATTTCTTTAGCCGCAAGGGCCATATCCAGCTCCCTCTTGTCTAACAAACTGGTCCCGAAAAGTTTTCCGTGGGAGAAATTTCTCCTGCTTCACATCCCCGAGAGTAAAAATTCTTCCTCACATCAGTCCTGAATGGCTTATCCCTTATTCTTCAACTGGGAAGAAGGCATTTGGTACACTTGTCTTTATTGGTTAGTGCATGGAGCATAGAAATTGGGATGTTGTAGCTGTACAGGACATTGGTTAGGCCTTGTTTGGAATACTGCATGCAATTCTGGGGGCGAGGGTCTCCCTTCTACAGGAAGGATGGTGTGAAACTTGAAAAGGTGCAGAAAAGATTTACAATGATGTTGCCAGGGTTAGAGGGTTTGCGCTGTAGAGAGAGGCTGATAGGTGGGGGCTCTTTATCCTGGAGCGTCGGAGGCCGAGGGGTGACCTTATAGAGGCTTATTAGAGTCATGAGTGGCACGGAGAGGGTAAATAGCTAAGGGCTTTGCCCCCCCCCCAAGAGTGGGGGAATCTAAAACTAGAGGACATAGGTTTAACGCGAGAGGGGAAAGAATTGAAAGGGACCAAAGGGGGTGCACCCAGGGGGTGGTGCGTGCATGAACTGAGCTGCCACTGGAAGTGGTGGAGGCTGGTACAATTCCAGCATCTAAAAGGCACCTGGAGTGGGGACATGAATAGGAAGGGTTTAGGGGGAGATGGGCCGAATGGGACTAGATTCTGCTGAAGGGTCAGTTTCTAAGATGCAATGAATTTCTCTTCTTGAACTGACAGTTCTTTGTGCATTTTGCACCAGCCTCTGGGTAGGCAGCACCTTCCTTCAATCCCCTCCAAACCTCCAGCCCTTAAACCCCTGGTCATTGAGACTCCTTCCCAAATGGGAAACTATCTCACTCTCTCCCCTGCCTGCGCCCCTCAGCCTTCTCTGCTCTCAGCAGCCTCCTGACGTGGACCCGGGGTCAGGTACCTCGATCCCGGGTGTCCGCTGCTGGACTGAGGGGTTGCATGAGGCCTCTCTGCCCATCAGTTCCCATTCCTCTCCCTCTTCCGCCTGCGCACGGCCACCGTCGCCCGTCACAGGTCCCGCCCACCTCCTCCACCCCGATTGGTTGGAGGACCAGCCGCGCGCCCCGGCTCCTCCAGGCCCGCCCGCCCACCTCCTCCACTCCGATTGGTTGGAGGTCCCGACTCCGCGGGCTCGGTCCTCCAGCTCCGCCTATCCTATTCACTCCGATTGGTTGGAGGACCAGCCGCGCGTTCCGGCTCCTCCAGGCCCGCCCGCCCACCTCCTCCACTCCGATTGGTTGGAGGTCCCGACTCCGCGGGCTCGGTCCTCCAGCTCCGCCTATCCTATTCACTCCGATTGGTTGGAGGACCAGCCGCGCGTTCCCCCCCCCCCCCCCCGACTACTCCAAGCCCGGCCACCTCCTGCACTCCGATTGGTTGGAGTTCCCGAATCCACAGGTTCGGTCCTCCAGCACCCGCCTATCTCATTCACTCCGATTGGTTGGAGTACCAGCCGCGCGCCCTCACATTTTGCGACCCCGCCCACCTCCTTCACGGTGATTGGTTGGAGGACACCGCCCCCCCCCAACAAACACAAACACACTCACGCGCGCGCGCTGACACTTCCAACCCGCCCACCTCCTTCATCCTGATTGGTTGGCGGACTCCCGACACCGCAGGCGCCGTCCGCCAGCCCTTCACTCCGAATGGCTGGAGGACCACACTCCGCCCACTCGGTCCTCCAGCCCCGCCCCCCCACCACCACCGGCTGTCAATCACCCCGGCTTCTCCACCCAAGAAGGGGGCAAAAACGGTCTGCGTCATCAGTGTGCGCCAGAGAGACACAGAGCAAAGGGGGACTGAGGCTGGGAATAGAGGAAAGCAATGGTGGGATGGGTTTGAATTTCAGTCCAGGCAGGAAGGGGGGATTGTGTGGGGCCCGGATTTGCAACCCTGGAGGAACAGGAAAGCAAAAAGAAATGGGTCCTCCAGAAAGTGTCTACTTGGTGACCTCCCTGACATGGTGACCTCCCTGACATTGGTGACCTCCCTGACATGGTGACCTCCCTGACATTGGTGACCTCCCTGACATTGGTGACCTCCTCCCTGACATTGGTGACTTCCCTGACATTGGTGACCTCCCTGACATGGTGACCTCCCTGACATTGGTGACCTCCCTGACATTGGTGACCTCCCTGACATTGGTGACCTCCCTGTGCAGTGTGTTAGAAGAGAGGGTTTAAAAGGCGCATGAGTCCAGCCCAAACCATACACCAGCGTCTGGTTGAGGTTAATTGGGATCTGAACACCCCAGAATCTGAATGTGGAAGGAGAGACGTTTGTGGGGAAACCAGAGAAGCGCTGAGGTGCGCAGCCGAGGAGGTAGAGCTTTTACTAGTTGCGCAGCTTGGAATAACTGCCTGGGTTTGCAGTGATGAGGGAGTACCTATGTGTACTGTGCGTGGACAACTGATTATCCAGCTGGGAGAGCAAGATGGAGAAACCGTGGAAATGTGGAGACTGTGGGAAGGGCTTCAGTTACCCCTCTCAACTGGATATTCATCGTCGCAGACACACTGGAGAGAGGCCATTCACTTGCACGCAGTGTGGGAAGAGGTTCGCTTATTCATCCAGCCTGTACTTACACCAGAGGGTACATGCTCGCAAGAAGCCGTTTGCCAACCTTGGTGGTCGGGAACAGTTTGCTTCATCAAACCTGATGGGCCGGGTTTGTTCTGATCAGAGGCCTTTTAAATGTTCTGACTGTGAGAAGGGCTTTAAAAGCAAACAGGAGCTGCTGAGACACCAGCGCACGCACACGGGCGTGAGACCTTACACTTGCACCATTTGTGGAAAAGGATTTGCTCAGTCATCCTACCTGCTGACACACCAGCTTGTTCACACTGATGAGAGACCTTTCCCATGTTTGGACTGTGGCAAGCATTTTAAAAGTAAAAATGACTTGCAGTTCCATCAACGCATTCACACTGGGGAGAGGCCGTTCTCCTGCTCCCTGTGCGAGAGGAGATTCCGGCGTTTATCCCAAATGCAGACGCACCAGCGAGTTCACACTGAGAAAAGACCTTTCAAATGTTCCAACTGTGACAAGAGCTTTAAAAGCAAGCAGGATCTGTTGACACACCAGCGGGTTCACACTGGGGAGAGGCCATTCACCTGTTCTGTGTGCGGAAAGCGGTTCACCCGATCGTCCAATCGTCTGAGACACCAGCGCGTCCACACCGGGGAGAAGCCGTTCGCGTGCTGCGTGTGCGGGAAGGGGTTCACTGATTCTCCGCAGCTTCTGATCCACCAGCGCATTCACACCGGGGAGAGACCGTTCACTTGCTCTACGTGTGGGAAGGGTTTCACTCAGCCGTCCCAGCTCACTGAACATCAGCACGTCCACACTGACCAGCGGCCCTTCAAATGCCCCGACTGCAAGAAGAGCTTTAAGAGCAGGAAGTATCTGCTGATGCACCGGCAGGTTCACACTGGGGCGAGACCTTTTACCTGCCTGGTGTGTGGGAAGAGGTTCACTCAGTCGTCCCACCTGCTGAGACACCAGCAGCTTCACACTGGGGAGAGGCCGTTCACTTGCTCTCGATGCGGGAGGGGATTTGCTCGGTTATCCAACTTGCTGAGACACCAGAGAGTTCGCAAGTGTGTACTGAGAGGGGATTCTGTTGTCAGTCCTGTCCAGGATTGACAACGCCCATTTGGACAGTTGAGCCTGCCTTAACCGCTGTAAATCTTCATTGTAACTGGTCTGGTGCTTAACGTGCTGGGTAAAGTTCAAATAAATGTTGGGGAATCTGTTTGACCGGCCTGTGTGTGAATGAAAGGCTGCGCAGGCTTGCAGGGGGCGTTGAACAGCCTACTCCAATTTCCATGCCTTAAGAACCAGAGCAGATCCCCTCAAAATATTTTAAGGTAGCCTAGACCCTAACTTTTTTTTCTTATTTTAAATGTACGTGTGAAGTGCCGTGTCCCAGCTGCAAGCCACTCGGTATTAAGCTAAACACCATTTATTTAAAGTCAAAATGCAACTAAAGGAAGAGTTTAGAATAACTTAACTATTGAAAAACTTAACAGATTAATAGATACAGTACCGATTATGCGTTAACTTCCAATATAATATGGAGGAGATTTATCAGGATGTTGCCTGGTCTGGAGGGAAGCTCTCGTGAGGAAAGACTGAGAGACTTGGGTCTGTTCTCATTGGAAGGAAAAAGGCTAAGAGGGGATATGATCGAGACACACAAGGTGATCAGAGGATTAGATAGGGTAGACAGTGAAAGTCTTTTTCCTAGGATGATGACGTCAGCTTGTATAAGGGGGCATAACACAAATTGAGAGGTGATAGACAGATGTCAGAGGCAGGTTCTTTACGCAGAGAGTGGTAAGGGTGTGGAATGCCCCTACCTACCAATGTAGTTAACATTTGGGAGATTTAAACAATCCCTGGATAAGCACATGGATTATGATGGGATGGTGCAGGGGGATGAGCTTAGAATAGTTCACAGGTCGGTGCAACATCGAGGGCCGGAGGGCCTGTTCTGCGCTGTATTGTTCTATGTTCTATACCATCCCATAAACCCACCCGCTTGACAAAAAGGCGAATTCAGGCACAGATTCTCACATACGGTTCTCCAGTCCAGAAGGGAAAAATCATCCAGAGGAAACTCAGAGGGAATAGCAGCCAGGAGACATTTACTGAAGCGCCCAACTCTGTTGAGACCCCACCAGCTTCTGGTGTTACTGAGCAGCCAAAATCCAAGAATCCTGATCTGGGGGATTGGCTGTTAAACAAAACCCTCGGGCCTCCCGCTCTGCTCTGGCTCTCGTCCGCTCTGCTCCCCTCTCAGCTGCTCCACTCCGCACCCAGGCCTTCAGCCAGCTCCAGGTCTCCAGCCTGCTCCGCTCCAGGTCTTCAGACAATCCGCTCCAATCCAGGACTCTAGCCCACTCCATTCCAGGCCTCCAGCCCGCTGCGCTGGCAATGATTAAGAAAACATAAGTTCCGTACATAATAAAAAGGGACAGCAATGTGGGGAGTTTTTACTTACACCTAAACTAGATTGGTAGTTTATTAGGGTCAGTACAGAGTGTCTCGACAAGGAGCTTGTCGAATGCACTTGACATGGTTTTCTAGAGCCACATGTTCTGGAAGCAATTGGAACGAAGGCTGAAGGAGACTTTGTGGTACAGTAGGGTTAATGGATGGTCCCAGAGTAAAGGCAGTAGTGACCAGAAGGCGGGTCAATTTTACCTCCAGTATGAAAGGTAGAAGCAAAGGCGTCAGACAAGTATTTTAAATTTAAGAAGGAGCTGAAAATGTGTTGCTGGAAAAGCGCAGCAGGTCAGGCAGCATCCAGGGAACTGGAGAATCGACGTTTCGGGCATGAGCCCTTCTTCAGGAATGAGGAGAGTGTGTCCAGCAGGCTAAGATAAAAGGTAGGGAGGAGGGACTTGGGGGGGAGGGGCGTTGGAAATGTGATAGGTGGAAGGAGGTTAAGGTGAGGGTGATAGGCC
>NC_057753.1:11957137-12004170 GCF_004010195.1 Chiloscyllium plagiosum
GGAGGGAGTGGTCTTTTCGGAACGCTGATAGGGGAGGGGAGGGAAATATATCGCTGGTGGTGGGGTCCGTTTGGAGGTGGCGGAAATGACGGCGGATGATACGCTGTACATGGAGGTTGGTGGGGCGGTGGGTGAGGGCAAAGCTGAGTGAGTTGAAGTGAGTGGGATATTAGACTGGGAGGTGGATTGGTAAACAAGCCAATGGCAGACACTTAAACAGATATTCACTGTCGTTACACAGAATTTCCAGGGAGAGATCTCACCATCCGTGATGAACTGCTGACGTTAAGGAAGGCATTGAACTCGAGAAAACACACAAGGACAGTACTAATACACTTAACAGTAGGGCCCTGGGTAGTGCAGAACAGAGGAACCTAGGGGATCAGGGACCTAATACTTTGAAGTTTGCATCACAGGTTCACAGGGTGGTTAAGGCATTTAACACGCTTGCCTTCATTGCACAGACCTTTGAGTATCGGAGTTGGGACATGACATTAAGGTTGTACAGGTTGTTGGTGAGGCTCTCCTGGAGTACTGTGTCCCATTCTGGCCGCTCTGTTATAGGAAGGACATTGTTAAGGGGTGGAGAGGGTTCAGAAGAGAGTTACCAGGATGTTGCTGGGTGTGGAGGGCTTGAGCTGTAGGGAGAGGCTAGATAGACTGGGGACCTTTTTTCACTGGAGCGTAGGAGGTTGAGGAGGGACCTTTTAGAGATTAGATTAGATTACTTACAGTGTGGAAACAGGCCCTTCGGCCAACAAGTCCACACCGCCCCGCCGAAGCGCAACCCACCCATACCCCTACCCCTACATTTACCCCTTACCTAACACTACGGGTAATTTAGCATGGCCAATTCACCTGACCCTGCACATCTTTGGACTGTGGGAGGAAACCGGAGCACCCGGAGGAAACCCACGCAGACACGGGGAGAACGTGCAAACTCCACACAGTCAGTCGCCTGAGGTGGGAATTGAACCCGGGTCTCTGGCGCTGTGAGGCAGCAGTGCTAACCACTGTGCCACCGTGCTGCCCGATGTTTATAAAACTGAGGGGTATAGGTAAGGTGAATGGCAGGTGTCTTTTCCCTGGGGTGGGCATGGTGGCGCAGTGGTTAGCAACGCTGCCTCACAGCACCAGGGTGCCAGGTTCGATTCCTGTCTCAGACGACAGTCTCTGTGGCGTTTGCACATTCTCCCCCGTGTCTGCGTGGGTTTCCTCCCACAGTCCAAAGATTTCTAAGGGTGGATTGGCCATCTTAAATTACCCATAGTGCCCAGGGATGTGCAGGTTAGGGTGGATTAGCCATGCTAAATTACCCATAGTGCCCAGGGAAGTGTAGGTTAGGGTGGATTAGCCATGCTAAATTACCCATAGTGCCCAGGGATGTGCACGTTAGGGTGGATTAGCTATGCTAAATTACCCATAATGCCCAGGGATGTGTAGGTTAGGGTGGATTAGCCATGCTAAATTACCCATGGTGTCCAGGGATATACTGGTTAGGGTGGATTGGCCGTGCTAAATTGTGCATTGTGTCTGGTTAGGGTGGATTGGCCGTGCTAAATTGTGCATTGTGTTGAGGGACGTATAGGTTAGGGTGGATTAGTCAGGGGAAATATAAAGTAACAGGGTAGACGAATGGGTTGGGAGTGGGCTTCTCTTCAGAAAGTTGGTGTGGACTGCTTGGGCTGAATGGCCTGTTCCCACACCGTTGGGATTAAAGCTCGAGGAGAAAGATTTTAAAGAAGTCAAGGGGCAACTTTCTTTTTCCACAGAGGCTAGTTCGGCTGTGGAATGAACTTCCCACAATTTCTTATGGAATACCTACAGTATAGACACATGGCCCTCTGGCCCAACAAGTCCACGCCGACCCTCTGACGAGGGAATCCCACCCATTCCCCTACATTTACCTCTGACTAACGCACATTCGCCCCCGGATTTTGCAAGGGTTTCCTTCCACAATCCAAAGATGTGCAGGTTAGGGTGGATTGGCCGTGCTAAATTACCCATGGAGCCCAGGGATGTGCAGGTTAGGGTGGATTAGCCGTGCTAAATTACCCATAGTGCCCAGGGATGTGTAGGTTAGGGTGGATTAGCCATGCTAAATTACCCATGGAGCCCAGGGATGTGTAGATTAGATGCCCTATAGTACGGGAACATGCCCTTCGGCCCAACAAGTCCACACCGACCCTCGGAAGAGTAACCCATCCAGACCCATTCCCATAACCCTATATTTACTCCTGACTGATGCACCGATCACTACGGGCAATTTAGCATGACCAATTCACCCAACCCTCATACGATGGCTCAGTGGTTAGCAATGCCAGGGACCCGGATTCGATTCCCGCCTTAAGCAACTGTCTGTGTGTAGTTTGCATATTCTCCCCGTGTCTGCATGGGTTTCCTCCGGGTGCTCTGGTTTTCCCCGAAGACGTGCAGGTCAGGTGAATTGGCCATGCTAAATTGCCCGTAGTGATCGGTGCATCGGTCAGGAGTAAATATAGGTTATGGGAATGGGTCCGGATGGGTTACTCTTCCGAGGGTCGGTGTGGACTTGTTGGGCCGAAGGGCCTGTTCCCGTACTATAGGGCATCTAATCTACACGTCCCTGGGCTCCAGGGGTAATTTAGCACGACCAGTCCACCCCAATCTGCACATCTTTGGATTGTGGAAGGAAACCCTTGCAAAATCGGGGGTGGGGGGCGAATGTGCAACGTCCACACAGAATGGAATCCGAGGCTGGAATCGAATCCGGGGCCCTGGTGCTGTGAGGCTGCAGTGCTATCCGCTGAGCCACTGTGCTGCCCAAGTTCTCTGAGCTCTGCGAATTGACGGGCATGTGGATGGGAAATGTTGAGAGGCCCATGGGCCAGACACAGGCAGGCCGGACTAGTTTAGTTTGGTCAGCACGGACGAGTTGGACTGAAGGGCCTGGTTCCATTCTGTGTGACTCTGTAATTCCTCCTTTGTTCTGTTTTGCAGAGGGCAGACAGAGACTATTTGAGCTCAGTTATTGCTGATTTACCATTTCGAGCTGTGCAGCACGGGAACAGACCCTTTGCTCCAATTCATCCCTAACCCCAAACGAAATGAGTCCCATTTGCCTGCGTTTGGCCCGCATTCCTCTAAACCTTTCCTATTCACATACCTGTCCAAATGTCATAGAGTCATAGAGATGTATAGCACGGAAACAGACCCTTCGGTCCAACATGTCCATGCCGACCCAGATATCCCAACCCAATCTAGTCCCCCTGCCAGCACCCAGCCCATATCCCTCCAAACCCTTCCTATTCATATACCCCTCCAGATGCCTCTTAAATGTTGCAATTGTACCAGCCTCCACCACATCCTCTGGCAGCTCATTCCATACACGTACCACCCTCTGTGTGAAAAAGTTGCCCCGTAGGTCCCTTTTATATCTTTCCCCACTCACCCTAAACCTATGCCCCTCTAGTTCTGGATTCCCCGACCCCCGGGGAAAAGACCTTGTCTATTTACCCCTATCCATGTCCCTCATAATTTTGTAACCCTCTAGAAGGTCACCCCTCAGCCTCCGACGCTCCAGGGAAAACAGCCCCAGCCTGTTCAGCCTCTCCCTGTAGCCCAAACCCTCCAACCCTGGCAACATCCTTGTCAATCTTTTCTGAACCCTTTCAAGTTTCACAGCATCTTTCCGATAGGAAGGAGACCAGAATTGCATGTAGTATTTCAACAGTGGCCTAACCAATGTCCTGTACAGCCGCAACATGACCTCCCAACTCCTGTACTCAATACTCTGACCAATAAAGGAAAGCATACCAAACGCCGCCTTCACTATCCTATCTACCTGCGACTCCACTGCTGTAACTGCACCTGCATCCATCACTTCCTCTGGCAGTTCATTCCACACACTGCATGAAAACGTTGCCCCTCAGTTCCCTTTTAAATATTTCTCATCTTAAAACTATGCCCCTTAGTATTGAAGTGCCTGCACTGTAGGGGAAAGACTGTGTCTGTTCACCCTATCCATACCCACCCCCACGATCATATAAACCTCTATAAAATCACCCCTCGCCACTCCAGTGGAAAAAAAAAGGCCCGGCCTCTCCTTATACCTCAAAACCTCCAGTCCCAATGGCATCCTGGTAAATCTTTTCTGAGCCCTCTCCAATTTATTAATAACCTTCCCATAGCAAGGTGACCAGAACACACTGAACTTACCGATGACAAAAGCTGTCACTGAACTGTCTGAACCTGCACAGGTCACGTCAAACGCTGAGACAATTGGTCTCTCTCACACCGTCCCCGGGACAGCGAGTTAACATTCCCAGTGAAAACATGGTGGTCTTGACGCTCTGGTGTTGTCGAGGATTCAGGACCCCTCTTGTTTTCTCCGTCATCTGGGAGCTGTTGACTTCCTCCCCGTTCCCACAGAGCAAGTCCTCTGTTCTCAGCTCTGTTGGGTCCTTTCCCAGTGTTCAGATCGAGAATACGTTCTGCGAATAAAGCAACAAGCCACAATTTCCTCCTTGACATCTGCCAACCATTGTAACCCAGAGAGTAACCGTAAAGTTGCATATCATGGAAACAGACCCTTTGGTTCAACTCGTCCAGACCGACCAGATCTCCCAAATTAATCCAGTCCCATTTGCCAGCATGTGGCTTACATCCCTCTAAACCCTTCCTATTCATGTGCCCATCCAGATGCCTTTTCAATGTTGTATTTGTACCAGTTTCCACCACCATCTCTGGCAGCTCATTCCATACATGCACCATTCTCTGTGTGAAAAACGTCCCCCTCTAAATCTTTCCCCTCTCACTGTAAACCTATGCCCTCTACTTTTGAACTCCCCTCACCCCAGGGACAAAGACCTTTCCTATTCACCCTATCCTTGCCTCTTCAATGATTTTTTCAACCTCTGTAAGGTGTCATCCTCTGACGCTCCAGGGAAAACAGCCCCAGCCTCTCCCTATAAGTTCAAACCCTTCAATCCTGGCAACATCCTTGTAAATCTTTTCTGCACCCTTTCAAGTTTCATAATGTAGCAGGGAGACGAGAATTGAATGCAGTATTCCAAAAGTGGCATCGCCAATATCCTGTACAGCCGCAACATGACCTCCCATCTCCTATGCTCAATGCTCTGACTAATAAAGGGAAGCATACCAAATGCTTTCTTCACTATCCTGTCTACCAGTCACTCCACATTCAAGGACATATGAACCTGCGCTCCAAGGTCTCTTTGTTCAACAACACTACACAGGACCTTATCATGAGGTGTATAAGTCCTGCCCTGATTTGCCTTACTAAAATGCACATTTATCTAAATTAAACTCCATCTGCCACTCCTCAGCCCATCTGATCAAGGTCTCACAACAGAAATAAGAGAAACAATAAAGTTATTGATACGTACGCAGCCATAGTATTCGATGTTTATGTATTTGTTCAAAAGCCTGAGAAAATAGATTGCCCCCAGGATTCTTATTTCGTTATTACAGCCTTGGTTCAAACATGGACAAAAAAACATGAACTCCAGCGGTGAGATGAGGGCGAATCAGGAGACCAACTCTCCTCTGATTAGAGGTATCTTTAACACAAAGGAAGGTGGCGGTGATTGTTAGAGGTCAGTCATCTCAGCTCCAGTGCACCTCTGGCTGGTGTTCCTCAGGGTTGTGTCCAATGCCCAACCGTCTTCAGCTGCTTCATCAATTACCTTCCTTCCATCAGAAGGTCAGAAGTGGGGGATGTTCGCCGATAATTGCACAATGTCCAGCACCATTCACCACTCCTCAGATACTGAAGCAGTCTGTGTCCAAACGTAACAGGATCTGGACAATATCCGGACTTGGGCTGACGAGTGGAATGTAATATTTGTGCCACGCAAATGCCAAGGGACGCCCGTCACCAACAAGATCACTGCTTGATGTTCCAATGATGTTGTGATTGTTTATTTTGTCTTTATTCTGGGAGGGATGGAGGGAGGGGGTTGGGGGTGGGTGGTTATCATTCCCCAGAAACTGGACTAGCCACAAAATGCAGTGGCTACACACAGGAGGAGGTCAGAGGCTAGGAATCCTCGTATCAAGTCTCCTGCTTTCCAAAAGGAGGGAATATGGATGAAGGGCGGGCAGAAGGGCTTAGGTCAATTCGGCCTCATAACTGGCACAACTTGATTGTGCTTTTTGAGGAAGTAACCAAGAAGATCGATGAGGGCAGAGTGGTAGACATTGTTTACTTGGGCTTAAGTAAAGCCTTTGACAAGATTCTGCATGGCAGACTAATTAGTAAAGTTAGATCACATGGGATTCAGGGAGAGATCACCAATTGGATACAAAATTGGCTTAATGGCAGGAGACGGAGGGCGGGGTGGAGGAAAATTATTTTTCAGACTGGAAGCCTGTGACCAGGAATCAGTGCTAGCTGAAAGGTGAAAGATCGCATTTTCAAATAAACCTCTTGGACCATGACCTGGTGTAATGTGATTTTTGACCCTGGTTTCTCTGCAGGGATGCTGCCAGACCTCCTGAGCTTTTTTGATTAGATTACTTACAGTGTGGAAACAGGCCCTTCGGCCCAACAAGTCCACCCAGACCCATACTCCTACATTTACCCCTTCACCTAACACTATTGACAATTTAGTGTGGTCAATTCACCTAACCTGCACGTTTTTGGATTGTGGGAGGAAACCGGAGCACCCGGAGGAAACCCACGCAGACACGGGGGAGAATGTGCAAACTCCACACAGAGAGTCGCCTGAGGCAGGAATTGAACCCGGGTCTCTGGCGCTGTGAGGCAGCAGTGCTAACCACTGTGCCGCCCTTTTCCAGCAATTTCTGCTTTGAAAGACAATAGGTGCAGGAGTAGGCCATTCTGCCCTTCGAGCCTGCACCACCATTCATTATGATCATCCTCAATCAGTATCCTGTTCCTGCCTTATACCCATAACCCTTGATTCCACTCTCCTTGAGAGCTCTATCCACTGTTTCAGAATGATGTAAAGGTGGGCTGTGATTTTTTGGTAGCTGCATCAGTCAAGTCAATCGTTTTATACCTTGTCCCCATTGCAACTCATTTTGAAATTCAATAATATTGCCAGCTCATATGGGTGGGTGCAGTGACCCCAACGTTGCCCAGATCATGGAACACACTATCCATTATGTAGCACACCCCCTTCTGCGCATGCGTCGTCAGCTCAGAGAAAGGGGTGGGGGGGAAGAGATCTACTTTTACGGACATGCGCTGTGAGGGGGGTTCCAAACGGCGCATGCGCATTATCGGGCACTGCGGGTTCAGGAGGCTCACGCATTTCAGCTCCGCGCCTGGAGGAGGAGCGTGGACGGCTGTCGGAAAGTAACGGAGGTGAGGGGAGGGGAGGGAAGGAGGTTGTAGGAGCCCGCAGCGGAGGTTTCAGGCCCCGAATAAGCGGCTCCCGGGGCCTCCGTCGGCGCAGAGCGAGCACCAGCGGGGCAACGGCAGCCATCTTTGTAGGGGGCAGCGGGCAGCAGGGCGCATGCGCCGCCCCGCCCCGCCTTCAGACGGGAGCATGTTTTGGTGCACCCTTGAGTGTCACCAAAGTTGAGTTGTCTTGAACTGCACCCAAAGTTTGCTGCTCCCTTGATGTGAAGTTCATCTAGCCTTACAGAGCCATGCTAACTGAATTGCTTGAATAAATGGAGAGCTTTTCAGTTATGTCTGTAGTCTTAATCAACGTTTACCACTTCAATTACTAATGATCTCAAGTGCAAATACTGTCACTTATGCTTTTCATTGAATTTATGAGTTTTAGTTCACAATGGAAGTCTTCTATTTGTAGCACCTGACCACATCTCCTACGTCAACGTCTCTCATGTATAGCACTAGTTTTGAAGTTCAAAGTTTGGGAGAAGATTTGTAGCTCGGGTGCTCGTTGCTGTGGTTCTGTTCGCCGAGCTGGGAATTTGTGTTGCAGACGTTTCGTCCCCTGTCTAGGAGACATCCTCAGTGCTTGGGAGCCTCCTGTGAAGCGCTTCTGTGATCTTTCCTCCGGCATTTGTAGTGGTTTGAATCTGCCGCTTCCGGTTGTCAGTTCCAGCTGTCCGCTGCAGTGGTCGGTGTATTGGGTCCAGGTCGATGTGCTTATTGATCGAGTCTATGGATCAGCCAGGGAATTCCTAGAGGCAATGGCACTCATCCACAGATTCAATCAATAAGCACATCGACCTGGACCCAATATACCGACCACTGCAACGGACAGCTGGAACTGACAACCGGAAGTGGCAGAGACAAACCACTATAAATGCCGGAGGAAAGGTCACAGAAGCGCTTCACAGGAGGCTCCCCAAGCACTGAGGATGTCACCTAGACAGGGGACGAAACGTCTGCAACACAAATTCCCAGCTCGGCGAACAGAACCACAGCAACTAGTTTTGAAGGGCACCATTCACTGCTGCTATGTAAGATTCTTTTAGCAAGATCCCACAACTGACTCGAGTTAAACAACCACTTGATCTGTTTTTGGTAGTTATGAGTGGAAGAAATGTTGATCAGAATATAAGAAAAACACTCACCTCCCCTTTTTAGTGTTACGATCATTTTCTAAAGTACATTGAGCAAATGGAATTGGACGTTCATTGTAGTATCTAATCAGAAAAACACTTGATTAGTCAAGCCCTTTCACATGTGTACTGTTACCGTTCCAGCCTACTTAAACGAGAGTATGGTTGTTAGAATCATCCCTGGGAATGTTGGTTCAGTTGGAAAGTTGGGAAATTCCTCTCCCACTCTTCCCTCTGCTCTCCCCCCCCCCCGCCCCCACAAGGAGGCCCATTTAGACCCAGAACTGGGTCCCTGAAAGGGAATTAGTGAAGCAGTTGGGATTTTGGTATTAACGAATAAAATAAAAACACTGCAGATGTTGTAAACCTGAAACAGAAATTGCTGGAGAAGCTCTCAAGAGGTCTAGCAGCATCCTTGGGAGAGAAGGCAGGGTTAAAGTTGGACATTCAGAAGCGTTTGTTTGTGACATTCCAGCAGCTTTCACGTCAACCTTTTCTTTCGCTGCTTCCTACAAATTCTGAGTCGTTCAGCTCAGATTCACTCTTCATTCCTTGTTTCATTTTTATTTGTTTCAAGTCAGTTTTACCAGGGGCTTGGAAAAGAGAGGGGATCTCAAACCGCCACGTTAGGATCGGACCGGGCCGCTGAATTTTATCACGACCTGCACACCCTCGGACTTTGAACATGGAAGGGAAAAGGAGCGTCCATGGCGGAGAGAAACTGCACGTGTGTTTCCGTGTGCGGTCACTCAGATGGTCATCTGGCCTCTTGGAGCACGCGTGCAGCGGCGTCGGTGGGGGAGAAGCTGTGGCAACGCGGGGACTGCCAGGAGGGGTTCACTTACCTGTCTGAGCTGGAAGGTCACCCACGGGGTCACGCCCAGCAAAGGCCCTTCGTCCGCTCCGCCTGTGGGAAGGGATTCTCTCAGTCGTCCACGCTGCTGACTCACCAGAGGGTTCACTCCGATGAGAGACCTGGTCTGCGGGATGGCCTTCAAAATTCCCTGGGAGCTGACGCGTCACCATCGCGTCCACGCCGATGAGAGTGCTCTCGGTGCAGGCCCGGCTTCCGGCGATCTCCGGCCTCATGGTCCACCAGCGGCTGCACACGGAGGGGGAGAGGCCATTCACCTGCGCCGCGTGCTGGAAGTGCTTCAGGGGCAGCACGGTGGCTCAGTGGTTAGCACTGATGCCTCACAGCACCAGGTTCCTAGGTTCAATTCCCGCCTCAGGCGACTTGACTGTGTGGAGTTTACACATTCTCCCCGTGTCTGCGTGGGTTTCCTCCGGGTGCTCCGGTTTTCCTCCCACAGTCCAAAGATGTGCAGGTCAGGTGAATTGGCCACGCTAAGTTGCCCGTAGTATTAGGTGCATTAGTCAGGGTAAATATAGGCTAGAGAAATGGGTCTGGGTGGGTTACTCTTCGGAGGGTCGGTGTGGACTTGTTGGGCCAAAGGGCCTGTTTCCGTACTGTAGAGAATCTAATCATTCAGTCGTGCCACCTCGGGAGGCCCTTCGGACAGAAGGCCCTTCGCGTGCCTGGAGTGCGGGCAGCACTTCAACAGCTCGGGGGACCTGATGTCCCTGCAGCGGGTCCACTCCGACGCCAGGCCTTTAGGCTGCCCGGTCTGCGGGAAGGGCTTCAAAGACTCCCGAGATCTGACACGCCACCAACACGTGCGCACACAGACGAGAAACCTCTAAAGTGCTCTGACTGCGGCGCGGGCTTCAAATGGGCGTCCGACCTGGTGGCCCACCAGCGGATTCGCCTGCCCCTGAGCGCGGGAAGGGCTTCACCACCAAGTCCAACCTGCGGAAACACCAGTGGGTCCACACTGGCGAGAGGCCGTTCGCCTGCTCCGAGTGTGGCAAGGAGTGCACCGCCTTAGCTGCCCTGCTGGCCCACCGGTGGGTCCACACCAGGGAGAGGCCGTTCCCCTGATCCATCTGCGGGAGGCGGGTCACTTCTTCCGGCACCAGCGTCTTCACAAGTGACAGTGGGGGTGGGTTGGATTTTTGCTGTTATCCCGCAACCAGAATGTGACCGTGTACATCAGGGGGTCTGTTTCTGCTGATGTTAATAAACCCCAGCCCAGAGAGAGGTCATAGAGGTGGAGCACCTGGAGGAAACCCATTCAGACATGAGCAGAACATGCAAACTCCACACACATACATTCACAGAGATGTACAGCACGGACACAGGCCCTTCGGTCCAACTTGTCCATGCTGACCAGATATCCTGAACTGATCTCGTCCCATTTGCCAGCACTTGGCCCGTGTCCCACTAAACCCTTCCTATTCACCTACTCATCCATGTCAATACTTGGGATCAAAGTCATATTAATCAGCCTCGTGTTAAACACAGCAATCTTTTGAACCATTTCATCTGCTTGCCCTTATCGATCAGTGCGTTAAGTAGAGGAGTTGGGAGGTCATATACAGGACATTGGTTAGGCCACTTTTGGAATACTGCATTCAATTCTGGACTCCCTGCTGCAGGAATGATGTTGTTAAACTTGAAAGGGTGTAGAAAAGATGTTGCCGGCGTTGGAGGGATTGAGCGACAGGATTGTAGAGCGCAGAAACAGACCCTTCGGTCTAACTAGTCCGTGCCAACTGGACATCCTGAATTAACCTAGTCCCATTTGCCTGCATTTGTCCACATGCCTCTAAACCCTTCCTATTCAAGTACCCATCCAGGGGAGAGGCTGGGGCTGTTTTCCCTGGAGTGTTGGAGGCTGAGGGTTGACCTTATAGATGATTACAAATCGTAAGGGTCATGGATAGGGTGAATAGTTGAAGTCTTTTCTCTGCAGGAGCTGAGTCCAAAACTAGAGGGTATAGGTTTAAGATGAGAAGGGAAAGATGCAAAAGGGACCTGAGGGGAAACTTTTTTACTTAGGGTGGTGTGTGTGTGGAATGAGCTGCCAGAGGAAGTGGTGGAGGCTGGTACAATGACAGCATTTAAAAGGTGGATGGGGGCAGGGATTGGAAGGGTTTAGAAAGATATGGGCCAAGTGCTGGCAAATGGGACGAGATTAATTTGGGATATCTAGTCAGCATGGATGTCTTGGACCTAAATGTCTGACTCTGTGCTGAACGTCTCTATAATTGCAATTTATTTATTTTTTCTTTTAGATGATAAATGCTAACCCAGCAATGACCATATTCCGTGAATGATAAACAAAATACTGTTTCACCTTAACTTTGCTCATAATGACAATATGCTTAACATTGTGAGTTTCACTTTTATTTATTTTTTATTAGCACTCCTCTTGTTTTTTTTATTAACCCCCACACTACCGCCTAACTGCGATAGTGCTTATTTTTTCCCCAGCACCCATGGTGTGTGTGTGTGTGTGCAGGTGTGAGACACAAACTGCACGAATCTTTATTCAAATTCCACCACCAGGAAGATAGGAAAACACCCGGGTGGCCAGGGTGCCCTTCACATCAAAGGGCAGTGCTGTGTGATCAAAACAGTGAAGGGGAGGGGAAGGACTAAATCAAAATAGAGTTGGAGGGAGAAATGATGCACTCCACTCCCTGCGGTGCCCACCTCTCCCTGAACAACTCCAGGGTGTTGGTCGACACCACGTGCTCCTTCTCCAAGGACACCCGGGCTCTAACGTAATAACTGCAATTTATTGAAATTGAAGTCGTTAGGTGAATCAATGGCTAATTTAAAAAGAAAATGTTTGGTAAAGCTTGTTAAATAAGTCTTTTTTTTGGAGAGTTTGTGACACTGCAATTTTGCAACATGACAAACTTGTGTTAAATTCATCAATCTATAACCCCAGCAGAGTTGAAATATATTTGGAATAAATGATGGGTACGTAAGTTGTGACAAAAAGAATGTGACTTTTTATATATATATATACTAATATGTATATATTAGTATTATGTTTGGATTTTTGGACTGGGTGGTGAATGTTTTTTGTGTGGGATTTAGAGAAAAACAAGATTAGAGGGTGTCCTGATGTTAATAAACCCCACCCAGAGAGAGGTCATGGGGGGGGGGGAAGCACCTGGAGGAAACCCACGCAGACACGGGAGGGGGGGGAGAACATGCAAACTTAATTTAGTGTGAGTCAGAGAGCAAACCCCCTGGAATGTTAATGGAAAATTGTTTGAGACTGTGGGGGAGTAAGAATTGAAAGGCACCGGTTTGCTTTTGATTTGGAACAACTAAGGTTTGATTTTAAAGTTGGAAATATCATGAAAATGGGAAAAAAAAAGGGTCAGTTTTGAAGCGGACCCAAATGGGGTCAGAAGCAAATGTAATTTCTCTCAAATATACAAGCATATGACAGTTTGCGGAAAGCACAGTTATGGTGGTATGAAGCTCCAGACCAGGAGTGTTTTGATGATTAATTGTCATTTTATTTAAAGTCTGACAAAGTCTAAGCTTTCAGTTTTGTGAGGATTTATGATTCACGGGACAGAAACAGACAAATTGATCTTGAAGATTTGATATAGAATAGATATTTCTCTGAATTTGAATCACTGGGAGGTGATGGCATTGGGGAATAGATGAGACTTTGTTTACCTGTGTGTTTTAGTGGGCGGCACGGTGGCACAGTGGTTAGCACTGGTGCCTCACAGCACCGGAGACCCGGGTTCAATTCCCGCCTCAGGCGACTGACTGTGTGGAGTTTGCACGTTCTCCCCGTGTCTGCGTGGGTTTCCTCCGGGTGCTCCGGTTTCATCCCACAGTCCGAAGATGTGCAGGGTCAGGTGAATTGGCCGTGCTAAATTGCCCGTGGTGTTAGGTAAGGGGTAAATGTAGGGGTATGGGTGGGTTGCGCTTCGGCGGGTCGGTGTGGACTTGTTGGGCCGAAGGGCCTGTTTCCACACTGTAATGTAATCTAATCTAATCTTTTAAAGCATGTTTTACATTTAGATAACTAGGTTTGTTTCATTGTATTCGTTTTATATAATAAACTTCCGTTTTATTGTTGAAGAAAATCTACAGCCTTGTATGATTATGTTTCAGTAAGTGCTGAAAATGTGTTGCTGGAAAAGCACAGCAGGTCAGGCAGCATCCAAGGAGCAGGAGAATCGACGTTTCGGGCATGAGCCCTTCTTCAGGAATGTCGATTCTCCTGCTCCCTGGATGCTGCCTGACCTGCTGCGCTTTTCCAGCAACACATTTTCAGCTCTGATCTCCAGCATCTGCAGTCCTCACTTTCCCCTCTATGTTTCAGTAAATGATGACTGTGTTAAATAAAAGGAAAAATATATGATCCATAAAGCAGGACTTTATTCTGGGATCTGCATAATCCAATCATAATACAAGTTGCCACGGCAATTTAATGAGGCGGGGGGGGGGGGGGGGGTGGAAACAGATAAGTCACTAAACATTAAATTTTACTTATCCACCTTTTGAATAGTCAGACAGCACAGAAACAGACACTTCAGTCCAACCAGTCCATGCCGACCGTAATCCCAAACAAAACTAGTCCCATCTGCCTGCTCCTGGGCCATATCCCTCCAAACCTTTCCTATTCATGTATATATCCAAATATCTTTTAAACATTGTAACCATGCCCACACCCACCACTTCCTCAGGAAGCTCAGTTCATATATGAACCACCCTCTGTTTAAAAAAAAGTTACCCCCTCATGTATTTCATAAATCCCTCTCCTCTCCTTAAAAATATGCTCCCTTGACTTGAAATTCCCCTACTGTAAAGAAAAGGCAGCTACCGTTAACTCTATCTGAACTCCTCATTATTTTATACACTTTTATAAGGTCACATCTCAACCTCCTGCGCTCCAGTGAAAAAGTCCCAGCCTAAACAGCCTTTCTTTCCAACTCAAACCTTACATACCCGGGTCCAGATGAGGTGGAAGACTCCCCACCCTGAAGGATATTATTGAACTAGTTGGGTGAAAGAGTTAAGTGCAAGAAGGATTTTATACCCTTGTTTAAGAGGGGTAGCAGGGATAATCCAGGTAATTACAGACCTGTGAGCCTGATGTCAGTGATAGGGAAGCTACTGGAAGCGACAGGATATATACCAATTTTGGAAGAAAATGGGCTTATCAGTGATAAGCTACGTGGTTTTGTTCAGGAAAGATCATGCCTTACAAACCTAATAGAATTCTTTGAAGAGGTGACAAGGTTGATTGATGAGGGTAGGAATGTAGATGTGATATACATAGACTTCAGTAAGGCATTTGATAAGGTTCCTCATGGTAGGCTGATGAAGAAGCTGAAGTCACATGGGGTCCAGAGTGTACTAGCTGGATGGATAGAGAACTGGTTGGGCAACAGGAGACAGAGAGTAGGAGTGGAAGGGAGCTTCTCAAAGTGGAGACCTGTGACCAGTGGTGCCCTACAGGGATTCGTGGTGGGACCACTGTTGTTTGTGGTATACATAAATGATTTGGAGGAAGGTGTAGGTTGCCTCATTAGCAAGTTTGCAGGTGGAGTAGCAGATAGTGAAGGGGACTGTCAGAGAATACAATTGACAATAGGTGCAGGAGTAGGCCATTCTGCCCTTCGAGCCTGTACCACCATTCAATATGATCATGGCTGATCATCCTTAATCAGTATCCTGTTCCTGCCTTATCTCCATAACCCTTGATTCCACTATACTTGACAGCTCTATCCAACTCTTTCTTAAATGAATCCAGAGACTGGGCCTCCACTGGTCTCTGGGGCAGAGCATTCCACACAGCCACCACTCTCTGGGTGAAGAAGTTTCTCCTCATCTCTGTCCTAAATGGTCTACCCCATATTTTTAAGCTGTGTCCTCTGGTTCGGCACTCACCCATCAGCGGAAACATGTTTCCTGCTTCCAGAGTGTCCAATCCTTTAATAATCTTATATGTCTCAATCAGATCCCCTCTCAGTCTTCTAAACTCAAGGGTATACAAGCCCAGTCGCTCCAGTCTTTCAGCGTAAGGTAGTCCCGCCATTCCAGGAATTGACCTCGTGAACCTATGCTGGACTCCCTCAATAGCCAGAATGTCTTTCCTCAAATTTGGAGACCAGAACTGCACACAATACTCCAGGTGTGGTCTCACCAGGGCCCTGTATAGCTGCAGAAGAACCTCTTTGCTTCTATACTCAATCCCTCTTGTTATGAAGGCCAGCATGCTATACAGCAGAAATTCGATACATTAGAGAGTTGGGCAGAGAAATGGCAGATGGATTTCAATCAGGACAAATCCGACCTGATGCATTTTGGAAAATCCACGAGCGAACTATACAGTAAATGGAAAGATCCTGGGGAAAATTGATGTACAGAGAGATCTGAGTGTTCAGGTCTATTGTTCCCTGAAGGTGGCAACGTCGGTCAGTATAGTGTTCAAGAAAGAATACAGTATGCTTTCCTTCATTGGATGGGGTATTGAGTACAAGAGTTGCAGGTCAAGTTGCAGGTGTATAAGACATGGTTCGGCCACATTTAGAATACTGTGTATAGTTCTGCTCATCACATTACCACAAGGATGTGGATGATTTGGAGACGGTGCAGAGGAGGTTCACCAGGATGTTGCCTGGTATAGAGGGTGCTAGCTGTGAGGAGAGGTTGATTAGAATAGGATTATTTTCATTGGAAAGAGGGAGGTTGAGGGGGGATCTCACTGAGGCCTACAAAATCATGAGAGGTGTACACAGAGTGGATAGCAAGAAACTTTTTCTCAGAGTAGAGGACTCAATCATGAGGGGTCACGAGTTCAAAGTGAGGGGGCAAAAGTTTAGGGAAGATATACTTGGAAAGTTCTTCATGCTGAGGGTGGTGGGGGCCTGGAATGCGTTGCCAGTGGAGGTGGTAGAGGCGGGAACGATAGTGTCATTTAAAATGTATCTAGACAGATACATGAATGGGCAGGGAGCAAAGGGACACAGATCCTTAGAAAATAGGCTGCGGGTTTAGATAGAGGATCTGGATCGGTGCAGGCCTGTTCCTGCGCTGTAATGTTCTTTGTTCTTTTTCAAAGTTCTGGATCAGTTGTACAATCTACGAAAAATTCTCCCTTGCAGGATTGAGGTAGGAGATATATGTGAACACCATGTCCAAATTCCCATCCAGGTCATCCACGACCATGTCCAGTACCACAACAGTAGAAACCTCCTGCATTAAAATGCTGGGAAACCTGAAGCCTGTCCCCAGTCCCGCTTTAAGCTCCATCCCAATCCCACCAATTCTAACAAATGTTTTAATTTTTAAAATGATTTGGAGGAGCCGCTGTTGGATTGGGGTGTACAAAGTTAAAAATCACACAACACCAGGCTATAGTCCAACAGGTTTAATTGGAAGCACACTAGCTTTCGGAGCGCCGCTCCTTCATCAGGTGGTTGTGGAGTACACAATTGTAAGGCACAGAATTTATAGCAAGAATTTACAGTGTGATGTAACTGAAATTATACATTGAAAAATATCATGATTGTCTGTTGAGTCTTTCATCTGTTCGAATACCATGATACTTTCACTTCTTTCATGTGTAAATCACAAAACTTTTTTTTTTAGAAGTCGTATTCTCAGGTTAGCTGTAACAACTGGTGTTAGTGAGACAATATGTTGAAGGTGTTAGCCCCCTGTGTTCTCTGTCTATGCCATGATGTTTAGATTTGATTCTAATCTAAAGAGTGAGATAACAAGAGTTTTACATGAATTCATGCAGTTTAATTTTTCAAAAAATACCTAATCCTTG
This sequence comes from Chiloscyllium plagiosum, assembly GCF_004010195.1. Classification (NCBI taxonomy): domain Eukaryota; kingdom Metazoa; phylum Chordata; class Chondrichthyes; order Orectolobiformes; family Hemiscylliidae; genus Chiloscyllium; species Chiloscyllium plagiosum. Next base: position 11,974,312 of record NC_057753.1, read on the forward strand.
TTTTCAGATTACTCCATGGTCTTCCCCTCTCCCCAGACAAACCTCAACCCTTCCTTCAATCGAAGGTCAATAATCATATTCATTTGATTGGAAGCAAACTGCTTGACTTGGAGGAAATTGACAGGACATTCCTCCAGGCTAGCCTGCAGCGCAGGCGCAGTGCGGGCCCACTGTCCAAAGAAATGGCCCTGGGCGGGGGAGAGAGAGAGAGAGAGAGAGACACACACTGTCCGGAGCAGGCGCAGTGCGGGACCCACGCGCCCCTCCACCGTCCTGAGCAGGCGCAGTGCAGCAGACGCCGACTGTCGGGGAGGTGCTTCTCGCCCAGATCCCGAGCCGGTTGCCCTGGAAACCATTGCACCCGGAGAGGCTGGGGGAGGGGGCGGGACTCCGGGGACCGCGCGCCTGGCCCTGCAGCCTGGAACCCGAGGACGTCGCCGACGAGCTTCGCGATTCCTATTGGTCGTTTCGGGACGGCTCCAGCCAACGCCCCCCATTGTGGACGTCACGATGCGGAAGTTGGCCATTGAGGTGCAGAGTGGAAGTCCCTCCTCTCTCTCTCATGTCTGGGAGCAATGACTGCAGATGCTGGAAACCAGATTCTGGATCAGTGATGCTGGAAGAGCACAGCAGTTCAGGCAGCATCCAACGAGCAGCGAAAGCCCTTCATCAGGAATAAAGGCAGTGAGCCTGGAGCGTGGAGAGATAAGCTAGAGGAGGGGTGGGGAGAAAGTAGCATAGAGTACAATGGGTGAGGGGATGAAGGTGATAGGTCAGGGAGGAGAGGGTGGAGTGGATAGGTGGAAAAGGAGCTAGGCAGGTCGGACAAGTCATGGGGACAGTGCTGAGCTGGCAAGTGTGGCTGTGGTAGCGAGTTTGTTTCACGACATGGTTGAAGAGCTTCAGGGCAGAAGAAATGACCTGGGAGTTGCAGTGGGAGAGGGACTCCCCGAGATTCTCGTAGAGAGAGGAGGAAAACTTCTTCAAGGCAGGCATCCTTGGCAAGAGGATTCGCAGTAGGGTTAAAGTCAACGAGCAAAGCGATGTCTGCCCTCTTCCATTTCTCACCCTGGGGAGGAGAAAGAAGGAATACTGTTCCCTTGCAGCAACTGAAGTGAATCTAGATTCAGGTATGTTTGTGCCTGGCTGTTAAATACATCCCATGCCCTTTGTTCTCTCAGCTTAACACAATTTTAGGTGGGGGATGGGGTGGTTCTCCAGGAAGTTGAAGAGGGCATAGGACAGAGCTGTGTTGATGTTGTTACATTGTACATTAGTTATAGTGTCCCAAGTACATCGATTATCATTTCTTGTCTTATATCCAAATATCATGTGATGACTTGCAAAGACTGATTAAGAATAATCAACATGGCTTTGTGCATGGGAAATCATGTCTCACTAGCTTGAGTGAGTTTTTTGAAGAAGCAAAGAAGGGGATTGATGAGGGCAGAGCGGTGGACATGATCTATATGGATTTCAGTAAGGCGTTTGACAAGGTTCCCCATGGGAGAATGGTTAGCAAGGTTAGATCACATGGAATACAGGGAGAACTAACCATTTGGATACAGAACTGGCTCAAAGGTAGAAGACAGAGGATGGTGGTGGAGGGTTGCCTTTCAGATTGGAGGCCTGTGACCAGTGGTGTGCCACAAGGATCGGTACTGGGTCCACTGCTTTTTATCATTTATGTAAATCATTTAGATGTGAACATAGGAGGTACGGTTAATACGTTTGCAGATGACACAAAAATTGGAGGTGTAATGGACAGCAAAGAAGGTTACCTCAGATTACAACAGCATCTTGATCAGATGGGCCAATGGGTCGAGGAGTGCCCAATGGAGTTTAATTTAGATAAATGTGAGGTGCTGCATTTTGGAAAGACAAATCAGGGCAGGACTTACACATTTATTGGTAAAGTCCTGGGGAGTGTTACTGAACAAAGAGACCTTGGAAGGCAGGTTCATATTTCCTTGAAAGTAGATTTACAGGTAGACAGGATAGAGAATGGGCGGCACGGTGGCACAGTGGTTAGCACTGCTGCCTCACAGCGCCAGAGACCCGGGTTCAATTCCTGCCTCAGGCGACTGACTGTGTGGAGTTTGCACGTTCTCCCCGTGTCTGCGTGGGTTTCCTCCGGGTGCTCTGGTTTCCTCCCACAGTCCAAAGATGTGCAGGTCAGGTGAATTGGCCATGCTAAATTGCCCGTAGTGTTAGGTAAGGGGTAAATGTATTGCAGCTGTGCAGGACTTTTGTTAGACCACTTTTAGAATATTGTGTGCAATTCTGGTCTCCCTCCTATCAGAACAATGTTGTGAAACTCTAAAGGGCTCAGGAAAGATTGACAAGGATGTTGTCAGGGTTGGAGGGTTTGAGCTATAGAGAGAGGCTGAACAGGTTGGGGCTGTTTTCGCTGGAGTGTCGGAGGCTGAGGGGAAACCTTATGGAGATTTAAAAGATCATGAGGGACAGGGATAGGGTACATAGACAAGGTATCTTCCCTGAGGTGGGGGAGTCCAGAACTAGAGGGTTTGGGTTTATGGCGAGAGGCGAAAAATTTAAAAGGAACCGAAGGGGCAACTTTCTCACACAGACGGTGGGGCGTGCATGGAATGAGCTGCCAGAGGAAGTGGTGGAGGCTGGTGCAATTGCAGCATTTAAAAGGCATCTGGATGGGTTTATGGATAGGAAGGGTTTAGATAGATATGGGCCAAGTGCTGGCAAATGGGACGAGATTCATTTGGGACATCTGGTCGGCATGGGCAAGTTGGACCGAAGGGTCTGCTTCCATGCTGTACATCTCTGTGACTCTATTCTGTATCTGAAGTTGTTATTGTGAAGAATTGTAAGAGTTTTAAAGGAATGTGTTTTGTGGGTACCTGGACTTGTTTAAAAGGGTAGCTGAAAGGATCTTTCAGATATAGAGTCTTTTTCAAACAAAGCATTGCCTCTGAATCGCATGATTTAGTCTGATTGCTTGGACTCGATTTGAGAAAACAGTACTGAATTTACGAGTAACAGAGATTGAACAGCATTCAAAAGGCGGTTGGAGATTGTTCTGGGTTAGTTGGGAAAAAGGAGAAAGTGAGGGCTGCAGATGCTGGAGATCAGAGCTGAAAATGTGTTGCTGGAAAAGCGCAGCAGGCCAGGCAGCATCCAAGGGAACAGGAGAATCGACGTTTCGGCCATGAGCCCTTCTTCAGAAATTAGTTGGGAAAAAGGCCTGGTGAGGAATGAAAGCCCCTATTTAAAGTCTCTCCGTAGCCCTTAATTCCTTTACTGTTTAAAAATGTATCTGTCGTAGAGTCATAGAGATGTACAGCATGGAAACAGACCCTTCGGTCCAACATGTCCGTGCCGACCCAGATATCCCAACCCAATCTAGTCCCACCTGCCAGCACCCGGCCCATATCCCTCCAAACCCTTCCTATTCATATACCCATCCAAATGCCTCTTAAATGTTGCCATTGTACCAGCCTCCACCACTTCCTCTGGCAGCTCATTCCATTCCCATACCACCCTCTGTGTGAAAAAGTTGCCCCGTAGGTCCCTTTTATATCTTTCCCCTCTCACCCTAAACCTATGCCCCTCTAGTTCTGGACTCCCTGACTCCAGGGAAAAGACTTTGCCTATTTACCCTACCCATGCCCCTCATAATTTTGTAAACCTCTATAAGGTCACCCCTCAGCCTCCGACGCTCCGGGGAAAACAGTCCCGGTCTGTTCAGCCTGTCCATTTCTGAACAGCGTTGTTCTGAATCCTAAGTGTACACCTGAAGAGGGTCTGGAAGATTGATAGATGTGTTTCTGGAACGAGCAGAGTCTGCCAAAACTCCAGACACAACTCGACATTTGGTGATCTGGCAACACTATACCGACACTATGTGAACATGACACCCTCTTTTATCTTTCAAAAGTACCCACTATTAATCAAAAGTGTTTATTTTTAATCCAAAAGGTGATGGTGAGAAGCCTAATCTTCTTTCATTGACAGGTATATGTTTGTCTTTTTTCAAGAGGGAAACATTTACACGTCTCTGTTTCAAACCAGATGAACAGCTTTGACAAAACGAGTCGTTTTTAGCAATACTCCAACTGTGTTGATCAGTTCTGCACCTCCATGAAGTAAGATTTGCAGTCAATTTTATGATGATTAAAGAAATCTGGTTGATGGATTTTATACTTCTGTAATCCTTTGGGTTTTGAGCATTACTGGGAAGACCAAAAATCCCAAATATCCTGCACCAGAGTGAGTTGCCCGGCCATTGCAGAGAGCAGTTAGGAATCAACTACATTATTGTGATTCAGGGATCACACCTTGGCTGGGTCAGAGAAGGATGGTGAATTTCTTTCTCTAAAGGTTATTAGTGAACTGGATGGATTTTTGCAAAATCAAAGACTAGTCATGTCACTGTTACTGAGATTAATTTGATTCCCTACAATATGGATACAGGCCCTTTGGCCCAACCAGTCCACACCGACCCTCTGAAGAGTAACCCACCCAGACCCATTTCCCTCTGACTAATGCACCTAACACTGCGGGCAATTTAGCACGGCCAATTCACCCTGACCTGCACGTCTTTGGACTGTGGGAGGAAACCGGAGGAAATCCACGCGCACACCATGAGAATGTGCAAACTCCACACAGACAGTGTAAAGTGAAGCTGTTGTCTCCTGCTTTCTATTTATATGCTTGTCCTGGATGGGGTTCCTGGGGATTGTAGTGATGTCATTTCCTGTTTGTTTTCGGAGGGGGGAGGTCGCCACTGACGATGTTACCTAGCCAGGTAATGAAACGTCTGGATATCAAACCTACAGCTCAGCGAGCTGGGGATTGTAGTGATGTCATTTCCTGTTTGTTTTCGGAGGGGGGAGGTCGCCACTGATGATGTTACCTAGCCAGGTAATGAAACATCTGGATATCAAACCTACAGCTCAGCGAGCAAACCTACACCCTAAACCTCAACCTGAGCTACAAACTTTGCATTATAGAGAGAATCTTTGAGAGAAAGTGAGGGCTGCAGATGCTGGAGATCAGAGCTGAAAATGTGTTGCTGGAAACGCGCAGCAGGTCAGGCAGCATCCAAGGAACAGGAGAATCGACGTTACGGGCATAAGCCCTTCTTCATTATCGAGATAATACCTACATTTGGCTATATTCTGAACACTCAGCACCGAAAAAAAACCCTTCAGTCCTCCCAATCCATACTAGACATGATTCCAAACTAACCTCGTCCCACCTGCCTGCGACTGGCCCATATCCCTCCAAACGTTTACTGTTCATGTACTTATCTAAGTGTCTTTTAAACGTTGTAACTCTTCCAGCATTCACCACTTCCTTAGGAAGTTCATTCCTCACACGAACCACCCTCTGTAAAAATTTGTCCTTTTAAATCCCTTGCCTCTCATTTTAAAAACACACCCCCTCGACTTGAAATTCCCAGGGAAAATACACCTACTGTCAATCTTATGTACTGTATACACCTCATGATTTTATAGATCTCTATAAGGTCACCTCCCATGCTCCAGTGAAAAACATCCCAGCCTAGCTTCATAACTCAAACCTTCCATACGTGGTAATATCCTGGTAAATCTCTTCCTCACCCTCTCCAGCTTAATTCTTCCTGTAACTGAGCAACCAGAACTGCATTCAGTACTACAGAAGAGTCCTCACTCATGTCCTGTACAACGTCAACAATTGAATTTATCCTGTGAACCATGGACAAGTGGGACTTGAAAGAGAGAGAGGCCATTTTCTTTGATTTGTCACATGTACCTAAGTAGAGTGAAAGGTTTTGCTTTGCATGTAGTGCAGGCAGATCGTACCATACAAAGTGCATCAGGGTAATGGAAACAGAGTGAGGAATACAACATTATAGTGGCTCGGTGGTTAGCACTGCTGCCTCACAGCGCCAGGGACGCAGGTTCGATTCCAACCTGTGTGGAATTTGCACATTCTCCCAGTGTACGCGTGGGTTTCCTCTGGGTGCTCCGGTTTCCTCCCACAATCCCTAGATGTGCAGGTGAGGTGAATTGGCCGTGCCAAATTGCCCATAGTGTTCAGGGATGTGTACGTTAGGTGAATTAGTCAGGGGTAAATGTAGAGTAATGGGGAGTGCGTTTGAGTGGGATACTCTTCAGAAGGTCAGTGTGGGCTGAAGGGCCTGTTTCCCACACTGTAGGGATTCTAAGGAACGTGCACCAAGAGCCAGATTGACATTTCAGTTTAAAATTGGAGGGGTCCATTCAGAAATATAACAACAGAGTTTGTGTGGAGTTTGCACATTCTCCCCGTGTCTGTGAGGGTTTCCTCCCACGGTCCAAAGATGGGCGGGTCGGGTGAACTGGCCATGCTAAAATTGCTCGTAGCGTTAGGTGCATTAGTCAGGAGTGAATGTCGGGGAATGGGTCTGGGTGAGTTGCGCCTCGGAGGGTCGGTGCGGACTTGTTGGGCCGAAGGGCCTGCTTCCACACCGTAGGGAATCTAATCTTTAAAAAGAAAAAGACAGCGGGGAGGAAGCTGTTCTTGAATCTGTCGGTATGTGTGTTTAAGCTTTTGGATCTCCTGCCCGAAGAACATGGTTGTAAGAAATGGTGGGAGCGTTGGCTGTCTTTCCGAGGCAGCGAGATGGAAGGTTGGTTTGCGTTAGGGACCGCAGCCTCTCTCAGTGCTGTGCCCCGCGGTGATGCATCCGGAGAGAATGCTTTCGATGGTGCACCGATAAACATAGGTAAGAGTGTTTGTGGACTTGCCGAATCTCCTTCGCCTTCCTGAGGAAGTGACATGGTCAACAGGAGTCCTAGCTGACATGTCGCAGCACAACCCAGTCGGGCTCATATCCCTGCAAGTTAATTCCTCTCGAGTGCTGACCCAGTTTCATTTAGGAATCGTTGACCATCCACAGCCATCACCTTCGTGACCCTCGACCCCATTGTGAGAAACGGCAACACCTTCGGGAATGTGTAACCTTCAAACTAACCGAAGGGTCTGTTTCCGCACTCTTTAGCCAACAGAGTTTTACATGCGAATGTACCTGCCCCCCCGCACGAAGACTTTGAGGTATCTATGTCATGGACGGGGATTGGTATGGGATCTCCAGGAGAAAGGAGGGACAAGAGGGCGGGGCAGAGATTGTACATGTTTTGGGGAACGTAATATCACGCCAAGATCCGAGAGTGTCACTCGATTCCCTGGAACGCGACTATCGTTGGCTTTTGAATTGAGGCGAAATAATTGTCTGAAGGTTTGGAGCCTGGAGATGCACTGAGGCACAGGACACATCCTATTGACCGTGCTCCAGCTCACTGACTGCAGAGAGAGCTTTGACTGTACTGTGGGACACTGTGTACAGTCCTTTCTGCTGTTTCGTCAACGCGAAATGGCTGTGATGCAACGGACGAGGTAGGTGAACGCTGTTTGTAAAAAGCAAACTTTTGCATGTGTGTTTCCTAGTATGCGATTCCACCCAGTCCTCCCATCTCCTGACCCACCAGCGGCTCCACGCCGGGGAGCGGCCGTTCCCCTGCCCCATGTGCGGGAAGGGATTCGGTGATGCTTCCCACCTGTCAGCTCACCGGAGCGTTCACAACTGATTGACCAGTGGGGCGGAGGTGGGCAGGGGGTATCGAATTCTGCTGTGCCTCTCCAGGACCGAACCGCACTCTGACAGCAAGTGTGCTTCTTTCTTGCTGGACTGGTCGCTCTGCATCCCCTTCCCCTGCCGCTTAGAGTCGTAGAGATGGACAGCACGGGAACAGACCCTTCGGTCCAACCCGTCCACGCCGACTAAATATCTTAGCCTGATCTAGTCCCATTTCCCAGCACTTGGCCCATATCCCTCTAACTCCTTTGGGGCGGCACAGTGGCTCAGTGGTTAGCACTGCTGCCTCACAGCACCAGGGACCTGGGTTCGATTCCAGCCTTGGGCGACTGTCTGTGTGGAGTTTGCACATTCTCCCCGTGTTTGTGTGGGTTTCCTCCTACAGTCCAAAGCTGTGCAGGTGATGGTGGATTGGCCGTGTTAAATTACCCATAGTGCCCAGGGACGTGCAGGTTAGGGTGGATTGGCCGTGCTAAATTGCCCATAGTGTAGACAAGTGCATTAGTCAGTGGGAAACGTAGAGTAACAGGGGAATGGGTCTGAATGGGTTACTGTTAGGAGGGTCGCTGTGCACTTGCTGCGCCAAAGGGCCCGTTTCCACACTGTCGGAATTCTAAGATATGTTTCCGACAAAAAGCAGGCCTGAAAGTGGAAAGGAGACCAGGATAAGACCACGCGCAATAACATTCAATGGGCAAGCGGGTTGATTTCCCTACTCCCGCTCCTTAATACCTGTGATTCAGGGGGAAAGAAAGAACTTGTGGACGCTGGAAATCTGAAACACAAGCAGAGATGGCTAGAGAAACTCAGCAGTGTCCGTGGGGAGGGAAAGCAGAGAGAATGTTTCAGGTGCGGGGACCCGTCTTTGGAACTGACGTTTCATCAATGCAGTCAGACTGAGACACGGTTCACGTTATCATCTCCTGGATGTAGGTTTGCTCGCTGAGCTGGAAGGTTCATTTTCAGGAAGTTTCGTCACCCTACGAAGTAACATCTTCAGTGAGTCTCCGGCCGAACATGTTACCTAATATGGCGACGAAACGTCTGAAAATGAACTTTCCAGCTCAGCGAGCAAACCTACATCCAGAACCTCAACCTAAGCTACCAGTCCTCTCAAAGCTCACTCATTATCTACTCTCTCACAATGGGGAGGAGATGTTTTAAATGTCCAGAATGCAAGGGGTTCTGGGAACTTTGGAGTGGACTGATGTCCCATCGCTGTGTGCATGCTGATGAAAGAGCATGCGGGAATGGGTTCAAGCTGTCATCTTGCCTCACTGTACTGCAGTGAATTTGCACTGGAGGGGGTGTGTGTGGGTTCAGCTGCTGCGAGTATGGGGAGGGGATTCACGCAGTCATCCCACCTGCTGAGACAGCAGCGAGCTCACCAGGAACCGGAAATTTTACTGTTAGTAAAATCCACAACTCGAGAGTGTTCACTCCAGTCACTGCAGTGGTCGGATTGCTGTTATTTTAAATTCACTCGTGGAACGTGAGAGTTATTGCTCAGGCCTGTGTCGTGTTGGCTAAAAAAAAAATGATACCATCAGGGTGGCAAGGTGGTTAGCACTGCTGCCAGACAGCACCAAGGACCCGGGTTCAATTCCAGCCTCGAGCGACTGTCTGCGTGGAGGAGTTTGCATGTCTTACCCCACCCCATGTCTGCGTGGCTTTCCTCCCACAGTCGAAAGATGTGCAGGTTAGGTGGACTGGCCCAGGCCAGGCCAAATTGTCCCATTGTCTCCAGGTTTGTGTAGGCTAGGTGGATTAGCCATGGGACATGCAGGGTTACGGGGAAAGGCTGCAGGGCTGCTCTTCGGATGGAGCATGGTCTCGATGGGCTGCTTCCACCCCGTGGGGATTGTATGATTTAAGGGTACATAGAGATGTCCAGCATAGAAACAGACCCCTTCGGTCCAACCCGTCCGTGCCGACCAGATATCCCTACCCAATCTAGTCCCATCTGCCACCAGCCCATGTCCCTCCAAACCCTTCCTATTCATATACCCATCCAGATGCCTCTTAAGTATTGCAATTGTACCAGCCTCCACCACATCCCTCTGGCAGCTCATTCCATACACTTACCACCCTCTGCATGCAAAGGTTGTCCCTTAGCGCTCTTTTATACGTGATAAATGAGCAGTTGAAGTACAATACATAAGCAACTCATTTCGACTGGCGGGGGGGGTGAATCTGTCTGACCTTGGAGAGGTCGGTCCACTTGTGCGGTCGACACGGGGGCTACCTGGCCTCGTCACCTCACCTACTTTGGAGGGCTTGAAAAGTCCTGAAGTCATTCCAAAATGGGATTCAGCACGTAACCTTCGCTTCGGACTTTTCGCCATCCAGCTGGACTATTGTGGAGTCGGAGATTAGACCCCACCCCCTTGTGTCAACACCCTCAAAGGAGGCAGTAAAAAGACTCGGCTGTTTGTGCAGACAGAGGAACAGCGATTATCCGAAGGACATGGGCAGAGAGAATTTCGTTCCGTTAATCAAATGCTGGATACAATCGTTAGCTACGCATCGGGACTTCGCGATCGTGTTTGAATCATCCAAAATTCGGTTAATTGAATGCCGGATAATCGAGGTTCCTCTGGATGTGTATATTACGTATTTTAAGTGAACAGATTTACTCACAAGATTGCCTATGTCTCTATATAAAGTCGGTTAAGTTAATAAATTTGCTTCCTGTTAAAAATGCTCATACTTGCTTGCATTAATTTTGATCAGACCTTACAGCCTAACAACACAGCCAGCACCTATTACTCATCCTTAGTTGCCCAGAGGACATTAAAGAGCAACCAGGTCTCCTCAAATTTCTATAAGGCTGAGGGGTGACCTTATAGAGGTTTATAAAAATCGTGAGAGGTGCGGGTTGAGGTAATAGTCAAGGTCATTTTCCACAGGGAGGAGGGGGGTGGGGGGAGCCCAGAACTGGAGGGTGTCGGTTTAAGTTGAGGGGGGGGGGGGGGGAAAAAAATTTAAAAAAGGGACCTAAGGGGTAACTTTTTCAGGGGATGGTGTGTGTGTGGAACGAGCTGCAACAGGTGATGGAGGAGGCTGCTACAATTACATCAACATCTGGATAAAATGGGGCTAGATTAACGTAGGATATCTGGTCGGCCTGGACGCTTCGGACCAAAGGGGCTGTTTCCATGCTCTCTGCCTCTAACCACACTTCTCGTGGGTCGATAGATACGAAGCTGGAAAAGCACAGCCGGCCAGGTAGCACCCAAGCAGGAGGAAAGTCTGCGTTTCAGGTGGAAACTCTATGTCCTGATCTGCTGTGCTCTTCCAGCTTCACATCTACCAAGTCTGACTGCCAACATCTGCAATCCTTACGGTCTCCTAGCTACATTTCGTATGGGTCTGGACAATGATTGCAGATTCCCCCGCCCCGCGGTACGTGTGTGAACCAGATGGGTTTTCTGTACAGCCAACGTTTTCTTAACCAGCATCCTCAGCAGCAAAATTGTGCCGTTGTGCAGATACCCCTGATAAATCAAGGAGGTCCACACCGTCAAATATAATCGTAAAAACGCCCACATTAAGGAATAGAAAAGTAATGCAGGAGAGGGGTGTACACGTCACTGTTATACTTTATTTATGGCATAAAATCACTTAAATGGTAATGCAACTGTGCCTTGAATGAAACTTATCAACAGAGAGCCTCATCACTTGCACGCTCAGCTGACAACTCAGACGTGGTGTCATTTGAGGAGAAATTGACATTTCGCGTGGCCATTATTGAACAAGTATATTTACGCTGATGTACATAAAAGGCTATAATAACTGGACAGAATAATACAGTAAACTTTGCAGTATTTGAGGTACATAATTGTTGCCGGTGATCAAAACAAAAACGTTTGTAAGAATTACAATCGACTGTGTTTGTGCGTGACCACCATGAAGCTAGTAAAAAAAAAAGGCAGCAAAAATTCAGTGAGTTTAAAATTGCCTCACCTGCCATGTGCTGGAATCATAGATTGGGTTCTGGATGACACATTACCATAAGGTTACCTGTAGCTTCCGAATCTGCTGCTAAATCACATCCAGGACTGAAACATATTCTTAGAGTCAGAGAGATGTACAGCACGGAAACAGGCCCTTCGGTCCAACCCGTCCATGCTGACCCAGATATCCCAACCCAATCTAGTCCCACCTGCCGGCACCTGGCCCATATCCCTCCAAGCCCTTCCTGTTCATATACCCAGATGCCTTTTAAATGTAGCAATTGTACCAGCCTCCACCACTTCCGCTGGCAGCTCACTCTATATAAGTACCACCCTCTGCGTGAAAAAAATTGCCCCTTAAATCTCTTTTATATCTTTTCCCCTCTCACCCTAACCCTATGCACTCTAGTTCTGGACTCACCCAGCCCAGGGAAAAAAAAAGCTGTCTATTTATCCTCTCCATGCCCCTCATGATTTTATAAAAGTCACCCCTCAGCCTCCGACGCTCCAGGGAAAACAGACCCAACCTGTTCAGTCTCTTCCTGTAGCTCAAATCCTCCAAATCTAAATTAAACTCCATCTGCCACCTCTCAGCCCGTTGGCCCATCTGATCAACTCTAGCTCAGTTATAGGACTCAATACTCTCAAATGAAGTCAAATTAAATCAGTTGGAACAAATTACTGCAGATGCTGGGATCTGTACTGAAAGCAACAAATGCTGGAGATCACAGCAGGTCAGACATGCAGGGAGTGTAAGCTAACAGAGTCTCGGTGACTCTTCCAGATCAGTTATTTGTTGTTTAACACACATGATGAAGAATTTCTTTTTGATATGTATAACTGCATTGTGTATTCATGGTTCTTCATACTGGATATGCCAACAAATGGAAACATTCTGTCCACATAAAACTGTCTAACCCGTTCAGAATTTTAAAGGACAAACATGTCTTCTCTTGGTTCGAGTTTGCTGTGTGTAAATAGCCCTGCCTGACCTGCTGCGAAAGGTGCTTACAGACTCCATCCCAGTCAGTCCACGATTGAAATTTAACAGAATCCCCGCAGCATGGAAGCAGGCCATTCAACCCATGCCGACCCTACGATAGAGCAACCCCACCCCCCCCAAAGCATTTAGGACCATTTGGCGTGGCCTGTTTGGCACAGCCTATTTTGCCGCAGACCCATTTAGGTGGAGAAGTATTTTGGCGCAGATATACGGTAGTCATCAACGAAAATCAGCATAATAGTAGAATTATTAAATGGGTAGTTTCCACTAGTTTGTAGTTATTATTAAAATAACTAGTCAAAAGCAAAACAAACTGCAGAGGGAACTTTACAAGTGATTGATGAGTGCCTAGAAAATTTGTCGGAAGCTTGCCAAGAAACGATGCCCTAACAACAGAGCGCTGAAGAAAATGGTTTGTAGGACAAGGAAAGAAATTGCTGCTTACCCAGTAAATCCAAGAAATTTAGAAGAACTTGTAATTCCAGATAGCTTTAAAACATATTCTATTAATGAATATAACGAAGAACAATTTTTTACTAGCCGACAGCGGTAGCACCACCTGCAGAATTCTTATATTCGGAAGAAAAAAGAATGCAGAGTTTCTGAAACAATCAAAAAGGTTATGTGTTGATGGAACGTTCAAAATTTCCCCACCTCTGTTTTCAGACGTTTATGTTATTTTAGGAGAAATACATAAAAGTGTGTTCCCACTGTTGTATGCTTTAATCCCAAATAAGTTACGAACAATAAATTATTTGAAGTGGTTCTGGAAAGACAGCCTGAACACCGCCCTGACATTATCAACTGTGACTTTGAACTTGTACATCTTGTAGCAGGGCACGATATTCCGTTGTAATTAAAGAAATTCAGGGAATTTAATGGGTTATTTTTTTTTATATAAGTTTTGAGGAACCACGGTTACAAGTGGACTAATCACAGACTAAATGCAGTTGATACAGAAATAACTGGAAACTATCCATTAAATAATTCTACTATTATATTGTCTTTCTTTCATGACTACCGTATATCTGCGCCAAAATGAGTCTGTGGAAAAGTAGGCTGCGCTGAATGGTCCCACTCCAACCCCCAAATCCTGCATTTCCCTTTTGCTAATCCACCTCGCCTGCACATCTCTGGACACAAAGGGGCAATTTAGCGTGGCTAATCCACCCTAACCTGCCCATCTTTGGGCTGTGGGAGGAAGGCCGTGCAGACGCGGAGTGGGGGGGGGGGGGGGGGGGAAGAATGCACAAACAGACACAGTCGCCCGAGGCTGGAATCGAACCCGGGTCCCACGTGAGGCAGCAGTGCTAACCACTGAGACAGTGTGTTCTGCAATTGTCTGTCCTCTTGCTCACTGGGCTGAGGATGACCACATTCACGTCCTCCACCATGTTGCTCCGTGTAAAGATGTCAGCCACGCGAATCAAGAGTCTCCTCCCCAATGCAGGCCTTTCACCTTATCTTTAATGTTGCCTTGTCTCTCTGATGCTCTCACAGTTAGTTACCTGCTGAGGTAACTTCTGAGACAAACACACAAGAGCAGAAATCAGGCCATTCAGCCGATCGGGTCAGCTCCAACATTCAGTCGTGGCTGATAAGCTTCTCAACCCCATGCTCCCCAGAACCCTTGATATTCAAGAACCTATTTAACTCAACCTTAAACATGCTCTGTGACCTGGCCTCCACAGCCTTCTGTGGTAGTGAATTCCTTAGATTCACCACTCTCTGGCTGAAGAAGTTTCTTCTTATCTCCATTCTAAAAGGTCTCTTCCCTCTACTCTAAGGCTGTGCCCTCAGGTCTTAGACTCTCCTACCAATGAGAACACCTTCCCAGCATCTACTCTATCCAGTAGATTTAGTACTCTGTATGTTTCATTCCCTCCGCCCCCCCCCCATATCCTTCTAAACTCCATTGAGGATAAAACCAGAGTTCTCAAATGTTGCTCATGTGTTCAGCTTTTCATTCCTAGGACCATACAACCACATCCTATGGTTGTGAATTTAACATCTGCTTCCTATCTGTTGAAAGAAATACTTGCCGGTTCCCTGTTGGACGTCCTGAGTCTGCATCATGTATGTACGGCCTCCACTGTTACCAGACACCAATAAGGGGAAGTGTTCCAGCATGTTCAGGATATTAAAAGACAATACCAACCCTGGCAACATCCTTGTCAATCTTTTCCGCAGCCTTTAAAGTTTCACAACGCCTTTCCTGTTGCAGGCGAAACCGGAACTAAATGCAGTATTCCAAAATGTGGCCTCACCGATGTGCTGCACAGCTGCATCACGACCTCCCAACTTCAGTACCTGATCTACTGACCAATAAAAACAAGTGTACCAACAGTCACCTTCACTGTCCTGCCTACCTGCGATTCCACCTGCAAAAGGAACTATGAACCTGCACCCCAAGGTCTCTTTGCTCAGCAACGTTCCCCAAGATCCTGCTATTAAGTAAGAGTCCTGCTCTGATTCGCCCTTCCGAAACGCAGCACCTCTCATTTATCTAAATTAAACTCCACCTGCCACTCCTGAGCCCTTCTGATGTACTCAGAGCTGACCTTCATTGTCCGCTGCACCAATTTTAATGACATCTGCAAACTTATTAACCATTCCTCTTGCGTTCACATCAAAATCATTAATATTAAAGTGTCAGGAAGGCAGTGGACCCAGCACCAATCCCTTGTGGCACAACACTAGTCACAGGCCTCCAGTCTGAAAAGCAACCCTGTGTCCCCTACCTTCAAGCCAATTTTGTATCCAAGAGCGAGCTTTCCCTGTGATCTCACCTTGCTAACCAGTCTACTGTGCGGAATCTGGTCAAATGCCTTGCTTAGGTCCACACAGACAATGTCCAACTCTCTGCCTTCAATCTTCTTCAAAAGACAATCAAATTATTTACCCAGCTTTATGCACTTTAAGACATCCAGCACCTCATCCTCTCTGATGTGGACACTTAAGACATCACTATTTATTTCTCCAGCTTCCTTATCCTCGTTTAGTATCTCGCCCATCTCTCTTGCAGTTGCACACAGAGGGCCTTGTTGATCTTTTGCGGGGGATGGGGGGGCTCCCCTCTCCCTGATTCCTCTTTTGTCATTGATATATTTGTAGAGTCCCTTTGGATTCTCCTTCAGCCTTTTTGCCCTCATGATTTCCCTCTTCAGCATATTCCTCCTGGCCTTGAGGGATTCGCTCTATCCCCAGCTGTCCAGACCTGCCACAATGCCTCCTTTCTCTTGACCAGGGCCTCAAATTCTGTCATCCAGCATTCCCTACCAACCTTGGCCCTTCATGCTAACAGGAACGTACTGCCTCTCATTCTTGAAGGCCTCTCACTTTCCAGCCGTCCCTTTACCCGCGAGTATCTGCCCCGGTCAGCTTTTGAAAATTCTTGTTAAAATTGGCAAATTTAGAACTTTAAACTTTTTGATATATCTATTGTGTTTCCATAACTAATTTTGACAGGAACAAAATTACCAGTGGCCCCAAAGAGCTCCCCCCACTGACCTCAGTCACTCGTCCTATTTCCCAAGAAAAGGTCACATTCTGCTCCTTGTCTGGTGCGTACATCACACACTGAATGGTGACATTTTCCTGTACACACTTAAATTCCTTTCCATACAAGCCCTTAATACTGTGGCAGCCCTAGTCTATGCTTGGACAATTAAAACCCCCTTACCATCATGAGCCTATCATTCTTACAGATAACAGATCTCCTTTCAAACTTGCTTCTTGAATTTCCCACTGACTATTGGGGTGGGGGGTGGGAAGGGAGGGCCCCACAATACAATCCCAATTCGGTGATCATCCCTTTCATATCTCAGTTCCATCCAGTGGATGTACTTCCAAGAATATCTTCCCATAATGTCATCCCTAACCAAAAACACCACTCTGAACGGGGAACAACCCTCCACCTCCATCCTCGGTCTCCTACCATCAAGCCAACTTTGGCTAGCTCTCCCTGGATCCCACGTTTTTAGATTAGATTAGATTACTTAGTGTGGAAACAGGCCCTTCGGCCCAACAAGTCCACACTGACCCTCCGAAGAGCAACCAACCCACACCCATTCCCCTGCATTTTACCCTTTCACCTAACACTGCGGGCAATTTAGCATGGCCAATTCACCTAACCTGCACATTTTTGGACTGTGGGAGGAAACCAGAGCACCCGGAGGAAACCCACGCAGACACGGGGAGAATGTGCAAACTCCACACAGACAATTGCCTGAGGCGGGAATCGAACCCCAGTCTCTGGCGCTGTGAGGCAGCAGTGCTAACCACTTTGCCACCGTGCCGCCCACAAACGTTAGCCAACCTTTACATTACATTACATTACATTACAGTGTGGAAACAGGCTCTTCGGCCCAACAAGTCCACACCGACCCGCTGAAGCGCAACCCATCCATACCCCTACATTTACCTAACACTACGGGCAATTTAGCATGGCCATTTCACCTGACCGGAACATCTTTGGACTGTGGGAGGAAACCGGAGCACCCGGAGGAAACCCACGCAGACACGGGGAGAACGTGCAAACTCCACACAGTCAGTTGCCTGAGGCGGGAATTGAAGCCAGGTCTCTGGCGCTGTGGGGCAGCAGTGCTAACCACTGTGCTTACTCAGCAGTCTATTGACTGCCCTGCCTTCATCCACCGTTTCGGTCACCTCTTCAACATAAACTCAATCAAGTTTGAGACACACGATTTCCGACAGCGTTGAAACACGGGAACGTGTGAAATAACAGACGGTTCAGGTGCTGACTGGGATGGAATGACTGGGCAGACAGGGAACGCCAGGTATAACACAGCACTGTCACCCAGCTGTAGGAGCTCCAAATGGTCTCATTCAAATCACTCAATGGGATTCCCCAGAGGCTCAGAAATACACAAAGATACATCTACACACTCTTGATGAAACACACACACACACACACACCCAACTTAAACAGGCACATTCACATACACACTGAACTTCCTGTCCAATTGGACGGCCAACAGCAACCCCACTGTTCAATTGGTTCGTTAAAAATCTTGGTACCTGGAAGCTCATGATGCCAGAGAAAGCAGTCTAAGGATCGTGCGAGAGACTGACCTTCCAAGTTCACTTCCGTTCTCTGAAACTGTTTAATCTACACAGAGTGAGCAATGACACATTAACAATGACACCCGGCGACCAACCCCCAGTCAGAGATTGCGCTCGACACAGGAAACATTAGCCTCTACATGTCCTGTCGAAATCACAGACGATACTAAAACCGCACAAATGTGATGATGAAGGGAGATGAGAGAGAAAGACGATGGCGCCGTTGCGATTTGGTGATCAGACGCTCCGGTGAAATCAAACTGATGGAAGTTGCATCGTCGCTTATAATTTACAAACAGAATTGCGACGTCCGTGTGCTGCCTCACTCACATCTTCCGTGAACATCGCATTGGAGATTTAAGAGCAAGTGGCCCCACTGCATCTTGCACAAAATCACTTTCGCCACACAGGCACGCCTGCTCTTGAATAGTTTGCCCCAGCTCAGAGGGACGTTACAGGGACCACTACTTCCGAATGACACTGCTCTATCGCCACAGGAAACAGGAGCCCATTGTCCAGGCTGACCCTCCACTGAGGGACTACTGCCCAGAGACAGGCAGCATCCTTCATGTAGGGCACGTGGCAGCTCTGAAAACACCACCTTCCAATCCCTCTTTGTAGAGGCAAGCCCGTAAAAGGAAAAGCCTTCCCTTAAATCAGCACCTCCCGGTCAGAGGAGAAGGGTTCATCTTTCTGCTGGTTTCTCAAAATGCGCACAGATGCTTCAATTATCTTTTCAAATCGAATCAAAAAGCCATTCTGCGTTTTACAGGATGTGTGTTTTTTTTTAAAATATTCCACCTTGCACAAAAAAAAGGTCACTTTTCCCCCCCGCTGTTTGTTCTTCAGGTAACTTTGCAAATAACTATAATAAAGCTGAAGACACACAGAAGACTAAAGACAGTTGTTTGGTCGCTCAGAACTTGAGGATTTGAAAAAAATAAAAAGATTCGTGTTGCTCTAATGAGCATGAGACCACGCAAAAAAAAAAAAGCTGTAACAAAATGCGCCATTTTTCAAGCAATTGCTGAGAGCAAAATAGTTAGCCTTCGTCGTTAAGCTGCAGCTTTGACATTCCTTGACCAAAAATATTTGGGAGATTGTTCCTCTGATGATCTATTGGCACAGAACCACAGTCTGCAAGCAGATAAGAGCATTTTAAAAGTGACCCCCGTCACACTGAGTAAGATGTCCCCGTCGTTTCAATCATCGTTCTTTCGTAATGTGACAGTTTAGCGTATCCTCAAGTTCTGGGAAAATAAAAAAGGTCATGTCGGAATTGAAAACGTTAACTCTGTCCTTCTCTCGGGATCCGATGAGTCACTTCCAATATTTTCTGTCCCACAAAATAGTAAACTTCAGCCAGTTTATTGAGTCGTTAACATTGGCAGACGCAAACCTAATGACGTCAGTTGCATCTGAGATGGACAGTCTACTGTCAGCACAGAAAAGCAGTGCAGTCTGGTTACCTATGGATTTGCTGGTGTCTCAGGAGGTGTTGCGATTGAGTGAACTCCATCCCACAGACCGAGCAGCTGAAAGGCTGATCCACACTGTGGACCCGCTGGTGTGTCAGCAGCTGGGATGACCACGGGAATCCTTTCCCGCACACGGAGCAGGTGAACGGCTTCTCCCCCGTGTGAGTGCGCCGGTGCTCCTGGAGGTCGCTCGCCTGCCTGAAGGTCTTCCCGCAGGACGCGCACCTGTACGGGCCCTCCTTCGTGTGGAAGTAGTGGTGCGACTGGACGGCGTCTATCTGATCGAACCTCTCCCCGCACACGAAGCAAGCGAACGGCTTCTGCCCCGTGTGAATCCGCTGGTGCTCGGTGAGCAGGGAGGAAGACTTGAAGCCGTGCCCGCAGGTCGTGCAGCTGAACGGCTTCTCCTCGGTGTGGACCCGCTGGTGCAGGGAAAGGCCGGACGACTGAGTGAACCTCCTCCCGCACTCGGAGCAGGTGAACGGCCTCTCCCCGGTGTGAATGCGCCGGTGTATATCCAGCCGGGACGAACAAGTGAACCTTTTACCGCAGTCCTCACACTTCCACGGTTTCTCCATGGCGCTGGTTGTGTGTGTCTCTCTTGACCGCACGAGTGATTCTTTCACCACTGAGAGTAGTGGGGTACTGTTTCAGGCTATTCAGGCTCTTGGCACAGTGAATGCGCTCGAACACCCTCCCTTGAGAGTGTGTGCGTGTGTCTCAGTGCTTTTCCACTCTCACCTGATTGAAATGTTCTCCCCTGTACACAATAGAGGAACGTTTCTCCTTCCACATTCCAAACCTGACAATCGCCAAATACCTGATGAATCGAGCAACTCTATTCAATCTTGATGTGATGCTTGGTTTCCATTTCCCAACTTCAAATCATATCCTTCCGATACCTGGAAAAGGAACATATAAAATGATTAACTGTACACAGAGCTAGAGATTCAGAACAACAATTACAGTTACTTCAGAATAGTATTTTTCTCCGCCTCTTGTTCCCTCAAAGTTACAAATCCTCATCCCATACAGTTTCTTCCCACAGAACTTTTCCTATTCACGTATCTATCCAAAAGTCTTTTCAATGTTATAACTGTTCCCACACCTACCACTTCCTCTGGCAGCTCATTCCAAATGTGAACTACCTTGTGAGAGAAAAAGTTGTCGCTCAGTTCCCTTTGAAATCTATCTTTCTCCTCTCCCCCTAGTTTCAAACAGTCCCACCCTAGGGAAAAAGACCTGCACTGTTCACCTTATTTATGCCCCTCAGGATTTCATAAGCTTCCACAAGTTTGCCCCTCCGCCTCCCACACTCCAGTGACAACATCCAAGTGAATCTTTTCTGAACCCTCTCCAATTTAATAATATCCTTCCTATAGCGGGCCGACCAGAACTGTGCACAGTACTCCAAAAGTGGCCTCGTCGAAATCCCTGTACAACATCAATATGATGTCCCAACTCCTATACTCAAAAGGAATGAGCAATGAAGGTGAGTATGCTAGATGGCTTTTTAACCACCCTATCTGCGATGCAACTTTCAAATAACTATGCTCCCGAACACCTAGGACTCTCTGCTCAAATACAACAGCATTTAAAAGGCATCTGGATGGGGACATGAACAGAAAGTATTTAGAGGGATATGGGCCAAATGGGACTAGATTAATTGGGAATATATGGACAGCTCGGGCAAAGTGTGTTTCCATCCTATAGATCTCTATGATAACACTACCTTGAGCTCTGTCATTACCTGTATAATTCATTCTCTTGTTTTTTTTAACCAAAATACAACACCTCGCATTTATCCAAATTAAACTCCATCTGCCACTCCTCAGCCCACTGAGCCAAATCGATTAAGAACACTTTGCAGTCAAGATAACCATCCTCACTGTCCAATGGATCACCAATTTTGGTGCCATCTGCAAACTTACCACACTTTCGATATTCACATCCAAATCATTTACATAAATGACCAACAGCAAACCCAGTTATAGAGTCACGGGGTTGCATAGCACAAAAACAGACTAGTCGCAGCACCAGGGTCCCGGGTTCGGTTCCAGCCTCGGGCACATTCTCCCCGTGTCTGCGTGGGTTTCCTCCCACAGTCACAAAGATGTGCAGGGCAGGTGAATTGGCCCTGCTAAATTGTCCAGAGTGTTAGGTGCATTAGTCAGAGGGAAATGGGTCTGGGTGGGTTACCCCCCCGGAGGATCGGGGGGGGGGGGGGTGGACTGGCGGGGCCGAAGGGCCCGTTTCCACGCTGTAAGGAATCTAACGTAACCTCATCCCTGCCGACTAGACGCCCCAAATTAATCCAGTTGCATTTCTCAGCACTTGGCCCATAGCCCTCTACACCCTTCCTATTCACGTATCCGTCCAGATGCCTTTTAAGTGCTGTCATTGTACCAGCTTGCCCCTTTTTAAATCTTTGCAATCTCACCCTAAACCCATGCCCTCCAGTTCTGGGCTGAGCTGTTTTATTACCTCCCCCCCTTCCCCCTTAACGTATGACAGAGCACACCCACCACCAGGCCCTGACCTGAGCCAGGGTTGCCTCAGATATTTCCAGAGAAGGAGGACGCAGCACCCCCATCTTGCAAGCTGCAAACCAGGGAAGCTGCCAACCCGGAAACGGGCTTGCAGTCACGTGACCACCACACCCGGGGGTCGACTGCACCGCCACGCGCCGCCGGCTGATTGACGGCGGCCCCCAGCCAATGGGGAGGGGGCGGCCCGATGACAGGCAGGCAGGGTCCCGCCAACCAGAGCGCGGCACGGGGGCGGGGGGGGCGGGGCTTGCGCCACCAAAGTGCCCGGATGCGGCCGTTCCACCCGCAGAGTCACCGACCGTGAAGCCCAGACAAAAGCCCGAGCGGTCGCTGCCCTCAGGAACAGCGGACGGGTGGCGTGCGATTCCGAGAACGAGGCCTTTACCACGCCGGGTGTTTATAAAGCCCTCCTTACTTCACCCGATGGCCTGGACCCGTCCTTCCGCGTCCGACGGAACGACTCGATCGCAGCGCGACGTCCGGAGCGAGCGTTTCGAGTCGGATCGGGTCCCGGCCGTGCGCATGCTCCTCGCCGCGGAGCCCCGGGTGGGGTGGGGGGGGGAGGAGGAGGAGGGTGATGGACGGCGCGTCTCGGCCAGTAAGGAGGGCCGAGGGGGCGGGGCTGGCGACGCGCCGGCCAATCGGCACGAGCGGGGCCGGCGGACCGGGCGGAGCCGCCCAACCAATCGGAGTCAAAGGGACGGGCGGAGCCGGATCGAACCAATCGGAATGAAAGGATGGGCGGGGCTGGAGGACCGAGCGGGGTGCTGGTCCTCCCAAGCGCTGGGTGGGAGTGGATGGGCGGGGCTGGAGGACCTGGCGAGCGGCTGGTCCTCCAAGCAAATGGAATGAGCGCAGCAAACAAAAGCTGAAATTGACTCAGGAGAAACAGGAAGAAAACATTTCGTTTTGATCCTGCTGCAAGAACTCACGGCACGCTTTTTGGGGGGGGGGGTGCAAAAAAAAGGTGGCATTTTATTTATGCTGGATCAAAGTGGTTCGATTTGACTTGCATTGTCGCATTTAATCGGATTTATGATTGTCACACACGTCCCTGGGTGCAGTGGAAAGTTTTGTTTTGCATGCAGCACAGGCAGGGTGACTGAGGGGAGGGGAGGGGGCGAGGAATACAAAGCTACGAGCTGCAGAGAAAGTGCACAAAAAGCAAGTTCGACGTGAGATTCGGGAGGTCCATTCAGCTGTTCAATGACAGGTAAGTGTTAGAAACGAAAATCGCTTCTCAATAATCGCTCTAGACAAATTCAGGAAAACAAAGTTTTATTAACAAGTCAAGTCTGCAGAGTCGGGCACCCTTAAAGAAAAGGCGCGCTGAGGCTTACAAAGTCTCCATTATTTATAGGACAAGTCCCTCCTCTCCTTGGCTCCAACAAGCCATGAGGTTCACATTCTTAAAAACATCATTATTTTTATCACAAAGTCTGCAACAAAAGGCTCCAGAGTCTCCAAAGTTTGTTGTTTTTCTCACCCTGTAGTCTTATCAGTCAAAAGCTTTAATCTTGAAACAGATGTCTCAAGTCGTACTCCCATCCTGGAGTCTTATCAGCGAAGGACTCATCCTTCTCTGCTGTGTGAATGGCTTCATTAATCAAGAGCCTGCTTGCTTTTACTATAGCTCACAAATTGTCAGCATTCTGCACAATTTAAACTACTCTACTTTTGAGTATATAAAATGGTTGTTAGAAAAGAAACAAAGGTTTTGTCTTTTATTATAGATCAGTCTGTGGTCCAGGCACATCTTAAAGTTTAAACCGAAATTACCTCTTACA
This sequence comes from Chiloscyllium plagiosum, assembly GCF_004010195.1. Classification (NCBI taxonomy): domain Eukaryota; kingdom Metazoa; phylum Chordata; class Chondrichthyes; order Orectolobiformes; family Hemiscylliidae; genus Chiloscyllium; species Chiloscyllium plagiosum. The sequence goes on from NC_057753.1 coordinate 11,997,767, forward strand.
TAAGCGTGCAGCCAGCAGTAAAGAAAGGCAAATGGTATGTTCACTATCCTACCTCCTTGCGACTCCACTTTCAAGGAGCTATGAACCCGCACTCCAGGGTCTCTTTGTTCAGCAGCACTCCCCCCGGGACCTTAACCATTAAGTGTTGGCCCTCATTGCGAGAGGTTTTGAGTACTGGAGCAGGGATGTGTTGTTGCAGCTCTGCAAGGGCCCCGGCGAGGCCACGTCTACAGTACTGTGTGCAGTTTTGGTCTCCTTTTCTGAGGAAGGATGCTGTTGCTCTCTAGGGAGTGCAGCGAAGGTTTGCCAGGTGTTGGCGGTTCTGATGCATGTGGAGAGATTGACGAGGTTAGGATCGTTTTTTGCAGGAGTTCAGATGAGCAAGGAGGGATCTGATAGTGACTTATAAAATTCTCACAGGACCACACAGGGTAGATGCCGGGAGGATGTTCCCTCTGGTGGGCAATTGAGTTGGGTGATTAGCCGTGATCGTGATGAATGAAATCTTGGATTATTGTGTACAATTCAGATGTCCCTCCTATAGGAAGGATGCTGTGAAAGTTGAAAGAGTTCAGAAAAAATTTACAAGTATTTGCCAGAGTTGGAGGATTTGAACTACAGGGAGAGGCTGAATCGACTGGGGCTGTTTTCCCTGGAACGTTGGAGGCTGAGGGGTGACCTTATAGAGGTTGATAAAATCATGACGGTCATGGATTCGGTAAATAGACAAGGCGTTTTCCCTGGGGTGGGTAAGTCCAGAACGAGGGGGCATAGGTTTAAGGTGAGAGGGGAAAGATTTAAAAGGGACCTAAGGGGCAACTTTTTTCACGCAGAGGGTGTTGCATGTATGGAATGAGCTGCCGAAGGAAGTCTTGGAGAGTGGTAAAATTACAACATTTGAAAAGCATCTGGATCAGTATATGAATAGGAAAGGTTGAGAGGAATATGGACCAAGTGTTGGCAAATGGGACTGGATTAGGTTAGAATATCTGGTTGGCATGGATGAGTTTGAACAAAGAAGGGTCTGTTTCCATGCTGTATGCTTCCTCCCATCCAGTATCCTGCAAAGAACTCTTAATTCCTCAATCTCTGTCACGTCTGCCTGGATGAGGAGACATTCCACTCCCAAGCATCCCAGGTGTCCACCTATTTTGAACAACATGCTTTTCCCCCTCTGTCATCCAGGACAACACTCCACCGCACCTCCTCCATTCCCTGCTCCACTGCTCTAAATCCCCCGCCCCCCCCGCCAAATGCAATAAAGACAGGATCCCCCTTGTTCTCACTTACCACCCCACCAGTCTCTGCATTCAACTTAACATCCTTAAACACTTCTGCCAACTCTAATTAGACCCCACCCACCAAGAACATCTTCCCCTCTTTACCCTTCTCTGCCTTCCGCAAGGACCGCCTTCTTCGCCAATCCTTGTTTGGCACCACTCTCCCCTCCAGTACCCTGTAAAAGATGCAAAACCTGGCAGCAACCACCCCCCCCTCACCTCCATTCAGAGCCCCAATACAGTCCTTCCAGGTGACACAGAGGTCCACCTGCATCTCCTCCAATAGAGTTTGCTGTATCCAGTGCTTCTGATGTGGTCTTCTCTGTATTGGCGAGACCAAGTATAAATTCAGGGCATCTCAGCCAGGCCCGCAGGGGCCGACCTGACCTCCCAGTCACTGCCTATTTCAATTCCCCCTTCCCACTCCCTTTCCCAACATGACCATCCTTGGCCTCCTCCATTGCCACTGCAAATCAGACCGCAAATTGGAGGAGGAACAACACCTCATCTTCTGCCTGGGCAGTCTACAGCCTGGAGGATTCAACATTGAGTCCTGCACTTTCAAAAAATCCTCCCTTTCCATCCCCTGGCTCCCTTTCCAACCCCTTCCTCTCCCTTCCATTCCTCTGATCGACCCTTCCTTCCAGCTACCAACCGGATAGATCGCTCTCATCGACCGATCAGGCCTTACCCTCTACTTGTGTTTGCCTATCCCGACCTCACCGTTCTGCCCCTCCCCCCCACCCAAATCTCTCTCTCACTTCCCTCCTCCCCACCCCCCACTTTATCTGGAGCTCCCCAACCCCTAGTCCTGAAGAAGGGTTACACCCAAAACATTGACTTCTCCACCTCCTGATGCTGCCTGGCTTGCTCTGTTCTTCCAGCCTCCTGCTTGCCTACCTTCCATGAATAGCAGAGCAGGCTCGAAGGGCCGAATGGCCTCTTCATGCTCCTGTCTTCTACGTTTCTGTGCCAGGGAAGGAGAGATGTTGATCAGTTATACTGGGGGCTATGCGTAGGCAAAAATGTGTTGCAAAAAACCCCAGGTGGGGTGGGTAATAGACAAGGAACAAAGTGATCATGTTCTAAAATAGTTAAACTCAATGCTGGGTCCTGAAGATGATGAGGCACCAAACAGAAGATGAGATTCATCTCAGCCTGGCCTCCCCTGTCAACAGCATAATTACCACCTCTTCCTTGCCGCTAACAATTCGAGTCATAGAGATGTATAGCACAGACCCTTCAGTCCAACTCGTCCATGCTGACCAGATATTCGAACCTAATCTGGTCCCATTTGCTACAACAGTTCTGAAGAAGGATCACAAAACGTTAACTCTGTTTCTCAGTGTCCAGACGCCGCAGTGTTTCTGCAGAAATCTTTGTTTTATGGTGGCATTTAACAAAGTTTATAAAGTGAAGGTTTGTGTCTGTGACTGCCACAGTATCATCGATTGTCGTAAAATCCTAAAATATGCAACAAAGTTTTCTTTAAAAAGTGTTGGAAAACTCAGCAGGCGTGGATGGCACGGTGGCTCAGGGGTTAGCACTGCTGCCTAACAACGCCAGGGACTCTGGTTCGATTCCACCCTCAGGCAGCAGTGTACATACGTTCTCCCCTCGTGTCTGAATGAATTGAATTTATTGTCACGTGTACCAAGACGCAATGAAAAGCTTTGTCGTGCGAGCAATACAGGCGGATCACAGAGTTAAGATTACTTTACTTTACAGTGTGGAAACAGGCCCTTCGGCCCAACAAGTCCACACCGACCAAACCACCCATATCCCTACATTTACCCCTTACCTAACACTATGGGCAATTTAGCGTGGCCAATTCACCTGACCTGCACATCTTTGGACTGTGGGAGGAAACCGGAGCACCCGGAGGAAACCCACGCAGACACGGGGAGAATGTGCAAACTCCACACAGTCAGTCGCCTGAGGTGGGAATTGAACCCGGGTCTCTGGCGCTGTGAGGCAGCAGTGCTAACCACTATGCCACCCACGAAGTAGCATACATAGTAAATAATAGGTAAACAGAGGCAAAAACAAAAACACTGGGACAGGCAAATGTTAAGAGTTTGTGAGTCCTTTCAGTATTTTAACAACAGTCAGGTAGAAACTGTTACAAAACTGGCTGGTGCGTGTGTTCAGGCTTCTGTACCTTCTCCCCGATGGTAGAGGTTGTCGAAAAACATTGCCAGAGTGGAATAGATCCTTGAGAATGCTGGTGGCCTTTCCTTGACAGCGGGGCCTGGTAGGTGGATTCCATAGATGGGAGGTTGGGCCTTTGTGATTGTCTGGGCCGAGTTCACCACTCTCTGTAACCGTCTCCGATCTTGAATGGTACAGTTGCCATACCAGGTAGTGATACATCGAGACAAGATGCTCTCAATGGCGCACCTGTAAAGATTGCCAAATTTCCTCAGCTGTCTGAGGAAGAAGAGACATTGTTGGGCCTTTGTAACCAGTGCGTGCACATGAAGAGTCCAAGAAAGCTTGTTGTGGATGACCAGTCCCAGGAGCTTGACACTGGGTTGGTCTGCATGGGTTTCCTCTGGGCAGTCCCGTCTCCTCTCACAGATGTGCAGGTCAGGGTGGATTGGCCATGCTAAATTGCCCCGTAGTGTCCAGGGATGTACAGGCTAGGTGGGTTAGCCATGGGGAAACGCAGGGTTACAGGGATCGGGTAGGGTGTTGGGTCTGGATGGGATGCTCTTTGGAGGGTCGGTGTGGACTCGATGGGCTGAAAGGGCCGCTCCCACCCTGGAGCGACACCACGGACTGTCTGGAGAAAGAAGATAATTTAATGTTTCGTGCCTGGTATGACTCTTCTGCACCACCAGTGTTGCCGAAATGTGACTCCAGACCCACAGCAACGTGGGTCATTTTGCAACGCCTTCTGGAACGGTCCTGATAACTAAACGGTCTGAGTGGCAATTGGGGCTGGGCAACAAATGCTGGCCTTGCCAGGATGCCCACATCCCAAGATAGAATAACGAAACCAAAATCAGAATCAGGAGTCCAAGTCACTGGAGGGGGGGAGCGGAAGTAGACTCATCCCCAGCAAAATGCAAGCATTGTGATCACCTGTAAACTTGCTGGTTTGTGAGCAGATTGGATTAACTGAGCAATTTATTTCCTACCCTTGGAGCAGATGAATAGCCTCTCCCCAGTGTTCAGACAGATTAAGTGAACACTTCTCAAACTGGACTCCTAGAGCGGGACAGCACAGACCCTTCAGTCCAACTCATCCATGGCCGATCAGATATCTTTGATGAATCTAGTCCCATTTGCCAGCACTTGGCCCAAATCCCTCTAAACCCTTCCTGTTTGTATACCCATCCAGATGTTGTAATTGTACCAGCCTCCACCACAACTCTATGATTTGAATGCCACCTGCTGTGAAGTGACTTTTGAATTCAACAAAAAAAAATCCAGAGGTAAAAGCACGCCTACTAGCATGCATGTCACCACTTTTAATTAATATAAAAACCCCTCGCGGTTTCCTTTGAAGGCCAGGAACTTATCGTTGTTAGCTGATCATGTCATTCAGATCCACGGCAGCGAAGTTGATCCTCTTCTTTTTTTTTTAAACACCAAAACGAAGTTTATGACAGGGTGAATTCCACACGTCGAAAATATACTCGGAGGGAAGTGGCAGTGTAAGGACAACAATCTGCCCATCGACGTCAGCAAAGTGAAGGAGCTGGTCAATCATTTCAGGAAGTGGATTGGCAGACACGCCCCCGGCCTAGTGGTGATGGGTCGACAGCGTCAAGTCCCTGGGGGTAACGAACACCTACCATCTATCCTGGTCCACCCATGTCGATGTGACGATCAAGAAAGCACAACAATGTCTCTATTTCCTCAAGAGGCTAAGGATATTCAGCATGACCACAGCGACTCTGACCAATTTTTATAGATGCACCATATAGAGCATTCTATCTGGATGTATCACAGTGTGGTTCGGCAACTGCTGTTCCCAAGACCATAAGAAACTAGAGAGTTGTTAATGCAGCCCAGTCCGTCATGCACACCAACCTTACGTCTATTGACTCCATCTATATTTTCCGCTGCCTCAGGAAAACAACCAACATAATCAAAGACCCGGTTGTACTCCCTTTCACCCTCTTCTGTCGGGCAGAAGATATAAACGTTTGAATACACGTACTGGCAGTTTCAAGAACAGCTTCTTCCCCGCTGTTATCAGATTTTTGAACGGACCTCTCAAATGTTCATTCTGATCTCTCTCTCTCTCTCTCTCTCTCTCTCTCTCTCTCTCTGCAACTGTGTCCTGCTCCCTTGATGCACTTTGTATGGTATGGTTGCCCTGGGTAGCAGGCACATCACACTTTGCACTGTATCTACTGCATATAGCAGAATATTGCCAGGAACAGAGATTTCCTGTTCTAAAGAGAGGCTGGATAGGCGGGGACCTTTTTTTTTCCCACTAGAGCATAGGAGGTTGAGAGGTGACATTATAGAGATTGATAAAATCATAAGGTGAATGACAGGCATGTTTTTCTTAGGGTGGGGGATCGCAACAGTGGGGGACATTTTTAAGGTGAGGGGAGAGGCACGAGGGGCAATTTTCTTTACGCAGAGGGTGGTTTGCATGTGGAGTGAACTTCAAGAGGAAGTGGTGGATGCAGGTATAGTTACAACATTTAAAAGAATTGAGATAGGTACATGAATAAGGAATGTTTAGAAGGATATGGGGCAAGCACAGGCGGTCAGGTATTCAGCAAGAATTGATTGGACTGAAGGGTCTGTTTCCATGCCATATGACTCTCCGAACCTATCTCGGTACACGTGACATCAACAAATCCAGCAATCAATAAAGAAACAAAAGTACTCAGTTTGTCATTAGCTCTGAATTTTCTGTTCAATGTTATGTTACAAGTCTCACCGAAAACACTTGCAAGTGGGTGCAATGTCTAATGCCAGGTAAGACAATGACAAATGCACACCAAATCCAACAAACTCTCGAAATTTATACAGTTTGAATCCCCATATTTTTTCTTATTTCATTGTTTGCCCCCATCCTCCGCTTACGTCATTCATTTCCTTAAGACTGATCCCACAACTTCTGTTTATCCGGCCTTGTCCGTGACAAATGCCTAT
>NC_057753.1:12008569-12074073 GCF_004010195.1 Chiloscyllium plagiosum
GATAGAATCCCTAACCTTAAAAGAAATCATGTTAAGTTTCCATAATAAAAATCAGATTCAAAACAGTCCTGGAACAGAAGCTCCAGGGAATAAAACACAAACATTCAATCACCAACAAACAAATGTTCACTCAAACCAAATCACAAAAGGTTAAACTTCCTACCAGCTATACAGCTCTTTTCATTCTCTCTCTCTCTCGCACATTGACATATAAATTCAGATATTCACAAACCCAGTCTTCGTCTGATCTGTACTTTGGCCAGAAGACAGCGGGATGAAGAATGGATTCCTTAGTCCATACAAAGCAACAATATTTAATCATCTTTCTCCCTTGTACAAGTATTACTTTGCCAATTCCACAACATCCTGCCCAAAGGACTTTCCGGAGGAATGTTGTAAGGGACCCCGCCTCCATTTCCATTGCCTTTTCCTTACTTTGTTTTCCCAGAGGCTTTTTCCTTACCCACAGCACAATCCATATTGAGATCCTTCGTTAGTCCCTTATTAACTACTAAAACTCAATCCTGGCCACCAAGGCAATACTCAAAAGTCAATTTTCTTACCCTGGTCTGTGCACAGAGTTGCCTGGCCCCATCTTTCCGTATTGTCTATCAACCTCCTATCACTGTCTGATTCAGATGTCTCTCTTGTAGGATTCACACCAGTCACCCAAGGGAGCAGACCAAACCGGGACACGAGACCGCTCCTCAATGGGGAACGGGACGCGTCTTCCCAGTATCCAAGTCCAGCCACTCCCCCGGCGATGGAAGAAAATCCCGGACGAGCCCCCGGTTGTGAGAAACAAAAGCTCACTCACGTCAATAATTTCAGTCCAGGACCAAAACTCTAAAACAGTGTCGTTTATTTGTACACTTGCAAGTGGGTGCAATGTCTAATGCCAGGTAAGACAATGACAAATACACATCAAATCCAACAAACTCTCAAAATTTATACAGTTTGAATCCCCATATTTTTTCTTATTCCGTTGTTTGCCCCCATCCTCCGCTTACGTCATTCATTTCCTTAAGACTGAGCCCACAACTTCTGTTTATCCGGCCTTGTCCTTGACAAATGCCTATCTCTGGCCCCCCATAAGGTTGTTTGACGTCATCCCATCCTTTGCTTACCATTATCTACTCCCTCCATCTGCGCTGCCCCTCACAGCATCTTATCACTAAGCCCTTTTAATTGGGGTTTGTTCCTGTGTCTCTGTACAAGTGGGAAACAGATGTTTTTCCTGTTTGCCCATACATCTACCATTGTTCTATAATCATGTCTCATGCTAACATATCATTTTTTTAGCTGAATATATATATTTCCTCATTCTTGTTCTGTATCAGAATTTATAGTTGCAGAAATAACATCAATTCATCTATATCCCACAGATTCCATTCACAAATTGCATTCGTCTCCCCTCCCACCCCGGGTTTCAGCGTGATTTATCCTCTCCCTTTTCTTATTTGTCCCTTCAGGCACCTTACTCTTGGGGAAGGACATAGAAATGTGGGCCTTCAGGTTTAGGGTAGAACCCAGCATCCCCCGCGGCGGGGAATGTCCCCTGGCCAGCACACGGGAGAGCGGTGCGCAGGCGCGGAGGCTGAGCGTACGGGGCATGCGCGGACAGCGGAATGGCGACGGGGGTGTGTGTGGGGGCTGCCTTTTCTGGGCTCCACGGTTCGTTGAGAATTAGGTGTGGCCGAGGGTGGGAGCGACGGGCCCAGAGTGCGGTGGGGGAGGCGTGTCAAACACCAGCGGACACCCCCGAAAAAGGATTTTTCGAAGGTCCCATCTCCATTCGCTGGGTGGGTCGGCCGCCATGTTTGCTGGGGGCGTTGCGGCAGCGCGGCCGCCATGTTTGTTGGGGGCGTCGAGGCAGCGCGGCCGCCATGTTTGTTGGGGGCGTTGAGGCAGCGTGGCCGCCATGTTTGTTGGGGGCGGTGGCTGGGATGAATGGCAGCAACTCTGCTGCCCATTGTCCTGAATAGGCTCAGCTTGTCCATCAAGCTGCTTCAGTCTTTGACTCCCAATGTGTGATTGATGAGGCAGGGAATCACATAACCATGCATGACAGAAAGCCTCAAAAGTGGAGTCACAGGCAAATAGGATAGTGAAGAAGGCGTTTGGTCCACTTGCCTCGTATTAGTATAGGAGTTGGGAGGTCGCGTTGCAGCTGTACAGGGCATTGGTCAAACTACTTTTGGAACAGCGTGTGCAGTTCTGGTCTCCCTTCTATGAGAAGGACGTTGTGAAACTTGAAAGGGTTCAGAAAAGATTTGCAAGGATGTTGCCAGGATTGGAGGGTTCGAGCTACAGGGAGAGGCTGAGTAGGCTGGGGCTGTTTTCCCGGGAGCGTCAGAGGCTGAGGGGCGACCTTGTAGAGGTTTATAAAATCACGGGCATGGGTACAGTTTAAAAAAAAACAGTATTTCCCCCGGGAAGGTGGGAGTCCAAAACTAGAGGGCACAGGTTTACGGTGAGAGGGAAAGATTTAAACGGGAGCTAAGGGTCAACGTTTTCACACACAGAGGGTGGTGCGTGTATGGAATGAGCTGTCAAAGGAAGTGGTGGAGGCGGGTACAATTGCAACATTTAAAAGGTATCTGGATGGCTACCTGAATAGGAAGGGTTTAGAGGGATATGGGCCACATGCTGGCAAATGGAACTAGATTAACTTAGGATATCTGGTCGGCATGGATGAGTTGGACCGAAGGGTCTGTTTCTGTCCTGTGTATCTCTCTGACTCGATGATTATTGACCTTTGTCTGCACTACTATTAAATACACTGAAACAAAAGAGAATACAGTAAGACATAGGAGCAGATTTAGGCCGAAGAAGCTTGCTCCACCATTCGATCATGACTTTTGTGTTTCTCAACCTCATTCTCCTGCCTTCTCCCCATAACCTTTGATCCCCTGACTATCTCTACCTTAAATACACTCAAATGCCTGGAAGGTTTGCGTTATAAAGAAAGACCGGGACTTTTTTTTTTAACTGGCGCACAGGAGGCTGAGAGGACCTTACAGAGGTTTATAAAATAATGTGGGATATAAATAAAGTTATTGTTAGTTGTCTTTTCCCTGGGATGGGCACTTCAAAACTAGGGGGGGGCACAGTTTCAAGGTGAGAGGAGAGAGGTTTTAAAAAAGACACGAGGGGCAAATTTTAGACAGAGAGGGTGGTTCGTTTGTGGAATGAACTTCCTGAGGAAGTGGTAGATGTGGTACACTTCCAACGTTTAAAAGTCATTTGGATAATACATGAATAGGAAAGGTTTGGAGGGCCAGGAGCAGGCAGATGGGACTAGTTTAGTTTGGGATTATGTTTGGTACGGACTGGTCAGACTGAAGGCCGCGTTTCCATGCTGTAAGACTTCTAAAACCACGAGGGGCACGAGATGAGGTGAATGACGAGGGCCCTAAATCGGAAACGAAAACAAAAATTGCTTGGAAAAACTCAACAAGTCTGGCAGCATGGGTGGAGAGAAATTCCGAGTTAACGTTTTGTGGTCGGGAACTGCAAATTGTGAAACTCGACTCTGGACAGACAGTGACGGATTTTGGAAGGGGAGGGCTAGAAGGGGAATGTTTACACACAAGGAAACCCAGAAAGATGTTGGCTGCCCTGACTTTCTACCCTGGGAAGACTTTGAAGGATTTTGTAAAATTCCTCTTACAGGATGTCATTCGCCAAGAAGGAACTCTGATCAAACATCACGTCAAAAATCCACGAGAATGAATTGATTCGTCAGGACTCTGATCTTTGAAGTGTGAGTGCTGAGCACCAGGTTAGTTAAACAGCTCTCTTGACACCCCATGCTCCGACAAAAATCCTAAACTGTTCTCCTTTAGTTGTCTCACAATCAGCTAATGGGAACGACTCGACTTGATCTGCTGCAGGAAAAGCTTGTGGTGATACGGCGGCTCAATCGGTTAGCACTGCTAACTCACCATGCTCGGGTCCTGGGTTCGATTCCACCCTCGGGCGACTGTCTGTGTGGAGTTACATTTTTGCCCCCTGTGTCGGCGTGGGTTCCCTCTGGGTGCTTTGGTTTCCTCCTACAGTCCAAAGGTTAGTAGGATTGGCCATGCTAAATTACCCATAGTGCCCAGGGATGTGCAGGATAGGGTGGATTGGCCATGCTAAATTACCCATAGTGCTCAGGGATGTGCAGGTTAGGGTGGATTGGCCATGCTAAATTACGCATAGTGCCCAGAGATGTGTAAGTTAGGGTGAATTGACCATGGTAAATTACCCATAGTGCCCAGGGATGTGCAGGTTAGGGTGAATTGACCATGCTAAATTACCCATAGTGCCCAGGGATGTGCAGGTTAGGGTGGATTGGCCGTGCTAAATTACCCATAGTGCCCAGGGATGTGCTGGTTAGGGTGGACTGGCCATGCTAAATTACCCATAGTGCCCAGGGATGTGCAGGTTAGTGTGAATTGGCCATGCTATGTTACCCATAGTGTTCAGAGATGTGTAGGTTTGTGTGGATTGCTTATGCTAAATTACCCATAGTACTCAGGGATGTGCAGGTTAGGGTGGACTGGCCATGCTAAATTACCCATAGTGCCCAGGGATGTGCAGGTTTGGGTGAATTGACCATGCTAAATTACCCATAGTGCCCAGGGATGTGCAGGTTAGGGTGGATTGGCCGTGCTAAATTACCCATAGTGCCCAGGGATGTGCTGGTTAGGGTGGATTGGCCATGCTAAATTACCCATAGAGCCCAGGGATATGCAGGTTAGGGTGGATTGGCCGTGCTAAATTACCCATAGTGCCCAGGGACGTGCAGGTTAGGGTGGACTGGCCGTGCTAAATTGTTCAGCCTGTTGCCACTCCACCCCCACAATTGGTCCTCATCCTTTGACACTCTGCGTTACCTGGAATTATCTTGCCATTATCTCTCGGCATAGCAGTTCTGTGCCTGTGCGTTTCCCTCCACTTCACCTGATGAAGGGGCAAGCGCTACGAAAGCTTGTGATTTCAAATAAGCCCGTAACCCGGTGTTGAGTGACTTCTGACTTTGTCCACCCCAGTCCAACACCCACCGCCTCTACATCAGGCTGGGGTGGACTCGCTTGGGTTACAGAGTAGGAGGGTCGGGTGTTGACTTGATGGCCTGAAATGGAGTCACAAAGTCCTACAGCACGGAGACCAGGCCCTTCAACCCAAACTGGTCCATGCTGACCGAAATGTCTGTCCACGCTAACCCCGTTCCCCTGCACTTGGCTCATATCCTTCTAAACCTTTGCTATTCACCTTTGCTATTGTCCAAATGCCTTTTAAATGTTGTTCATGTATCCGCCTCAACCACTTCCACTGACAGCTCATTCCATACGCGTACCACCCTCTGTGTAAAAAAAAAGTTGCCCCTCAGGGGTTCCCTTTTATTCTTTCCCTTCTAATCTTAAACTGATGCCCTCTAGTCCTCGATTCATCATCCCTGGGAAAAAGACCGAGTGCATTCACCCTATACACCTTTATAAGGCCCTCCCCTCAGTCTTATACACCTCTATAAAGTGTATGCACCTTATACACTTCTATAAGGTCTTATACACCTCTATAAGGTCTTATTGATCTTATACACCTCTATAAGGTCCTCCCCTCAGTCTCCTACGCTCTTAAGAAAATGTCCTGTCTTGTCCAACCTCTTCCTCTATCCCAGACCATTAAGTTCAGGCAACATCTGTGCCATATTCTACTGCCCTCTTTCCAGTTTAGTGACATCCTTCCTGTAGTAAGGTTTCCAAAACTGAACACATTACTCCAAGTGTGGCCTCACCAATGTCCTGTATAACTGCAACATAAATTCCCCACTTCAATACTCAGTGCCCTGACTGATGAAGGCCAGTGTGCCAAAAGCCTTTTTCACTGCCCTGTCTAACCGTGACTCCACTTTCAGAGAACCGTGCACCTGAACTCCAAGGTCCCTCTGTTCCACTACACTCCTTAAGGCCCTACCATTCACCATGAAACTCCTAACTTGATTTGACTTTCCAAACTGCAGAACCTCACACTGATCCATATGAAATTCTGTTTGCCATTTCTCGGCCCACTTCCCCAGCTGATCAAGGTCCTCTGCAATTTCCGACAACCTTCCTCACACTGTCCACGATACCACCTATTTTAGCGTCATCACCCAACTGACGTAATCATGCCTTGCCCATTCTCGTCTAAATCATTGATATAGATAACAAACAGTAATGGACCCAGCACTGACCCCTGAGACGCTCCACTGGTCACAGGCCTCCAGTCTGACAAGCATCCTTCCACTATTACCCTCTGCGTCCTGCCATCAAGTCAATTGTGTATTCAACTTTCCAGCTTCCTCAGGTTTCCATGTGATCGAACCTTCCAGAGCAGCCTACCATGTGGAACCTTACCAAAGACCTTACTGAAATCCATATAGACTATGTCTACCGCCCTGCTTTGATTAACCTTCCTGGTCACCTCATCAAAAGACAAATTTTGTGAGAAATGATCTTCCAAGCACAAAGATTGCTCCTAATCAAACCCTGTGTTTCCAAGGGCGGCACGGTGGCACAGTGGTTAGCACTGCTGCCTCACAGCGCCAGAGACCCGAGTTCAATTCCCGACTCAGGCGACTGACTGTGTGGAGTTTGCACGTTCTCCCCGTGTCTGCGTGGGTTTCCTCCGGGTGCTCCGGTTTCCTCCCACAGTCCAAAGATGTGCAGGTCAGGTGAATTGGCCTGTAGTGTTAGGTAAAGGGGTAAATGTAGGGGAATGGGTGGGTTGCGCTTCGGTGGTTCGGTGTGGACTTGTTGGGCCGAAGGGCCTGTTTCCACACTGTCAGTAATCTAATCTAAGTGCATGTATACCTTCTCTCAGAATCTTTTCAAGTAATCTACCCACTACAGATGTTAAGCTCAATGGTCGATAGTTCCCAGGCTTTTCTTTACATGATCTGCTTCCACACTATTAGGGATTTTGCGATTCGACGTGCACCTAAAACAAAATCTCTCTTGAATTCCTCCCCCCACCAAAACGAACCTAACCTTGGAATTCAAATGTTTCCTTCCTCCAACCATTCTGGCAAATCTGACAACACTTTCCCCCAGAAGTACCGTCGCATCCTTCATAAAGTGTAGCGTTTGTTAATTTGTGGAGACTCATATGCTCTGCGTTCGTGCGTGTGTGATGCTATCCTGCACTTTGGTCATCTATTCAGCTGGGTCAGAAACATTAACTCCGATCTCTCTCTCTCTCTCTCCACAGATGCTGCCAGACCTGCTGAGCTTTTTCTGCAATTCCTCTTCCTGTTTATTCTGGTTGTTTCAGGGGTGAGTACTTTTGACCATACATCTACAATCTGGAGCGTTTTATTTTTTTTTTCTCTGCAGCGCCTACCTCTCCCTGAGCAGCTCAAGGGTGTTGGTGAACACCACATGCTCCTTCTCCAGAGACAGCCAGGTTCTGAATCTCCTGCTTTTTTTTTTCTTAACCCCCACACTACCACCTAAGTGCGGTAGTGCTTATTTTTTTCCCCAGCACCCATGGTGTGTGTGTGTGCAGGTGTGAGACACAGTGAAAGACACAAAGTGCACCAATCTTTATTCAAATTCCACCACCAGGAAGATAGGAAAAATAGAGTTGGAGGGAGAAATGATGCACTCCACTCCCTGCGGTGCCCACCTCTCCCTGAACTCTGGAGCGTTTTAAGGGCTGTTGTATCAATTAAAAGCAGGGGTGGAGATGGAAGAGAAAGCAGATGGGGTTAACTCCAAGAATATTGTAACCCTGTCGGGTCCAGCAGCTGTCAATGTGAGGTGTTGCATCTTGGAAAGGCAATGCAGGGCAGGACTTGCACACTTAATGGTACGGTCCTGGGGAGTGTTGCCAAACAAAGAGACCCTGAAGGTGGGAAGGTGCAGGTGGTGAAGAAGGCATTTGGTATGCTTCCCTTTATTCGTCAGTGCATTGAAGTATAGAAGTTGGGAGGTCATGTTGCAGCTGTGCAGGACATTGGTTGGGCCACTTTTGGAATACTGCGTTCAATTCCAGTCTCCCTGCTACAGGAAGGATGTTCTGCAACCTTAAAGGGTTCAGAAAAGATCTTAATGGATATTGCCGGGGATGGAGGCTTTGAGCCGGAGGGAGGGGCTGAATAGGCGGGGGCTGTTTTCCCTGGAGAGTTGGAGGCTTATCAAGGTTTATAAAATCATGAGGGGCATGGATAGGGTGAATAGACGAGGTCTTTTCCTCTGGTAGTTGGGAGTCCAGAATAGAGGGCGTAGGTTTGAGGTGAGAGGGGAAAGATTTAAAAGGGACTTGAGAGGCAATTTTTTTCACACAGAGGGTGGTGTGTGTAATGAGGTGCCTGGGGAAATGGTGGAGGCCGGTATAATGACAACATGTTAAAAGCAGCATCTGGATGGGTGCACGAATAGGAAGGGTTCAGAGCGATTGGGGGCCAAATGCTGGACGAGATTAATTTGGGATCTCCGGTCGGCGCGCACAAGTTGGGCCGAAGGGTCTGTTTCTGTGCTGGGTGACTCCATGTTATAAAACCCCAGCTGTTGTGGTTCCTGAGGCGAGGGGCGTTCCCGTTAAGTAAGGAGTCACAAGTCAGCGCCCGCTCCACACGAATGGCCAACCTTGCTCGGTTCGGTTTCGCGACCTGCCTTCCGCGTTTCCCTGGGTTGCCTCTCACTCCCCCTCTTCCCTGTTTCGACTCAATTTCGCGCAAGGGGCCCGATGGAGGAGAGGATTTCGACCGTGGAAGGAAAAAGCACTGCCGTCAGCGGGGAGGAGCTGTACGCGCGTTGCGTGCGTGGACGTGGTTCCGACCAACCGTCCGCGGCGTTGCCGCGCCGACGCGGTCAGGCGGAGGAGAAACCGTGGAAATGTGGGGACTGCGGGAAGGGGTACAGGTCGCCCTCGGACTTGGAGATTCACCAGCGCAGCCACTCCGGGGAGAGGCCGTTCACCTGTTCCGAGTGCGGGAAGGGATTCACCCGGTCTTCCAACCTGCTGACCCACCGGCGGGTCCACACCGACGAGCGACCCTTCAGGTGCCCAGACTGCGGGCGGGCCTACAAAAGCTCCGGGGAGCTGACGTCCCACCAGCGGGTCCACACCGACGAGCGACCCTTCAGGTGCCCAGACTGCGGGCGGGCCTACAAAAGCTCCGGGGAGCTGATGTCCCACCAGCGGGTCCACACCGACGAGAGACCGTTCCGGTGCTCCCGGTGTGGCTCTGGGTTCAGGCAAGCATCTCAGCTCACCGTGCACCGGCGGGTCCACACCGGCGAGCGGCCGTTCGCCTGCCCCGAGTGCGGCCGGGGCTTCACCCAGTCCACCGACCTGCTGACCCACCGGCGGGTCCACACCGGGGAGAGGCCGTTCGCCTGCTCGCAGTGCGGCAAGGGCTTCACCCAGTCGTCCAACCTGCTGACCCACCGCCGGGTTCACACCGGCGAGCGGCCGTTCTCCTGCTCCAAGTGTGGGAAGAGCTTCACGACCTCTTCCACCCTGCTGAGGCACAGTCGGACTCACAACGGGGAGAGGCCGTTCAGCTGCGCGTTGTGTGGGAAGAGATTCACTCAGTCCTCCAGCCTGGTGAGGCACCAGCAAGTTCACAAGTGACTGCAGCGATTGGATTTTCCGGTTAACCTGAGACGAAATCACACGCAGGACTGAACCATTCTGACAGGGCCTCTGCCTGCTGACGTTAGCAAACTCCACCTCGGTTTATAGAGGCGAATATTCTGGATAAAATCAAATAAATTACAAGGACAATGTGAATGTTTTTAAAGTCTTGAAAACAAGTTAGTTTATCTTTTGCTGAAGTCCCTTTTTTGAATTTTTCTGTCGGGTAACTGTGGAAACAGGCCGTTCAGCCCGTCGGGTCTACACTGACCCTCCAAAGCGCGTCCCACCCAGTCATTTTCCCACCCTATAAGCCTGCACATCCCGTGGCTAATCCACCTAGCCTGCTCATTCTCGGATGCTGGGCAATTTAATAAACGTCGATTCTCCTGCTGTTCCTGAAGGAGGGCATGTGCCCGAAACGTTGATTCTCCTGCTCCTCGGATGCTGCCTGGCCTGCTGTGTTTTTCCAGCACCACGTTTTTCAACCCCAGTCTCCAGCATCTGCAGTCCTCACTTTCTCCCAATCCACCCTAACCTTCACATTTTTGGACTGTGGGAGGAAACTGGCACACCCAGAGGAAGCCCATGCAGACCCCGGGGGGAAAGGGAGCATGCAATCTCTACACAGACAGTCTCCTGAGGGTGGAATTGAACCTGGTTCCCTGGCGTTGTGAGGCAGCAGTGCTAACCACTGAGCCACCATAAGTACAGGTACATACTTACCTGAAATATCCCCTCAGATGTGTGACTGGCTCTTCATTGATCTACCCCTAGAATGCCTGTTCACTTCACCTCGTTCAGCTGCTCTGCCCACGTTGCTGCTTTTATTTAGTTTCAAAGCCCCAGTTTCAGATCCAATATCCTCCTCTTGAACAGCATGTAGAATTCGACCTTATTGTGGTCACCGTTGGCCAGGGTCACCTTAAATCATGGTCAGAAGTCACACGACACCAAGTTATAGTGCAGCAGGTTTATTTGAAATCTCAAGCTCTCTGAGCGCTGCCCCCTTCACCAAGTGGAGTGCGCTCCAAAAACGTATTGTTTCAAATAAACCTATTGGACTATGACCTGGTGTTGTGTGACTTATGACCTTGTCCAACATCTCCACCTCATGACTGTCTTAAATCATAGAATCCCTACAGTGTGTCAGTCAGTCCACACTGACCTTCTGAAGAGCAATTTCCCCCACCCCCATTCCTCATCTCCATCTTCACATTCCTCATCTCCATCTTCACATTCCTCATCTCCATCCTTCCATTCCTCATCTCCATCTTCACATTCCTCATCTCCATCCTTCCATTCCTCATCTCCATCCTCCCATTCCTCATCTCCATCTTCACATTCCTCATCTCCATCCTCCCATTCCTCATCTCCATCTTCACATTCCTCATCTCCATCCTGATCTCCTGTCACAAGATCTTGGATTGAAGGGTCTGTTTCTGTGCTGTACATCTCATTGACTCTTTATTTGCACAAATGCCATCCTTGAGTGCTCTTCACTCCACCTTTTACCTATCATTCTTGAATGTCACATATTTCTCAATATTCATCCTGATCTCCTGGAACAAGATCTTGGATTGAAGGGTCTGTTTCTGTGCTGTACATCTCTATGACTCTTTATTTGCACAAATGCCATCCTTGAGTGCTCTTCACTCCACCTTTTACCTATCATTCTTGAATGTCACATATTTCTCAATATTCAGGACATAATCAATAAAGCTAATTCATTCATTCACTCACAATCCTTGTCATTCCAAAAAAAAAACACCATAAGCGATAGCAACAAGAGTATGTTGCAACACTGGGTAAACCCCCCTGCTTGATTTAAACCACCAACACAGAAAAGATTTATCCCCTGCAGAAGTCTGTGAAAATTCGAGAGGCCAAGAACTATTTAAAGTAAAAATAACAATTTTATTTCTTAAAGTAAAGTGGAGAATAATTAACTAACAACTATTTACAACTTCCTCTAACTTAACTTTTACTTTCCCTTCTGGAATACTAGTACAGTAAAACCCCGAGTAAGATTTACCAAAAATTCAAATTTTAAAACCAGGCAGCTGTTGAATCTTCCCTTTGTACCTTCCTCTGTAGATTATCTTCTCCTTAGGGATTTCTCTTTCACAGTTCGTTGATAGATAAAGGTACCTTTAAGAGAGCTGTACTTTGGGCAGTCTGTACATGCTTAGTGGCTTGGCAGTTCCTCCCTAAACTGTTCAGTTTTTCCCGGTCTTATATCCCAAAGCATCAGATTGTTTCATTGGTTTCTAATATTGTCCATATCACTAAATTCAAACTCGATTGGAGGGTTGGTACTCTTTTTAGAATAGAAAGTGCTTTATTAATTTTATTTTACAAAATCAGTTTTATTTATGTGATAGAAAACAGAAGTAACATTGTTGGCGATTACAAAATTGCCATTGACATTTCTCATTCCACAGCACTAGTTTCTGTTCTAATGCCACAATTAATACCCAATTATTAATTAAAATATTAAAAAAAAGGACAACACCAGTGTTTATAAAACCTATATAAGATTAGCATAAGTTACAACGATCAATATTAAATTGGAGCTTCTCAGAGGATGATTGGAGGGTTGGAGGGGTACACTTTAAACTGATTGGCCGACTTTGAATTTGTTTTTGTCTCCTTGCGACTCAGCCAATGCTAGCTGCTGGACTAAATGTTACATTGTAAATTCTCCAGCACTCTGTGTGCTTGCTAAGTCCTTTGCTCTCAAAAGGTACAGTACATTTCTACACCTTCATAACAAGTAGGAGCACCTCCTTCACTCTGGCTGGAGGACTAACCTAGACTTGAAACGTTAGCTTGTTCTCTCTCCACGGATACCGTCTGACCAGCTGCAACTTCCAGCTTTTGTCGTCTTCACAAGGATATTGCCAGGGGTTGGAGGGTTTGACCTGTAAAGAGAGAGAGAGAGGCTCTGAGGTTGGAGTGTCGGAGGCTGACTTTACACAAGTTTATAAGGTCACGAGGGACATGGATAGGGTGGACGGCCAAGGACTTTTCCCCCCGGGATAGGGGAGTCCAAAACTAGAGGGCTGAGGTTTAAGTTGAGAGGGGAGAGATTTAACATGGAACCAAACGGGGAATCCTTTTCACACAGAGGGTAGTGCGATTATAGACTGAACTGCCAGAGGAAGTGGGGGAGATTAGATATTCCGAATCAATCTAGTCTCATTTGCCAGCACTTGTGCCTCTAAACCCTTCCTATTCGTGCCCCTATCCAGATGGCTTTTACTTTTTTGCAAGCATTTGTCGAGAACCTTTCACACAGTCCAATAATTACAAAGTGCTTCATAGAGTTTTCTTTAAAGAAGTCTATTAAAAAAAAAAAAGAGGAGGATTGAGAGAGTCAGAGATACTTCCAGATCTTTGGGTCTGGGCAGAGTTACCTACATTAGAGCGATGTAGGTGAGGGTAGTGTTACTCTACGGAGACAGACAGTCCAACCGTACCTGCTTCTGTACTTCTGCATTTGCAACACGCTAAAATTGAAATCCTTCGAAGACCCTCAATAGTTTAAAAATCACACAATACCATGGTTATAGACCAACAGGTTTATTTGGAAGCACTAGCTTTTGGAGCGCTGCTCCTTCGTCAGGTTTCAGAGCAGCGCTCCGAAAGCTATGTGCTTCCAAATAAACCTGTTCGGCGATAACCTGGTGTTGTGCGATTTTTAACTTTGTCCAACCCAGTGCAACACCAGCACCTCCTCTCCATAATTATGCCATTACTTTCCGACCAGATCTTTAAAATTACCAATCCCAGACTTTGGTAATTCCAGACATCAGTTTTGTGTCTTAAGCAAAATAGATGATCAATTTATTAAAAACAATAACTTTAGAGAAGAAAATTATATAAAGTATTACAATTAATGTCTACACTTTAACTTGGCTACACCGTTGTCAGCTCCTCATTCACACAAAGGACAGACAAAGAAACAACCCACAATAATTAAAAGAAAATTACAAAACTGGCTCGATTACTTATGGAATCCTTACAGTGGAGAAAGAGGCTATTTGGCCCCTCGAAGCTACACTAAGCCTCGAAAGAGCATCCCACCAAGATCCACACCATCCCTGTAATTCATTCCTGATCAAGGGCTTATGCCCGAAACGTCGATTCTCCTGCTCCTCGGATGCTGCCTGACCGGCCGCGCTTTTCCAGCACCACACTCTCGACTCCATCCCTGTAACTCCACGTGGGTTTTGTTTTAAAAAGCCATAGCTAACCAGCACATCCCTGAACGCTGCAGTGCAACATTTAGCCAAACCATCTAAAAACTGCCCACCTTGAGACAGTGGGAGGAAACCAGAGCACCTGCAGGTAGCCCACGCAGACACGTCGAGGGGGAAGAACGTGCAGACTCCACACAGTCGCCCCCAGGGTGGAATCGAACCCAGGTCCCTGGTGCTGCGAGGCAGCAGTGCGGACCTCTGTGTCACCGCGCTGCTTTCATCTGTATTACTTGCAGGCCCTAGCTGCTGTCATTTGGTTGTGACATCGCAAGTGATGCGTGCTGTTTGTCAAGAGCGCAGACCTTCTGAAAGGAACATCATCACTTGCAGCAAAGTTGCCCTAAAGATGCCCTGGCGATCCCTCAGGGGTCCCAACTGCCAACGAATTTCCCAGCAAGTTCACGCTTCTGAGGCCCTCTGTAAACGTCTCGAAAATGGAGTTATTTAACATTACTTTCACAGCGTGTCGTTTTGCTCAAGGGATGAGGGTGTCGCTGGATAGGTGGACATTTACTAGGAGAGAGCGAGGAGTGCAGACGCTGGAGATCAGATTCGAAGAGTGTGGCGCTGGAAAAACGCAGTCGGTCAGGCAGCATCCCTGCTGTCACCTTCACCCCCAACTTCATTGACCTACTGCATTCTCAGCTACCTCCCCACCCCCCCTCCCATTTAGCTTGCAGCCCCCTCCTTGGGCCACATTCCTGATGAAGAGCTTACGCTCGAAATGTCTACTCTTCTATTCCTCGGATGCTACCTGACCAGCTGTACTTTTCCAGAAACATACTCTTCAGCGGAAGTGAAGATTTATCGTCCGTCCTTAATTGTCCCAAGGGCAGTTCAGAGTCAACCACATCGCTGTGGGTCTGGAGCCACATGTCAGGCGAAACAGGTAAGGGTGACAGTTTCCTTCCCGAAAGGGCATTAGTGAACCAGATGGGTTTTTCCCTGACCATGGATTCATTAGACTCTCAGTCTCAGATTTTGAATTGAATTCACATTCCACCATCTGCTGTGGCAGGATTTGAACCTGGGTCCTCAGGACATTATCTGGGTGTCTGGTCCACTGACAACAGCACGAGGCCATTGCCTCCCTCCTTCCTGGAAGCATTGATCAGTGTCATCTTTTCAGTTCACTCACGTATCTGTAATAATCCGGTTGGCACAGCGACTCAGTGGTTAGCATTGCTGCCTCACAGCACCAGGGACCTAGGTTTGATTCCTCCCTCAGGCAACTGTTTGCACAATCTCTGTGCGGCTTTCCTCCGGTTTCCTCCCACTGTCCAAAGGTGTGCATTTTAATGTGGATTGGCCGTGCTAAATTGCCCCGAGTGTGCGGGCTAGGTGGATTAGCCACGGAGAAAGCAGGGTTGTAGGGGCTGAGTCTGAGTGGGATGCTGTTCGGAAGGTTGGTGTGGGCTCAATGGGCTGAACGGCCTGCAGCCACACTGTAGGTATTCGACTTCCACCTCCAGCTTTCCAGTCTCCAAGCTTCCGGAAGCTGGTGAGAGAGAGATGAAGCAGGCAGCTTTCAAAAGTTCACACCGTGCCAGTAGCAGCCCCTCTGAAAACCAACAGTTTGAAAAAAACACATCCAACTCTGATTCCGCCCTGACAGCCTGATCTTTTCCCAAGAACCTCAATTACCACTCAACATCCACTTTGAATATAGGGCCTCTTGCAGTCTCACCAGAACCAATTCCTACATAGCGATCGTGTCAGCGCCCCACTTCTGCGATCCCGGGGTCGCTGTGTCAGGCGAAACCTTTTTAATTCAACGATGAGGCCTGAGCTTCACCAACCAAACAAAGGCTTTTACTTTCACCACAAGTCTGTCCCAATTTTCTGCCGCCATTCCATGTTTGCAGCCCCAAACCCAAATGGCTTAAAAGAATAAAAGTAAAACTAATGAAAAATCTGTGAGGGTTCTGACAGTAGGAAAGGGTCTGAATCAGAGGAGGGAATGGGCATCTTGGGATCAAGGGGATCCCAGGTATGGTCAGTCATGAAGAGAGAGGCTACCTCCTTGTGGGTCATGATCATGGCTGTGCAGGAGATATCTGCTGGCTTGACACAGGATGACAGACACTGCCTGTGTGGCTTTACACCACAAAGTTGGTCTGCAGCAGACTTGGGGGTGGCGAGAGGGGAGGTCCAACTCTTCCATGCTGACCAGATATCCCAAATTAATCTTGTCTCATTTGCCCATATCCCTCTGAACCCTTCCTATTCAGGTGCCTTTTAATTGTATTTGTACCAGTTTCCACCACTTGCTCTGGCATCTCGTTCCACCCACGCACCATCCCCTGCGTAAGAAAGATGCCCCTCGGGCACCTTTGATATCTTTCCCCTCTTACCTCAAGCCCACGCCCTCTACTTTTGGACTCCCCTACCCTGATTCCTGATGAAGAGCTTATGCTCGAAACGTCGACTCTCCTGCTCCTCGGATGCCTTTTCCAGCACTACATTCTTCGATGTCCCTACCCTGGAAAAAAGTCCTTGGCTATTCATCCTTATCCATGCTGCCAAGGAACAGTGGGGAAAGACCCACCGCCTAAGGTCTTTCTGCTGGAGTTAGAAGGGGTGTCCGTTCAGTTACCTGACCCTCCCAATGCCTCATATCTTGGTCAATGGGGTGGGGGGCTGCACGGTGGCTCGGTGGTTAACACTGCTGCCTCACAGGCGCCAAGTTCGATTCCAGCCTCGGGCTACTGTCTATGTGTGGAGTTTGCACATTCTCCCCGTGTCTGCGTGGCTTTCCTCCGGGTGCTCCGGTTTCCTCCCACAGTCCAAAGATGTGCGGGTTGGGTGAATTGGCCGTGCTAAATCGCCCTCGGTGTTCAGGGGTGTGTGGGCCAGGGTGCATTAGTCAGGGGAAATGTAGGGTAATAGGGTAGGGGAATGGGTCTGGGCAGATACTCTTCGGAGGGTCAGTGCAGACTTGTTGGGCAGAAGGGCCTGTTTACACACTGTAGGGATTCCCATTCTCTTGTACAACTAAGAAATGCCTTTGGTTTGTTTGCTAGATGGGGGTCAAACTCCAGTTTTATTTTTGCTTCTTCATAAGCCACTGTAACAGAACCGAATAGCTTAAGAGCCTATGGGTGTGTATGTATAAAGGTACTTTTATGAATAAAGTACATAATTTGATATAAAGATGCTCCAGTTTCCTTTGGCTGTTCCTACTCAGTCCTCCAATCCCGCCCTTTCATTCATTCCAATTGGTTGGAGGACCAGCCTTACCCGCCGTCTATTGGGCCGCAGCGGCCGTCAGTCACCCATCTCCTCTTCCTATTGGTCTATCGTGTCCGTCGGTGACGGGGGGGTGGCCCCCCTCTTCCTATTGGAGCTGAGTGGCCATCAATCACCCGGTCCCCATGGTGATCCGGGGCATGCGCACCGCCGCTGTGAAGTCGGCGTCGGACCGCCATGATCGATTTGGCCGGCGCGTCGCTTGAGCCGTAAGTAACGGAGCTGAGAGGCCGGGTCGGGCGGCACGTTCACTTCAGCAATCGGTGGGCGGTGGTGGGGCCGCGTTTGAAACACTCAGTGCCCTCCGTTTGCTGCAAACGGGAGGAGGAGGCAGGTACCGGCCTCCTTCAGGCCCGGATTAATGGCCGCCATCTTGAAAATAGGCAGAGCAGCGAGCTGCGCATGCGCCGTCGTGCTCTTTGGGAAGGAACAAAGGGATGTTCCCGGATGTGGGGTGGAGCAGGGCAGGAGATGGTCAATGTCAAAGATGTCCTGGACTCATAAGCAATGGTGATGCTCATGGTTGTTGTCAAGGCACAAAAGCATTGCCTCACCCTGGCTGTTAATGCCAGAATCATGAAAGACCTGTCTCGAAAAGGAAAATCAAGGTAAAGGTTTCTCCCAGAGAGGAATGAGGCAAAACCATAAATGGGTGGCAGAGCTCACACTCCAGAGTGCGGCGCTGGAAAAGCACAGCAGGTCAGGCAGCGCCCGAGGCGCAGGAGAGTCGACGTTTCGGGCATAAGCCCTCCATCAGCAATGCGCCCCTTTTTCCCGATGAAGGGCTTATGCCCGAAACGTCGACTCTCCTGCTCCCCGGGCGCTGCCTGACCTGCTGTGCTTTTCCAGCGCCGCGCTCTTGACCGAGCTCGCGGCTGGAAATCTGTTGAGTGAGGCTTCTGAGTGCCGAAGTGCTAATTGGAAGTCGAGGTGCTTGCTCGTCGGTCTTGCGTGAAGCCCCTCCTGGGGCATGAGTGCAGACAGAAATGTGGGTAGGGGAGTAAGGTAGTGAATTAAAATAGCGTGCGGCTGGAAAGTCAAGAGTTGTTCTTGAGGATTCAGTTGAGGCGCTCCACAAAAAGCAGACTCCAGTCTGCAAATGGCTTCCTCTGTTCAGAGTTGAAAATTGTGGCGCTGGGAAAGCACGGCAGATCAGGCTGGATCTGAGGAGCTGGCGAATCGATGTTTCCGGCATAAGCTCTTCATCAGGAATGTGGGAGGGGCGGGGAGGGGAGATGGGAAAACTGGTGAAATCGACATTGATGCCTTGTGGGTGGAGGGTCCCAAGTTCGTAGGAGATTTCATTGCGAACTTGTGTCGAAAGAAATGCAGGTAAATTGCGACTTCATTTTGAAGGGGTATTGGAGGCTTTTGTGAGGAGGTTAAAATGGCATCCATTGCGCCTCATTGAGAAGTTGCAGCAGCGCGGGGGTGGGGGGAAGTGTTGGGGGCGACGAAGGATTGGACCAGGGTGACATTGAGGCTACTTCAGTAGGCTGAGAGATGATGTAAATACTGTTCGATTTCTGCACTTCAGGGGCCAAATACTTGAAGTGGAAGCAGTCCACAGAAGGTTCGCTTATTCTGGGATGGAAGAATTGTGTTTTCTGGAGAAATGTACAGGTTAGGCTTATACTCAGTGATGTTTTGAACAAGGAGAAACAGTCTTAAAACACGTGGGATTCTGAGGGGTCCTAGCAGGATAGACGCTGAGAGGATGTTTCATTCTTTGTCAGGCTGAGTTTAATAATAAGGGATAAAACATTTATTTTCCTGATGGGTGGCTATTAGTGTTTACCATTCTTTTCCACAGAGAGCAGTGGAGGGTGGATGATTAATATATAAGGCTGAGAGTCAGGTATGTTTTTATTTGTCAAGGGAGTCAAAGATTATGGGGGTCAGGCAAGAAAGTGGAGTTAAGGCCACAATCATGATTTTAGTCAATGACAGAGAGCAGGCTTCACGGGCTGAATTAACTACTCCTGCTCCTGTTTCTGAATGATTCAGTGAATCATTGTTTTTTTGAAAAGTGAGAGACCCATCATGTAACTGTCAGAATGTTGGAAATGTGTTGGTTCTCTGTCGAGTCAAATCGCTTCTGTCCCACACTGAGAAATGCTTGAGATTTGTAAACTCCATCCTCCACGGGAGTTTACTGATCCATTGCTGACAGCGACCTCAAAGGGTGACAGCTCATCTCGGGGTGGGGGTGGGGTGTAGTGATTGTCATCAGTCCTGGACCAGAAAGAAAAGAGGCGGACTGAGCAGAGGGAGCTGTTCCTCCAATCGTTCCGAGTAAAGGAAGGATGGGACAACTTTCAGGGCCCAGGAGATGGATAAAGTGTCCCACAAAAAAAAAACGAGAATTTTCTGTCCTTGTAGTAACGATGTTTATAAACACCTATTGCAGGGGATTGAGCGGACGAATTGCAGACAAAGTAAATCAAACCAAAGACTACAGAGTCTCTCGATTCGTCAGGGTCCGAATGTAGTCAGCCTTTGAGCGTGGGAAGAGAATTGTTCGTCCATCTGTTTGTGGGAAAATGTTCAATGATTGACGTGATGGGAAGAGCATCCAGAATTCCGTTTGCCCCAATGAGGGTGTTCCAATGAACTGAGTGTAGAGACAACGTATTGTTGCGCAGACAGGGTTCAGCAGCTCATCCAAACTGGAGAGACAGAGGAACACCCGCGCCGCATGGAAACCATGGAAGTGCGGGGACTGCGGGAAGGAGTTCCGAAGCCCGTCTGAGCTGGAGGTTCACCACCGCAGTCACAACGGGGAGAGGCCGTTCATCTGCTCCCAGTGCGGAAAAGGGTTTGCGCAGTCGTTCAACCTGCTGACGCACCAGCGGGTTCACACCGGCGCGAGGCCGTTCGCCTGCTCAGAGTGTGGGAAGGGATTCACGGATTCGTCCAACCTGCTGAGGCACCGGCGGGTTCACACCGGCGCGAGGCCGTTCGCCTGCTCCGAGTGTGGGAAGGGATTCACCGACTCCTCCAATCTCCTGAGGCACCGGCGGGTTCACACCGGCGCGAGGCCGTTCACCTGCTCCGAGTGTGGGAAGGAATTCACTCAGTCGTCCCATCTGCTGAAACACCAGCGGGTTCACGCTAAGGAGAAACCTGCAGCGCGCCAGGAATGCCATAACAGCGCCAGGGAGCTGACATGCCGTCGACATGCCAGCACGGAGGAGAAATCGTTCAGGTGCTCTCACTGTGGCGCTGACTTCGGGCGATCATCTGAACTAACTGTGCACCAGCAAATTCACACCGAGGAGAAGCTGTTCACCTGCTCCGAGTGTGGGAAGGCATTCGCCGACTCGTCCAGCCTTCTGAGACACCAACAAGCTCACACTGCGGAGAGGCCATTCATCTGTACCGGGTGTGGGAAGGGATTCAGCCAGTTTTCCACTCTGCTGGGGCACCAGCATGTTCATGAGCAACTGCAGGCGTTGGATTCCAGCTGTTAAGTCCTGTCCACGTATGCGTTCCACGGCTCAGAACTCTGGGACATTGAACATGTGCTCCTTTTACAACTGCGTTCAGAGTCAGGGAGTGTGGGAAAGGCACTGCCAAGTCTGAGATTTGTGACAGACCATGTTCTGCACCTGAAAGGGCACGTTTACATTTCCAGGCTGAAAGTGACTGTGTGTGGGGCATTCTGGTCCCAGGATTTCGAATGTTTTTGAGACATTCCTGATGCAGCTGTTTCAAGGCTTGGGTTGACATTGAACCTTTCGCACAGTACAATATTACAAGACGTGACACAGGGGTTGACTTTAGATGCGTTAAAAGGAGGAGTGAGGGTCATAACAGCAGAGTGAGAAAATGTAAGAGATTGGACATCATTTGAGGAAATAAAATGGGAAGATAGAGGGACCCTGCGAGTTGATATCAATTTTGAAAATGTTCACAGCAGCTAAAAGCTAAAACAAACCTTTGAAGGTGCTCGTATCGATGAGTAAAGGGATATCGGTAACGTTGAAGAACGCGATGTCATGGCCTTGAAAATAGGAAGACTAGACCAATGATGAACACACAGTGAGTGACTGAGTGAGGTGAACTGTGATTTGAAAACAGGCGTTAACCAGATAAAGGGCCAGGAGTAAAGAGATCCTCCCGAGGAACAGCAGAGAAGAAGCAGAATCCATACCTGACCATTCTGGATATCATTCCAGACTGGGAATTGCTGAGTGCATGTGCCCTGGGTAGACCATAACTGGAGAAGTGTCTTCAGTCTAGCTACCACACCTGGGGGAGGAGCTTAGAAAGAGTACAGCACGGGCTGACCCGAATGATACCTGCGCTCCAAGGAATAAGGTCCGTGGAGAGGTTAATCAGTGAGT
Source organism: Chiloscyllium plagiosum (assembly GCF_004010195.1). Taxonomy (NCBI): domain Eukaryota; kingdom Metazoa; phylum Chordata; class Chondrichthyes; order Orectolobiformes; family Hemiscylliidae; genus Chiloscyllium; species Chiloscyllium plagiosum. The sequence continues at coordinate 12,030,045 of NC_057753.1, forward strand.
AAAATAGTCAATATAGTTGGGCGTAGATAGAGGATAGATTCACAGATCGGAAACAGCGAGCGGGCACAATATGCGTTAATAACTTGGAGGAAGAAAGCAAACTTGCTGTAACCAGCTTTTCAGATATGAAAGTAGGTGGCAAGGCTGGTTGTATGTGTGTGTGTGTGTGTGAGTGAGAGAAAAGAAGCAGTTTGCAGAGAGATGTTGATAGGTTAATGAAGTGGACAAATGGAGTGTACATACGCGAAAATGTGAAGTTGTTCATTTTGGAAGGGCGAGCGGCCTGTTATGTAACTCGAGAAAAACTGCAGGAAGCTGCAACACAAAAGGGGACTTGCGCACAAAACGCAGCAAACCAGCACACAGGGGTAGCAGGTACTATCGAAGGCTAATGGAATGCTGGCCCATATTCCGGGGGGAGTTAGAGTATAAGAGTAGGTGGGTCTTCATGCAACTGGACAAGGTGCTGGGGCGACCATACGTGGAATACTGTGCGCAGTTTTAGTTCCTTTATTTAAGGAAAGATAGCACTTCATTGGAGGCATTTCAAAGACGTTTCACTTGGATGATCCCTGGTCTGGAGGGACTGTCTTATGAGCAAAGGCTAAACGGGTTGGGACTGTGTACTCACTGGAATTTAGAAGCATGAGAGGTGATCTCACTGAAACCTATACAATTCTTTATGGGCTTGACAAGGTAAATGCTGAGAGGATGTTTTCCCCCGCCTCATGGGAGAGTCTAAGATGAAATAGCATAATTTCACAATGAAGGAGCGCCAATTTAAGATTAAGATGAAGAAGACTTTATTCTGAGGGAGCTCCTTGCCACAGAGAGCTATGGGACTAGATTCCTTGCGCATATTTAAGGCTGAGGTATACACTTGATCGGTCAGTATCAAAGGTTATGGGGGGGGGCGGGGGGAGAATGCCGCAGAGTGGATGTAAGGATTTTCAGATCAGCCATGACCCTACTGAGTGGCAGAGCAGGTTGATATTCCTGTCCCTATTACTTACGGTCCTGTGGTCAGAGCCAGAGAAGGAGGTCGTTCGGCCCAGCAAGTCTGTGCTGGCACTGTGTAGATCAACCCAGTCTTTTATTTTGGTTCAGGTGACCATTCAGATTCCTTCGGCTGTTCCTCCTCCCTCCCAGACCGCATCTGCTGATCTGGAGTGCGCGCAGTTCAGTTGCTGGAGAGCAGAGTTCAGGCCCCGTGCACGTCAGATTTTGGGGGGGGGGGGAGAGAGAGAGAGAGAGAGAGAGGGTGTGTCTGTCTCTCCTTGGATTTCACCATGAGGGTCCAACAAGCCCAGGATTGCGGGTTTCAGGGCAGGTCATGGTCGGGAAATCCGACCAGCCGGAGAAGCGGTGGCGTGTGCCGAATGGGTTTTCCGCTAATGTAGTGGGCCTTGGTACTCAGGAAGGAGGAGGGGGGCTTTTGAGTCTCATACTCGATTTAAAAACCGAGGAGAGCTGCGGATGTTGGAAATCAGAAACGAAAACACAAATTGCTGGAGGAACTCGACTGGTCTGGCAGAGAAATCCGAGTAAACGTTTCGGGACGAGTCACCCTTTTGTCAGAACTGCTTTCCCTGCCCGTGCTGTCTTTTGTTTTTTGGCTTTTGAGCATCTCTCGGCGTGCGGGGTGGATAGACAGAGGTATGTGAGTTAGAAGCGGCCACACGGCCAGGATCAGTGGGGTCACAGAGGCCAGCAATGGGGATTGACCCGTTAAAAGACGTGCACTGGACGTTAGACGGTAATTTCAGACTTTCCCGTATTTACCCAGAGGACGTTTTGATTCTTTAAGGTCCAATTGGCAGAAAGATCAGGGCGGTGTGAGACTTGGAGGGGAGCTCAGTGATGATTTCCATGTACACTTCCTCCCCAGTCCCTCTCTCTCTCTTTCTTTCTCCTAAGTGACCAGATTCCCTTCAGCTCAGTTTCAGAACCTCTGTTTTACGTGGCTTCTCTCTCGCCTTATTTCCCCCACCCTTTTTATTTTTCTCTGTTTTTAAATCAGTTTCACGGAGTATTAGTAAGAGTCAGGAAACACAATACATCACGTCAGGATCGGACGGGGTTTCTCGGCAGCTGGGCAGGATCAGACTCGGAGATGGCGGTGAACGGCGCTGTCCGTGGTGAGGAGAAACGCTACCTGTGCTCCGTGTGCGGGCAGGCCTACAGCCGGTGCTCCGGCCTGTGGAAACACGAGCACAGCCACACCCTGGAGAAGCTGTGGAAGTGCGACGACTGCGGGAAGGCGTTCGGCTACCCCTCGGACCTGGAGGCCCACCGGCGCTGCCACACCGGCGAGAAGCCGTTCTCCTGCTCGACGTGCGGGAAGGCGTTCGCCGGCTCGTCCACCCTGGCCATCCACCGGCGGCTGCACACCGGGGAGAGGCCGTTCACCTGCCCCGACTGCGGCAAGAGGTTCACCCGGTTGTACAACCTGCAGGAGCACCAGCGGGTCCACACCGGCGAGAGGCCGTTCACCTGCTCCGACTGCGACAAGACGTTCACTTGCTCGTCCAACCTGAAGAACCACCGGCGCGCCCACACCGGGGAGAGGCCGTACTCCTGCTCCGAGTGCGGCAAGGCGTTCACCCGGTCGGTCAACCTGCAAAAGCACCAGCGGACCCACACGGACAAATAAACCTCACCAATGTCCCCCCCACCCCCCCCCCCCCCCCCCCAGTGCAAAGTGACAACACATCGAGACTCTGCACTGCCGACTGGGTTCGGGGAATCAGTTCAACTTGCTGCCCATCAGCAAATTCACACGGGGGGGGGGGGGAGAGAGTGTGCGTGGAGGAAGTTACCAATCTGTCCAACCTGTTTGAGACACCCGCGAGTTTGCCAGAACCTAGTCCGATAGGATTCTGCTGTTAATCACAAATAGGACTGAGCCGTATTTCATTTCTTTTTTGTTGTCGTCTGTTTCTGCAGATGGCAGCCTAGTGTTTGGGGTTAATAATCATGATTAAAAGTCAAATAAATCAGCTTTGTTTTTAAACTGTGTGACGGGTCTTTTAAATGTTTTGTGAAGGTCTCTTCCCTTTTGAAGGGCTCCCCGTCCTGTGTCATCCTCACCTCCGACAAAAGGGACGAGTCAGGAGGGCGAGGGAATACTCCCCGCTTGCTCCAGATGGGGTGGTGAGGGGGGCAGCTCTGACAACATTCGAGAAGCTCGACACCCTCCAGGGACAAAGCAGCGCCCCCACTCTATTGGCACCACATCTACAAGCATCCGTCCCTCTACCACCTACACTCAGTGTGTACTGTCTACAAGATGCACTGCAAAAACTTAGACAGCACCTTCCCAAACCCATGCCCTCTACCATCTAGAAGGACAAGGGGCAGCAGATACATAGGAAGACTGCCACCTTAAACTCCCGCACCCCCCAACACCACCCCCTCCAAGCTCCTCTCCATTCTGATTTGGAAATGGATCCCTGTTCCTTCATGGTTGCTCTGTCAGAATCCTGGAATTTCCTCCCTCAGGGCATTGTGGGTGAACCCACAGCAGGTGGACTGCAGTCGTTCAAGAACGCAGCTCACCCTCACCTTCTCTAGGGCAACTAGGGACGGGCAATAAATGCTGGCCAGCCAGCAACACCCACATCCCACAAATGAATAAATGTTTTTAAAAAAACAAGCATTAAGAGGCTTGTTTCTTAATGAGTTTGAGATGATTTGATCATCTACCTGGGCTGCTTCCCACTCCTTCTGCTAGCTTACCAGGTGGTACTACCTGTAGCATTTTCCCTTGCTCCTGCCCTGAGCTCTTTATTTTCTTCAGTTCGCCTCCCGTCCTGTCCCATGCCCTTCCAGAACTCTCATTTCGTCCACGCAGTGCACACTCTGCTGCCTCAGCCCCCGTTCGCGTTACACGTCTGACCAACTGACTTCCGGTGTGAGCTGATGTTGCTCACGTAATTCTGTCAGTTCTTGACACTGAGAGGAGGGGGAAAGCGGTTTCAACCAGAGAGTGGGGCGAGACTGGGGAATTCTCTACCACGCAAAGCCAAAATGTTGGATGTTTTCAAGAAGGAGTTCGATGTATAGTTCTTGGGGCCGAAGGGAAACAGAGGGATAAAAGTGGGTACGGATCAACCACGATCATATTGGGAGCACTCTTGCTCCTTTGTTCCAGGGTCTTTATGTACCAGCTCTCTTCCCCACGTATTACTCCCTGTTAAGTATGCAAGGGAGCTCGCTGAGCTTGAAGGTTTGTTTTCAGATGTTTCGTCACCATACTAGGTAACATCATCAGTGAGAGTCTCCAGTGAAGCCCTGGTGGTATGTCTGAAGAAACGAAGACCTATAAATAGAGAGGCGGGACATACTACCAACGCTTCACTGGAGATTCTCACTGGGTGATGATGTTACCTAGTATGGTGACGAAACATCTGAAAACAAACCTTCGAGCTCAGCGAGCTTACCTTGCATACTTACCATCAATTTAAGCTACAAATCCTCTCAAAGAAATGGATTACACCCCGTCCTTGAGGAAGCAATCCTTCACTTCCCTCCCCTTGCAAGTGACTGCCTCACCTCCAAACTCCCTTCACTTCCCAAAGCCCTCAAATGCCTTGTTGCCTCCCAAACCTGCCCCATCATTCCTGGAGCTCCTAGTTTGAATCAGATTTCCAACCTTGCCACAGCACCAAGACAGCTCTTATTGCAACGACATCCCATGTCAGTGCGGGCAGAGGGAAACTAAAGCCTGCCGTCCCTCTTGACCTGTTAGCATCCTTTGGCGTGGCCTTGCAGGAGGAATACACACGTTTAAAAAAAAAAAAGATCTTGGAAAAATGCTGCAAGTCGACCTCTCTTGGGACCTCAAATATTTGTTGTATAATTGTACCAACGATCAACGAGCTCCTGTGAAATCCTTTATTCGTTGTGCACAGAGAGTTGATAGAGTCTTGCAGCATGGCAACAGATCCTTCCATGCAACTCGTCAGTGCTGACCAGGTATCCTAAGCTGAACTAGTCCCATTTGCCTGCGTTTGGCCCATATCACTCAACCTTTCCTATTCATGTACCTGTCCGACTGCCTTTTAGATGTTGTAATTGTACCAGCTGCCACCACTTCCTCTGGCAGCTCATTCCATACATGCACCACCCTCTGTGTGGAAAAGGTTGCCCCTCAGGTCCCTTTTAAAGGTTTTCTCCTCTCACCTTAAGCTTTTAGTTTTGGACTCCCCGACAACTGGTGGAAAATTACCTTATCATGCCTCTCATGATTTTATAAACCTCTGGAAGGTTACCCCTCAGCCTCTGACATTCCAGGGACGTGTCCAAGCCTATCCAGCCTCTCCTTATAACTTATACCCCCTCCAGTCTCGGTAACATCCTTGTAAATCTTTTAATGCACCCTTTCCAGTTTAGTAACATTCTTCATATTAGCAGACGACCAAAACTGTACACGGTACTGCAAAAGTGGCCTCACCAGTGTCCTGTACACAGTCAGTGCACCTTAGTGCTCTCTCTCTCTCTTAGTGTGAATATTCTTGTGCATCGGCATATTGATAGCAGTGAATCTCTTGCCACACCTTTGGGCAGGAGAACAGCCTCTCCCTGGTCTGACTGTGCCAATTCACCTCCAGCTCAGACTGGAATCTGAATTCTTCCTCATAGTTTCCACGTTTCCATGGTTTTCACCTTGAATCGAGTTGAATTAGCGTCATGTACTCAAACGAGTACAGTGAAACGTTTACAAGTGCCACCTTAGGTACAAAGGTACCTAGCTACAGATTTTTAAGTATAAATTCTGAGGAAAAGAAATAATAGAAAAATAGAGAAATAAAAAGGTCAGCATAACAGTCCAGACGAGCACCCAGCCTCCTGTAACTGAAAGAGTTTCCTCCACTTCCTCTCGGCCACAACCTGCACCAGACTCGCCAAAGTAGGCACCTCTTCTTCCTCAGACAGGAACTTTGGCATGTCTGCAAGGACCCTCGCCAACTTCTACAGATGCCCCGTTGAAAGCGTACAGTCCGGGTGCGTAATGGCCTGGTACGGCAACTGCTCTGCCCAGACCGTAAGAAACTACAGAAGGTGGTGTGCACAGCCCGGACCATCACAGAAGCCAATCTTCCATCCACGGATTCCGTTTCCACGGCTCGCCACTGCAGAAAGGCTGTCAATATCATCAAAGACCCATCGCACCCCAGGTATGATCTTCTGCAACCTCTTGTGTCAGGCCAAGGGTACAGAAGTCTGAACACACGCACCAACAGGTTCAAGAACAGCTGCTTCCCAGCCGTCATTGGACCGATGAATGGACTTTCTAGCCACAAATAATGTTGACCTTGTTAACGTTGATCCTGCCTAGTGCATGCCCTGTGCAATGGAACCTGTATGCCTCTGTCTTAAGCTCCTTTGAGCTGTACACCCTTGCTCACAATGATCTGCCTGTACTGCTCATAAATAAAGCTTTTCAGTGTACTTTGGTACCCATGACAAGAAATCAAGTCACATCTCTACGCTGCTGGGCCCACCACTGCCAAATCCCATGCTGAACCCACACTCTTGCCTCAATCAGGAGTCCCTGTCTCTGCTGGTGCCTCACCCATAACCAGAAGTCTGCGCTACTGGTCAATCGTGACCAAGAGTCCAAGATGAAGCCAGGAGTCCCCTCTCTAGGTAATTCACACTGCAGCCAGCTGAAATGGTGATTTTTCTCCCCCCCCTTCGCTTCCGTCGTTAAAAGGTCATTGACTCTCGGGTGAGAAAAAGTTGGGCGACTGTTCCAGTGTGACATTTGGCTCAAACTGCAAATTCTTTCCGTCCGACATCCCGGGAAACCGCTGGAAAGCGATAGAAAAGGCGAGTGAGAAACTCACAGGAACACAAAAGTGAGTTGAATGAACCTGGTGATTTGTGAGCCTGGTACTCATTAAAAAAAATACTCAAAAAGGCTGTCAGACTGTGACTGAAACCCAAGTGGTTAGACTGGACCTCTGTGACTACCTAGTCATGCCCCCCCCCCCAACACCCCACCCTCCCTTCCTCGGACCCTTCCCTGCCACCGCAGGTATGGCAAAACCTGCGCCGAAACCTCCCCCCTCACCTCTATCCAAGGCCCCAAAGGAGCCATCCACATCCATCAACGTTTTACTTGCACATCCATCAATATCATTTCTTGTATCCATTGCTCCCGATGTGGTCTACTCTACGTTGGGGAGACTGGACGCTTCCTAGCAGAGCACTTTAGAGAACATCTTCGGAACACCAGCATCAAATCAACCCCAACGCCCTGTGACCCATCATTTCAACTCCCCCGCCCACTCTGCCGAGGACATGCAGGTCCTGGGCCTCCTCCACCGACGCTCCCTCACACCCCGACGCCTGGATGAAGAACGCCTCATCTTCCACCTTGGAACACTTGAACCCCATGGCATCAAAGTGGATTTCACCAGTTTCCTCATTTCCCCTTCCCCCACTTCGCCCCAGCTCCAACCTTCTAGCTCAGCACCGCCCACATGACCTGTCCTACCTGCCTATCTTCCTGCAGGCATCGTGCCTCTATTCCTGATGAAGGGCTTTTGCCCGAAACGTCGATTTTCCTGCTCCTCGGATGCTGCCTGACCTGCTGTGCTTTTCCAGCACCACTCTAATCTAGACTCTGGTTTCCAGCATCTGCAGCCCTTGTTTTTACCTAGATAGGAATCTGGCCTCCAAGGGAGAGACAGGAAGAGTTAAAAGGAGTAGGAGTTTTTACATTTCTACAACCCATAATAGAACCTCCCAAACCCGCAGCCTGCACCTTACAGAAGGACCAGGGCAGCGTGTGTATGTGAATGTCATCCCCATCAAACGCCATCCTACCTTGTCCAACATTCAAGAGTGAACAAGGTACAATCTCCTTCATATCGGGAAGACCAAAGCCAAATGTAGGAACCCCCAAGTGAACGCATCTTAGTGAGAATTAGCTTTAAGCTGCAGTTAGAAATGGATGGTTCCAATTTTCTCCATGTTTCAGTGGAGGCAATTTCTGCTCATCCAGTAGCAGACAAGTCTGGACAGTGTATGACTGGCAGGGTACTTGGAGGGGATGGTTATGGATCTCGCGCCTGGTCCTCCCTAGGCTGCGGAGATTAAGGATTTCGGAGATTCTTTCAAAGTTCTGATCGAGTTGCATGTAAAGTAAAATCATTTACTTTCCCTCTTGTCTACTCTACTAGCCTCTCTCTTGCGCAGTCACGCTCACTCCTTTACTAGGTCTGGGCGCAGCAGAGCTGCCCTATTTGCTGCTATTAACACTTAATCTTTACATCTCTGTCGCTCCTCACTACTTTTAGCACTACCTTTGCCTATTGCTCCGGGCACCTTCACCATGTGTTCCACTCACTTCTCCTCTCTCTTTGCCAACAGCGTAAAAATCAACATTTTCCCAGTTCTGAGGAAGGGCCACTCAACTCAAAACGATAATTCTGATTTCTCTTCACGGATGCTGCCAGCTTTTCCAGCAACTTCTGTTCTTGTTCCTGATTTACAGCATCCGCAGTTTGTTTGGCTTTTGTTTTCCCAGTCACTTCAGTTCAGCCGGACTTGAAACGTTAACTCAGTTTCTCTCTCCTCGGACGCTGACGGACCTGCTGAGTTTCTCCAGCACGCCCTGTTCTTATTTCAGCTTTCCAGCAGCTGCACTGTCCTGTTTTTATCAGGACATTCTTAAACACAGCTGCCAATTCAAATGCGACAAACATGTCGTCTTCACATTGGAAATTTGAAAAGGTAGAGGCTCCATCAAAAAAAAAGTATTTCTCATGGCACCACCATTGAATCCCTGAAACCTGATGGGACGCCATTCACTTCTTATATTGTCATTGTAGCAACTTGAGAGCCGTCTGCCATTTTGAGTATAGAAGTTGGGATATTATGTTGAGATTGTATGGAAAGGTGGAGAGGCCTTTTCTGGAATACTGCATGCAGTTCTGGTCACTCTTTTATAGGAAGGATATTGTTAGACTGAAGAGGGGTTCAGAAAATATTACCAGGATGTTGCCGGGAATGGAGGGTTTGAGTTGTTAAAAGTAGGCGAGGACTTTTTTCACTGGAGCGTAGGAGGCTTATAACGTGAATGACAAGGGTATTTTCCCCTAAGGTGGGGAGTTCAAAACTAGGTGGCATATTTTAAAGGTTTAAAAAGAACATGGGGTCAACTTGTTTGACACAAGAGAGTGATTTGTGTGTGGAATGACCTGCCAGAGGAACTGGTGGATGTGGGTACAGTTACAGTATTTAAAAGATATTTGGATAAGTACATGAATAAGAAATGTTTGGACCAAGCCCAGGCAGGTGGGACCAGCTTAGTTTGGGATTACGGTCTACATGGACTGGTTCGACTGAAAGGTCTGTTTCCATGCTGTATGACTCTATGACTGTATAACTGTGATCAGCTAGTCTGTCCATCGCACAAGTGTGTGATGTAGTATTGCATTTTCAGTGCTGGCGTGATGCTAGGTTTGAAAGACTGGTCAAATCATATCAAAGACCATGTCCCTTCAGCTGTTGCAGCTGGCCGGGAACTGACCATATGTAACCAGACTGTGCTTGCAGAACTCAAAACAACGCCTCTACTCCCTCAAGACTCTTAAAGAAATTCAGGGTGTCCATAAAGACTCTCACCAACTTTTACAGATGCACCACAGAAAGCATTCTGTCCAGATGCATCATGGCTTGGCGTGGCAACTGCTGTGCCCAGGACTGTAAGAAACTACAGCGAGTTGTGAATACCAGCCCAGTCCATCATGCAGACTAATTTTCCATCCATTGACTCCATCTACATGTCTCATTGCTGCAGAGGCAGCCAACATCATCAAAGACCCCTCCCACCCCGGTTATAATCTCTTCTGACCTCTCACATTGAGCAGAAGACACCAAAGCTTAAACACGAATACGAACCGGTTCAAAAACATCTTCCCCGCTTCTGAACGGACCTCTCAAATTTCAAATCCAACGTTGATTTACCTCCTTTCTGCAGCTGTAACTTTGTATTCTTTCGCTCTGTTCAAACACCGTTATGATCTTTGTGACTCGATATGTTATGATCTGCTGACTGCATGCAAAACAAAACTTTTCACTGTCCTTCGGTACTTGCGGCAATAATAAATCAAATCAAATCAGTGTCCAGCATGTGGAGTAATCCTGCAAGTCGACATCATTTGCTAACTAAAGTATTGTTAAGAATTACGCACACAACCAATTTAGAATTGTCCATCCAGTTTGCAAATAGTGTAACATATGTACTGGAAGTGACATATATGAACATACTGGGGCCAATTCTTTGCATCTACATGTAGAATGCCATCTTCAACTCAACAAAATAGCAGCCAGTTGCTGGTTGATTTCTCACTAACCAATGAGAGAGAGAGAGATAGAGAGAGAGTGAGTGTATGTGTACAGTATCATAGAGTCATTGAGATGCACAGCACAGAAACAGACCCTTTAGTCCAACTCATCCATGCCGACATAATCCTAACCTAACCTCGTCCCATGTGCCAGCACTTGGCCCCTATCCTTCTAAACTCACATACCCATCCAGATGCCTTTTAAATGTTGTAATTGTACCAGCCTCCACCACTTCCTCTGGCAGCTCATTCCGTACACGCATCACCCTCTGCGTGAAAAAGTCGCCCCTCAGGTCCCTTTTAAATTTTTCCGCTCCCAGCCTAAACCTATACCCTCGACTTCTGGACGCCCCCACCCCAGGGAAAAAACTACCTTGTCTATTTACCCTATCCATGCCCCTCATGATTTTATAAATCTCTACAAGGTCACCCCTCAGTCTCTTCACTCCAGAGAAAACAGCCCCAGCCTATTCAGCCTCTCCTTGTGGCTCAAATTCTCCAACCCTGGCAACATCCTTGTAAATCTTTTCTGAACCCTTTTAGGTTTTACAACATCCTTCCGATAGAAGGGAGACCAGGATTGCATACAATATTCCAAAAATGGCCGAATCATTGTAGCTGCAACATGACCGCCCAACTCGTATACTCAATACTCTGTCCAATACTGAAAGCATACCAAATGCCTTCTTCACTATCGTGTCTAGCTGCGACTCCACTTTCAAGGGACAATGCACCTGCAATCCAAGGTCTCTTTGTCCAGCAACACTTCCCAGGACTTTACCTTTAAGTGTATAAGTCCTGCTCTGATTTGCTTTTCCAAAATGCAGCACCTCACATTTATCTGAGCTTTTCCAAAATGCAGCACCTCACATTTATCTGAATTGAATTCCATCTGCCACTACTCAGCCCATATGATCAAGATCCTGTTGTACTCTGAACTAACCTTCTTCGCTGTCCACTATACCACCAATTTTGGTGTCATCTGCAAACGTGCTAACTGTTCCTCCCATGTTCACAGCCAGATCATTTATATAAATGACGGAAAGTAGTGGACCCAGCACTGATCACACCACTGGTCACAGGGCTCCAGTCTGAAAAGCAACCTTCCAGCACCACCCTCCGCCTTCTACCTTCATGGAGTCATAGAACCCCTAAAGTGTGAATACAGGTCATTTGGCCCATTGAGTCCATGCTGACCCTGCAAATAGCTTCCTACCAATACCCACCCCCTACACTATGCATGTAAAACTACATTCTCCATGACGAGCCTGCACATCCCTGGACGCTGTGGGTGATTTAGCAAGACCAATCCACCCTAACCTGCATGTCTTTGGATGATGGGGCTGCCTGGGGTTAAAACTTAAACAGTGCTGTTGAAACGTTTGCTGCATCCCTGCAGACTTCCAACTGTTTGAAGCTACAGAAGGGAAAGCTCAAAAGTTCCATTGAAATCAGGTATCCAAATGAGACAGAGTTTCAGCCCGTCTCTGATTGGTTGGAGGACCTGTTGTGCCCACTTGGTCCTCCAGTTCCGCCCAATCACACACGTCGACTGTGATTGGTTGGGGTACCAGCCACCGCATGGTCCTCCAGCACCGCCCCCTTTCCCTATTGGTTCAATGCTGCCATCAATCAGCTGCCGCCCACTTTGAGATCTGGAGCATGCATAGTGTGGGTCAATGGCAGAGAATGTCGTGTCTGGATTGAATTTTCTGTACTGCAATTGGCAGCTCCCATTTAAACTTTAACAATTAATCCAGTATCCATTGTCATTTGTGAAACCTCTACTAGTCTGTGTGTAGATGTGGTTCCTAACATTTGAACGGTTTGGACCCAATTCTACAACCCCAACCAGGGGAAATAGTTTATCTTTTCTGGTTAAGCATGCAGGTACAGCAGGTAGTGAAGAAGGCTAATAGCATGCTGGCCTTCATAACAAGAGGGATTGAGTATAGAAGCAAAGAGGTTCTTCTGCAGCTGTACAGGACCCTGTTGAGACCACACCTGGAGTACTGTGTGCAGTTCTGGTCTCCAAATTTGAGGAAAGACATTCTGGCTATTGAGGAGTGCAGCGTAAGTTCACGAGGTCAATTCCTGGAATGGCAAGACTACCTTACGCTGAAAGACTGGAGCGACTGGGCTTGTGTACCCTTGAGTTTAGAAGACTGAGAGGGAATCTGATTGAGACATATAAGATTATCAAAGGATTGGACACTCTGGGACCATTTAGGACAGAGATGAGGAGAAACTTCTTCACCCAGAGAGTGGTGGCTGTGTGGAATGCTCTGCCCCAGAGGGCAGTGGAGGTTCAGTCTCTGGATTCATTTAAGAAAGAGTTGGATAGAGCTCTCAAGGATTGTGGAATCAAGGGTTATGGAGATAAGGCAGGAACAGGATACTGATTAGGAATGATCAGCCATGATCATATTGAATGGTGGTGCAGGCTCGAAGGGCAGAATGGCCTACTCCTGCACCTATTGTCTATTGTTAATATCTTAAAGACTTTAGTCAGATCACCCCTTCACCTTCTAAATTCTAGAAAAAATAGGCCTCATTTGTTGCATTGAATGGATTCTCAGAACGGGAGCTGGAGACAGACAGAGGAGAGAGGGGAAGAAAACTGGGAATGGGGGGGGACACTTTGGCCTGCCCGAAACCTGTTGGTCTTCCAGAGCAAGGGGTTGACATTGACCGAGTGCTGCAGACTGGCACATTCCAAGGTCCAGGACTACGTGCTGAGAGATGCACTCAAGCTTGGGGTAGCTGCTGCCAAGGTGCAGTGGGGAAAGGCCACCATCTGAGATCTTTCTGACAAAGTTAAATGGGGGCCCTTTCGGATATTGGACCCTCCCCGTGCCTCAAATATGTGTGAATAATATCTTGCACAAGTCAGAAATTCCTGATGAATAATTTCTGCCCGAAACATTGATTCTCCTGCTCCTCGAATGCTGCCTGACCTGCTGGGCTTTTCCAGCCCCACACTCTTCGACTAAGAAATGCCTTGGGCTGTTTGGAACTATTAGGAAAGTTGAATTCCAATATTTGTTTAATCTTGGTGTGCTACTACTGTACAGTACTGCTCCAGTGATTATGTATGCAAAGAGTTTTATGAATGAAATATATTTTTGAAATGAATCAAAAAAAGGAGAGAGAGAGACAGGAGAGTGGTGTAATTTCACAGATCAGCAAGGGTTTCAGAGGCAGTTTGTTCCAGGGGAGGGAGAGAAAGCGGCGTAGGCAATTTGACTGGATTGTTTTGATCTTAGTGTCAAAACTGTTCTGTGAGCCCCTCGCACGTGCTGTTGGCGGTAAGGATGGATGCGACAGGACAGAAAAGGAGCGTTGTGCTAGGCTAGTGATATTGCATTGGACGCAAATCTGATTTATTTTCACTTTCGTCGAAAAGAATAAATACCAATGAGTGGGCCGGACTTTATTCACATCCATTGAATGCATCCTGGATGTAAATAACAGAACAATCCAACTCCTGCAGTCACTTGAAAACGGCATCACAGGTCGATAGGGTGGTGAAGAAGACATTTGGCACACTTGCCTTCATCATTGGGCACAGGAGATGGTATGTCAGTGTTATGGCTGTACAAGACATTGGTAAGGCCACATACGGAATACTGTGAATCATTCTGGATGGCCTCTTATAGGAAGCATCTTACTAAACTGGAAAGGTTGCAAAAACAATTTACCAGGATGTTTCCAAGACTGGAAGGCTTGAGCTACAAGGAGAGGCTGGGGCTGTTTTCCCTGTAGCATCGAAAGCTGAGGGGTGACCTCGTCGAGGTTTATAAAATCACGAGGGACATGAATAGGGTGAATGACCAAGGTCTTTTCCTCCAGGGCGGGTGAGGCCTAAGCTAGAGGGCATAGGTTCAAGGTGAGAGAGGGGAAAGATTTAAAAGGGAACTCGAGGGGTAACCTCTTCACCCAAAGGGTGTGTGGAACAAGCTGCCAGAGAAAGTGGTGGAGGCGAGTACAATTACAACATTTAAAAGCCAGCTACGTGGATAGGAAGGCTTTAGAGAGATATGGGCCAAGTGCTGGCAAATGGGACCAGATCAGTTTAGGATGTCTGGTTGGCATGGACAAGTTGGGCCGAAGGGTCTGTTTCCGCGCTATGACGCATGATTTCAGCAGGTGCGATGACTGAGTGAATCCTTCCCCACACACGGAACATGGGAGCGGCCTCTCCCTGGCGTGGACCCACTGGTGGGCAGTGAGGTGAGAACGACTGCTTCAAGTGGGCCCCTGCAGCGGGAGCACCGGAACCAGGCCCGGTGGCTCGCCCACTCGCCGGAACCGTAAAGGCCTTCCCGCAACGTGGGCGTTGAAAGGCCTCTCCCTCGGTGTGAACCAGCCCGTGGGCTTCCAGCTCCCTGGGACGTCTGAAACATTTCCCGCAGTCCGAGCATCTGCGTGGTCTCGCTGCGTTGTGCACCCATTGGTGCCTCAGGGGGTGTGAGGACTGAGCGAAGCCCTTCCCGCAATTGGAGCAGGCGAATGGTCTCTCCCCGGTGCGGGTGTGCCTCTGGACCTTCGGCTCGGGGACGGGTAGTCGAAGCCGTCCACACAGTCTCCGGCATTTCCACCGTCTCTCCCGGCTGCGGTGTTTGCGTTCCGACAGGCCGGACGGTTGGTCAAAGCCCCCCGCCAAATGATCAAAAACAGAATGAGCGATTGGGAAAGACAGAGAGCCCGTTAACATCCAAAGGCGGATTGGGGGAACGGGGTTCGCCTCAATTTGGCCCTTCGGGAAGCGAAAACCCGGAAGAAGTGACCAGGGTGGTGGGTGTTTGGAACATGTTGCCAGCAGAGGTGGTAGAGGCAAACACGGTAGATTCATTTAAGTTGCGTCTGGACAGATGCATGAGTAGGTGGGGAGCAAAGAGATACAGATGCTTAGGAATTGACAGGTTTAGACAGTACATTTGGATCGGCTCAGGCTTGGAGGGCCGAAGGAGAAAGTGAGGACTGCAGATGCTGGAGACCAGAGTTGAAGGAAGAAGATTGCAGGTCAAGAGGGCGGTGCTGAATCCGGGGGTTGGGACTGAGATAAGGTGGGGGGAGGGGGAGGGCCGAAGGGCCCGTTCCTGGGCTGTAAATTGTCTTTGTTCTCTTCTTTCTTTATTCCGACTGTCACAGTCCTCCAACTGAGAAGGAAACTTGCCATCCAGCCTGGCCTCTCGAGGAGGAGAAGGAAGGGAGAGATTGGAGAACGTGACGATGGGACAGGGTGAAAGATGAGAGAGGCTGGGGGGGGTGGAAGAAGAGGCTTTTCTAAAGAAAAACACTGAAATTATCATTTGGTAATACAGAATTTGTTGAAAAGGATTAAATGTAAACCAAGACTTGCACAGTGGCTCAGTGGTTAGCACTGCTGCCTCACACCCCCAGGGACCCAGGTTTGATTCCACCCTTGGGCGACTGTCTCTGTGCAGTTTTCATCATCCTCCCTCCCCTCCCCTCCGTGTCTGCGCGGGTTTCCTCCGGGTGCTCTACCATGCAGATTAGGTGTACTGGCCACACTAAACTGCCCCGTAGTGTGTCGGTTAGGTGAATTGGCCATGGGAAATGCAGGGTTAAAAGGTGGGAGTGGTTGCGTCTGTGTGAGGTGTTCTTCGGAGGGTCGGTGTGGGCTGAATGGCCCACTTTCACCATGTCGGGACTCTATAAGTGTCCTCACCCAGAGGGCTGACAGTATTGAGAATTCTCTGTCCGGCGTGGCAATCAGTTGAAGGAAATCTGCTATCCTAACCCTGCTGACCTGTACATAACTCCAGGCCTATAGAAAGGTGGTTGACCCTTGACCCTCCCTCTGTAAGCATGCAGGAAGACACTCACTTGTACCAGACAGAGATGGACTGTGGTGGTTCAAGATGGTGGGCTCACCAACCACCTGAACAAGAACAGAGGTGGATAACGCTGATATCCTCTGGAAAAGTTTCCTTAAACACTCTTATTCTGATTTGCAGCCATTCTCTCAACCCCTGTGACTAAACCAAATCCTGAATGTGCAACATTGTCCCCTTTTGTAACCTGATCATGCACTTGTTCAGTTTCCAAGATGGTGGCAGTGGAGTAGTTAGCATCCTGAGCCTGTGACTTGTCCACTCTGTGCTCTTTTCTTCCTCTTTTTCCCTTTCTCCTTTTCTCGTTTTGGCCCTACTTACCACCTGAGGAGAGCTCGATCGATAGGAAGGCCATTTCGATGGGGCCCGGAGCGGTGGCAGCTTCAGAGAAGGCCGTAGCGTTGTCGGCCCAAGTCCTGGCACAGCAACGTGGCTACAGAGTTGGCCAGCTAGTGAGCCAGGATCATGACTCTGGCGGCGGTATTAGGGAGATGGCTATCGACAGCGTTGGACTCGCTTGAAGTTTTTTTTAAAAAAATGATCTTTCGTTTTAGGTTACTCAAAATTACACCGAGGCACGGCAAG
The DNA here is from genome assembly GCF_004010195.1 of Chiloscyllium plagiosum. Taxonomy (NCBI): domain Eukaryota; kingdom Metazoa; phylum Chordata; class Chondrichthyes; order Orectolobiformes; family Hemiscylliidae; genus Chiloscyllium; species Chiloscyllium plagiosum. The sequence continues at coordinate 12,046,852 of NC_057753.1, forward strand.
ATTTTAAACATTTCACTCAGTTTGATATTAAATACACGTGACAATAAATGATTCAATTCAAATTCATTTTGTGGGCCTGCTGCTTTGCTGTGTGGGGAGACTCACACTGACCGACTCTGGACAACATTCTTAGCAATCTAAAATATTACAATAGGGGAAGGGAAAGTTAACAATTAAAGAGGAATCTGAACATTGCATAAATCTGAAAGAACTATGCCATAACAAACTTTATTATGTATACAAAAATAAGAAACACAATACACACTACAGCCTTAACATTACAGAATATACATCTAGATTAGTACCTCCAGTGTGGTCATTTGGCCCAACAAGTCCACACTGACCCTCCGAAGGGTAACCCCCCCAGACCCATTTCCCTCTGACTAATGCACCTAACACTACGGGCAATTTAGCACGGCCAATTCACCCTGACCTGCACATCTTTGTGACTGTGGAGGAAACGGGAGGAAACCCACACAGACACGGGGAGAACATGCAAACTCCGCACAGACAATCGAACCCGGGTCCCTGGTGCTGTGAGGCAGCAGTGCTAACCACTGAGCCACCCGTGCTGCCCCGACATATGGTCTGAATCCAGTTTCACTTTTACATGTCTCCCCACCCCAGGGGTCCTTCCTTACAAAATCTTGAAGGTTTATCAACCTTTTGTTTTAGGATTCAGGCAAAGTTATGCCACAGCCCTCTGGAATTCATCCCGATTTTGCCTCTGTTTTTCAACTTAGGCATCCAGAGCTATTCCCTCTGTGAAGATTTCACTATCTTGATAGATTCACACAGCACAGAAACAGACCCTTCGGACCACAATCCCAAACTGAACTAGTCCCACCTGCCTGCGCTTGGCCCATAACTCTCCAAATATTTCTCATTCATGTACTTATCTAAATGTCTTTTAAACATTGTAAAATGTACCTGCATCTACCTGGAGATTCATTCCACACATAAACCACGCTCTGTGGAAAAAAATGCCCCTCTTGTCTTTTTTAAATCTTTCTCCTCTCACCTTAAAAATGCCCCCCAGACTTGAAATCCCCTACCTTAGTGAAAAGACACCTCATCTACCCTTCAAGGTTTTATAAACCTTGATAAGGTCACCCCTCAACCTCCTAAGCTCCAGTGAAAAAAAGTCCAGTCTGTCCAGCCTCTCTTTGTAACTCAAACCCTCCATTCCTGGTAACATCCCGGTAAATCTTTTCTGGACTCTCCTCCAGCTTAGTAATATCCTTCCGATAACAGGGTGACCAGAACTGGACACAGTACTGCAGAAGAGGCCTCACCAACATCCTGTACAACCTGAACATAACGTCCTAACTCCGATAGTCAAAGGTGAGAGTAATGAAGGCAAGTGTGCTAAATGCCTTCTTAACCACCCTATCTACATGCGTTGCAAACTTTAAAACATTACCATATATACTCGAATAATAGTCACACTTTTTGGCTAATTTTTAAGGATAAATTTATGGGGTCGACTATTACATGGATACAATTTTTGAGGGGCTGAAATTCATGCCCATCAAAATGCATACAGTATCATTCGCAGAAGCCCATGAATTGTGGTCATTCTGAAAACCCGGAGCGAAGCACAACAGCCAGCAGACTGGAAGACCGAGAGGGAACGGAACAGCTGGCAGACTGGAATGCTGGAGCGGAACGTGAAGGTTGGCACACTGACTCATAAACGTTGATCTGTTATCCGTGAAGAACTAGGGTCGACTTTTACATGAGATGTATGGAAAATTCTGGATTATTTGGCCAGAAATAGGGAGTCGACTTTTACATGAGATCGACTATTACTCGAGTAAATACAGTATGTCCCTGAACCGCTAGGTCTCTCTCTGTTATGCAACACTACCCAAGGCCCTGCTTTTAATTGTATAAGTCCTGCCCTTGTTTGTTTTAGCAAAGTTCAATATCTCCCAATTACCCAAATTGAACTCCATCTGCCCCTCTTGAGCCCATTGACTCTATCGATCAAGATGTTTTTGAAATCTTGTTTTACAATTGTGTCCTCCACAACCACCTGATGAAGGAGTGTCGCTCTGAAAGCTAGTGCTTCCAATTAAACCTGTTGGACTATAACCTGGTGTTGTGTGATTTTTAACTTTGTCCACCCCAGTCCAAAACCGGCATCTCCGAATCATTTGTAATCTTTGATAATCTTGATTTGGAGCTTCCGGTGTTGGACTGGGGAGGACAAAGTTAAAAATCACACAACACCAGGATATAGCCCACCTGATGAAGAAGCAGTACTTCGAAAGCTAGTGATTCCAGATAAACCCATTGGACTATAACCTGGTGTCGTGTGATTTTTAACTTTGATAACTTTCTTCACTGCTGAAAATGTGTCGCTGGAAAAGCACAGCAGGTCAGGCAGCATCCAAGGAACAGGAGAATTGACGTTTCGGGCATAAGCCCTTCTTCAGGAATCCATTCCTGAAGAAGGGCTTATGCCTGAAACGTTGATTCTCCTGTTCCTTGGATGCTGCCTGACCTGCTGCGCTTTTCCAGCAACACATTTTCCGCTCTGATCTCCAGCATCTGCAGTCCTCACTTTCTCCTTGATAACTTTCTTCACTGTCCACTATACCGCCAATCTACAAACTTAGATTCGATTAGATTCCTTACGATGTGGAAACAGGCCCTTCGGCCCAACCAGTCCACACCGACCCTCTGAAGAGTAACCCACCCAGAACCATTTCCCTCCTAACACTAACACTAGTGGGCAATTTAGCATGGCTAACCATGCTTTCTATATTCAGAAATGACAAACAGAAGTGGACCCAGCACCAATCCCTGAGGAACACCGCTGGTCACGGGTCTCCAGTCCGAAAAACAACCCTCCGCTACTGCCCTCTGTCTCCTGCAGTCAAGCTAATTATGTATCCAATTGGTAAGCTCACTCTGAATCCCATGTGATCTAACTTTACTAAATAGTCTTGTGCTAACTGTGAACAGAGCATTTTGTTCCAGTGAGTGGCAACGACAGCTCTTTCCAAACTGATGGCTCCATGGGGACTGCTCGAGATTTCCTCCTGTAAACTCAAGCTTGGCAGATGTCGTAGAAATTTGCCCAATAGGTTTGAGATCACAAAGCACAGTTCGAAGTGAAATTGACAAACAGTTTATTGCAAGCGATATCACTGGAAGAGAAATTGACCCAGGCTGACACAGAACTGACAGTCTGCACAGACAGATCAGATTTCTCTCCCTAGGGCTGAGGATAAGACCAGTTTTATAGTAATGCTGCACAATGACACTGATTAAGAAGTGGGAAACTACAATGTTTCTGGAAATGGAGTAATTTAGATGCAAGGATGCTAATTGGAAAACGGTTTATCGGATGAATGTCCTGATCCTTCACACAATGCAACATCCTGACAGTATCATGTTCCATTCATCTTCACAGGAAAGTGTTCAAGTCTTTTCTGAAGTGGTGAGGTGCTTCCATTGTCCTGTAGTGCCTATCTGTCTGTCCTGCTCTTTGTGTGGCTTTGGTATTGCTGGGTTGTGAAACTGCCCATAGGGCTTTGAGATCTCTGTCATGTCCATGGGCGCTTAAAGCACATTCCATTGTCTGCGTGCCGTCTGACCCAGTTTGTGAGCTGCTCGGGAATTCTGGGTGTCCTGGTACAATTTGGCCAATTTGCTTTTGTGAGCCTATCGTGGGTTAGCAAATCTTTTCCCACAGCAGGTCATCCAGGTTCTTTCTCCCTGACATATAGTCACCACGCAAGGTATGGAGCTGACTTCTGGGAGAGAAATGAAACAAAAGAAGCTTCTAAACCCCCGCAGCCCATCTCCATGGCAATGCAGCATGTTTAATAGAAATACATACCGAATATTACTTTACTTTCCAAACACACAATGATTTTTAAACCAAGTGAAGTACAAAACTATATTTTTACAGTAAGACTCAAACAGCATTGGAAGCAAAGTCATGATTCCGGGCAGTCCGGTTGCAAGGAAGTCTTCCACTTTTCCATTTCACCATTCTCAGAAAAAAACATGGTTCCTGAACACGGTTAGGGATGGTAATAATATCAGAATCCAACCCTGTAATCACTTGTGAACGCGCTGGTGTTTCTGCAGGCTGCACAACTGAGTGAAGCCCTTCCCGCACGCGGAGCAGGTGAACGGCCTCTCCCCGGTGTGAACCCGCCGGTGGGTCAGCAAGTTGGATAACTGGGTGAAATCCTTCCCGCACACAGAGCAGGGGAACGGCCTCTCACCGGTGTGTACCCGCTGGTGCGTCAGCAGATGGGATGAGTCACCGAATCCCTTGCCACACCTGGAGCAGGTGAAGGGCCGCTCCCCGGTGTGAATTCGCCGGTGCTTCCACAGGTTGGAGGAGTCGGTGAATCCCTGCCCGCACTCCGAGCAAACAAACAGCCTCTCCCCGGTGTGCACCCGCTGGTGGGTCTGCAGGCTACACAAGCGACTGAAGGCTTTCCCGCACTCGCAGCAGGTGAATGGCCTCTCCCCGCTGTGGACCCGCCGGTGGGTCTGTAAGTTCCACGAGTGAGTGAAGCCCCTCCCGCACTCGGAGCAGATGAAAGGCCGCTCCCCGGTGTGGACCCGCTGGTGTGTCTGCAGGGTGGATGATTTGCTGAATCCCTTCCCACACACAGAGCAGGTGAAGGGTCTCTCCCCGGTGTGACTGCGCCGATGGGCTTCCAGCTCAGATGGGGAACGGAATTCCTTTGCACAGTCCCCGCATTTCCACGGCTTCCCCATGGTGCCTTTACAGTTATCTTGGTTGAATAGACAAAGAATACAGTCTCCCTCCACCGTCAATGGCGTGACGTTTATTCTAACTGTGAAATAAAGTAAAGCTATGGAACACACTCACTTGGATAGGGGGAGGTATGACAGTGTCTTGGTGCTGATCCCCTCACATTGGTACTTAAATTCTTTCAAAGATGACAGACAGACAAATATTTCTCCTTCAAAAGTCAAAGGCCAATGGCATTCATGAAGCAAGTGGCTCTATCAAATCTGGAAAGGATGTCTGATTTGAGATTTCTTTCTCCAATTTCGGCCCCAAATTCCAATATCCTGTCGACGGAGATTACAAAAGTTGTTACTGTCAGTACAGTATAGAAATTCAGAGTTCTAGTTTCTGTGGAACATGCTTTCCTCTCTCTTTCTCCAAGATGTGTCAATCTCCATCCCACACATTCATCTTTCCATTCTCTCACTCTGCTGTCCCTCGTGTACATCCTCCCCATTCTCCTAAAATTGTTGATTTCCAGTGATTAACTCATTCAAACTCACCTCTTCCTGTCCTGGACACACAGATATCACAAGATCATCAGAAATAGGAGCAGGATTAGTTCATGCAATAAAGAGAATATTCCCAGATTTCGCCCTCAGATCCAGAGCCCCACAAATCTCTGTAATTCTGAGAAGTAAGTGTTTTCGCTGATACATGTTGTACGAATGATAATTTAGTAAGTGTGAAACTAGAAAGAAATCCTCTGCTGTTTCAGATAAGATTGTGTGACTCGGAAGGACAGGAGCAGGCCAATCAGCTTGTCAAGCCTGCTCTGACATTTAATACAGAGGCACAGCACGGCCACTCACGCCAAGCAGATATCCTAATCTGATCTATTACCATTTGCTAGCATTTGGCCCATATCCCTCTAAACCCTTCCTACTCATGTACCCATCAGATGCCTTTTAAATGCTGTAATTGTACCAGTCTCCACCACCTCCTCTGGCAGCTTGTTCCATACGTTCGACGTCAAAAAGTTGCCCTTTTAAATCTTTTCCTTCTCATCTTAAACCCTTTGGTTTTGGACTCCCCTACCATGGGGAGGGTGGGGGGGGGGGGGGGGGGGAAAGACCTTGGCTATTCACCCTATTCACGCCTCTCATGATGTTATGCACCTCTAATCACAACCGATTGAACAAGTCAATGATTTTTCTTTAAAAACCCACAGCATCCACATATCCTGTTTGCAGCATTGGTGATCAGATACCTGTCAATATCTACTCAATGCACTGAGCAACCGTAGCCCCCTGTCATTGAAAATTTCAAAGATTTAGAGGAGAAAAAAGATCTCCTGGAGTTCATACCCACATCTACTCTGTGCATCCTTCAAGTGATTTTAATTAGATCATCTCTGCAGAACAGGAGGAGAATGAAGGGAAGATGCTTCTGTAGGGTGCCATACCCCTCCAATCCGGTAGGTGGGGAAAATCAGCGCGCAGCCGCAGTGCCGCCGGCTCGACCCGTATCTATTTGGAGCGGCAGCCCCTGACGTGAAGGGGGCGGGGCTTCTCGTGAGCCGGCGGCCCTGGCGGAACCGCAGGCTCCAAGGAAGGGGGCGGGGCGAGAGAGTGGCAGTGGATGGGGGGGGGGCGGGGCGCGTGTGTCCGCGAGCTCTGGAACCCCGCCGCGCGCCGGGACTCCTTCTCACCCCGCCCATTCATGGCGACCGACCAATGAGAGGCCTCGGAGGACCGGAAGCACCCAGGTCCTCCAACCAATCCGAACCGCCCTGTTGCCTGAACGCAGCCCTTGGACCTTCTGAAGCTGCTCAGCTCTCTCTTTGAACGGAGATTGAGTTTCACTCCAGACTGAAACCTCCTCCTCTGTCCAACATCTGGGAGCACAACTGTTCTTCTTCTCTCCACTCTCTGTTTACGTTGTTTGACTGAAAGGGAAAGAAGAGTGAATCCAAGGAGGGTGCAAATTCTGGGTATATTAACTCAGGACGTTGGCATCCTTTCCTTCCTTAGGTACTCCTGAGCAAAGAGCAAGATCTGGGCTAGTTTAAAAGCAAAACACCGTGGGTGCTAGAAAGCTGACATAGAACAGTGCTGGAGAACCAGGTCGGTAGAGTTGTGGATAGTAACGAAGAATGCTGTAGGTTACAGAGAGACATAGATAAGCTGCAGAGCTGGGCTGAGAGGTTTCAAATGGAGTTTAATGCAGAGGAGTGCAGAATACTGGGCTAATGGTAAGATTCTTGGTAGTGTAGATGAGCAGAGAGATCTCGGTGTCCAGGTACATAGATCCTTGAAAATTCCCATCCAGGTTGACAGGGTTGTTAAGAAGGTATATGGTGTGTTAGCTTTTTTTGGTAGAGGGATTGAGTTTCAGAACCATGAGATCATGCTGCAGCTGTACAAAACTCTGGTGTGGCCACATTTGGGAATTGCGTACAGTTCTGGTCACTGCACTATTGGAAGGATGTGGAAGCTTTGGAAAGGATTCAGAGGAGATGTACAGGAAGGTTGCCTGGTGTGGAGGGAAGGTCTTACGAAGAAAGGCTGATGGACTTGAGGCTGTTTTCATTAAAGAGAAGGTTGAGAGACGTCTTAATAGAGACATACAAGATAATCAGAGGGTTAGATAGGTTGAACAGTGAGAGCCTTTTTCCTAGCCTTTTTCCTCGGATGGTGATGGCTAGCACGAGGGGACATAGCTTTAAATTGAGGGGTGATATATATCCAGGTCAGGGGTCAGAGGTAGTTTCTTTACTCAGAGAGTAGTAGGGGTGTGGAACGCACTGCCTGCAACAGTAGTAGACACGCCAACTATAAAGGCATTTAAATGGTCATTGGATAGGCATGTGGACAAGAGTGGAATAGTGTAGGTTAGATGGGCTTCAGATTGGTTCCACAGGTCAGGACAACACCGAGGGCCGAAGGGCCTGTAGTGCACTGTAATGTTCTGTGTTCTAAAGGAGTGGAGCTGAGTCCACGAGAAAGATCAGCCATGATCTCATTGATTGGCAAAGCAGGCCCAAGGGGCCAGATGGCCTACCCCTGCTGTGATTTGTTATGTTTTTATAGTATGTTCTCCTGACAAGACTGCGAGAGAGGGAACTCAAGATTGGTGAGTTAGTCCTGCTGTGATTTCTGGTTGCCTTCCTATCGGAAAGACGTGGTGAAACTTGAAATGGTTCGGAAAAGATTTACAAGGATGTTGCCAGGGTTGGAGGATTTGAACTATAGGGAGAGGTTGAAGACGCTAGGGCTGTTTTCCCTGGAACTTCGGAGGCTGAGGGGTGACATTTTAGAGGTTCCAAAATCATGAGGGGCATGGATAGGGTAAATTGACAAAGTCTTTCCCCTGGGTGGGGGTGGGGGGAGTCCAGAACTAGATGGCATAGGTTTAGGGTGGGAGGGGAAAGATATAAAAGAGACCTAAGGGGCAACTTTCACACGCAGAGGGTGGTACGTGTATGGAATAAGCTGCCAGAGGAAGTGGTGGAGGCTGGTACAATAGCAACATTTAAAAGACATCTGGATGGGCATAAGAATAGGAAGGGTATGGAGGGATATGGGCCGGGTGCTGGCAGGTGGGACTAGATTGGGTTGGGATATCTGGTAGGCATGGACCGGTTGGACCGAAGGGTCTGTTTCCTTGCTGTACATCTCTATGACTCTAAGCGCAGGGAATGTTCCAGGAGTTGGCCGATCACTCAGCTTGAAGCAAGCCAGAATTTATCTTGCCCCCACCCCCGAACCAAAGAGGCCAGAGTATGACTCTATCTTCTTCTGACAAGATTGCGAGACAGGGAACTCAAGATTGGTGAAGCTGGCATAGCAGGAGAGACAGGGTATGTGATTTACGGAGGGCTTGTGCCCGAAACCACAATTCTCCTGCTCCTCGGATACTGCCTGTCCTGCTGTGCTTTTCCAGCGTCACACATTTCAGCCATGTGATGTATGGAGCAAGAGAAAGAGAGCCTGTGATTGGTGGATCAGGAAAACAGGGATAAACGTATATTAGGGACAGCATAGAGAGACTCTATGGGATGGGAGTTTACAACTTTTGATTCTACAAAATCCTCCTCGCTCATTCATCTCAATTGCAATGAGTGTAGTCCTAGTCTACTCGATCTCTCCTCATAGGGCAACCTTCTCAAGTCTGGAATCATCCTAGTACACATCCCCAGTGCCAAAACCTCCTTTCTCAAGTCAAAAGACCGAAACTGTAACACAGTACTCCAGGTGTGGCCTCACCAGCACCCTGTACAGTTGCAGCTTAACCTCCCTACTTTTAAAACTCCATCCCTGTAACAATGAAAGGCAGTATTCTATTTGCCTTCGTAATTGCCTGCAACTCAACTTTTTGTGATTCTTACATGGTATGTGCAGGATAGAGAGAGTAACATAAGGTTCAGAAGGATATGGGCCAAATGCAGGAAAATGGGACTAGTTTAGTTTGGGAAACTTGGATGGGTTGGACCAAAGGGTCTGTTTCCTGGCTGTCTAATTCTATGACGGCAGCGGTTCTAGAAGGCAGCTCACCAGCACTTTCTCAAGGGGAATTTAATGCTCAAAACCTGTGAATAAATGAATAATTTCCGTTTGTGTATGACTCTATGGTATGCATTAAATGTATGTTTTTTTCACTATTCAGTAGTAATGTACATGTAGTGGTTAGCACTGCTGCCTCAGAGCGCTGGGGACTTGGGTTCGTTTCCACCCTCAGGCAACTGTGTAGAGTTTGCATGTTCGCTTGTCATAATTTGGAGATGCTGGTATAGGACTGGGGTGCACAAAGTTAAAAATCACACAACCCCCTCAAACTATCACGTCTGTCAAGGAAAGTACAGGTATTTTGACTTATGATCATAAAAAGATTAACGCAATCTTTAGAAAATTTTATTCTGATTTATATAAATCGCAGGATTGTGAAGACAGGACTTAGGAGGATGCAATCATTTTTTAAAACTTTGACCTTTCCAGACCTAACTCCGGAACAGGTATCGGTCTTAAATGCTCCCCCAACAGTCCAAGAAATACTTGACGCAATCAGGCAACTTCAGAGCGGTAAGGCACCTGGCCCAGATGGTTTTCAAGCTGAATTCTATAAAGAATTTACAGAAATATTGGCTGGCCCACTTATGGACATCTATAACTACACATACAGTCAGGGCTGTCTCCCGTCTTCACTGAAAGAGGCAAATATTTCTCTTATCCTTAAAAAAGGAAAGGATCCAGAAGATTGTACGTCATACAGACCAATATCCTTGCTAAATGTAGATTTTAAAATCCTTTCTAAAACGTTAGCATTGAGGCTAGAAAGGGTATTGCCACATATTATAAAGGAGGATCAGACGGGTTTAAGGGCCGTAGATCATCCAATAATATTAGAAGGGTTTTGAATATGATTCAAGCCTGTCATCAGGGAAAGATTCCAGGAGTAGTGGTTTCATTAGACGCAGAAAAGGCATTTGATAGGTTTGAATGGTCATATTTGTTTTACACATTGGAAAGGTTTGGCGTTGGAAAGGTGTTTACCAAATGGGTCTCAAAGCAGTTGTGGTTACCAATGGATTAGGCTCGGATAGCTTCAGTGTGGATAGGGGCTGCCATCAGGGATGTCCTCTCTCGCCATTGTTATTTACGCTAATAATTGAACCAGTAGCAGAAGCTATATGGGCTGATCCTAATATAACGGCCCCGAGGATTGGTACAGGTAAACATAAAATTACCCTGTATGCAGATGATGTTCTTCTATTCCTCAGTAATCCTCTGATGTCCGTACCTCGCTTAATCCAAGTTATTAATACAATTAGTGCATTCTCAGGCTATAAAATTAATTTCTCAAAATCGGAGGCTATGCCAATGGGCGGCCTTGCTATGATACCCCACTTAGTGAACGGATCCCACTTTCCCTTTCGATGGTCCCTGGAGGGTTTCTTATATTTAGGCATTTTTGTTACCCCAGTATATGGTCAGTTATACAAGGCTAACTTTGTGCATTTACTGGAGAGGATAAGGCAGGACCTCCAGCGATGGGGAGACCTTCCAATTTCCTGGCTAGGTAGAATAGCACTAATTAAAATGAATGTCCTGCCCCGTCTCCTATACCCTATGAGAATGCTTCCGGTGATGCTGCCGAGGCTGGCACTACGTAAATTATATGGCTGGTTGGGTTCCTTTATCTGGTATCATAGATGGCCCCTCATTAAGCTGAAGAAGTTACAGCTTCCACAGGTAAGGGGAGGATTGGACTTCCCAGATTTTAGGAAATATCAGTTAAGTTCCCTATTAAGTTACATAGCTGATTGGGTCTTGTCTGATCCACAATCAATCTGGCTGGACATTGAGGCTTCTCAAGAAACCCTATAATACTAAACACAATTAAAGCTTGGAATAAAATGCGGCAAAATGAGGGCAACTCACATAAAACATCCCACTATGCTCCGATAATGGAAGCATGGGGATTTCAACTGGGGTTTAGAGATGCCACTTTTGAACTCTGGAGATCCACGGGTATCTCATGTTTAGGGGTCCTGATGTCTTTTGAACAGCTGCGTCAGAAATTCGGATTACCTAATGGAGACTTCTTTCGATATTTCCGAATTCGAGATTATATACAGAAGAAGACTACGTTATTAGATAGTCTTTATAAATCAAATAGAGAATGTAGAGTGCTATGACCAATGGGGGTATCTTCCGTCAGTACTATTTATCATTTACTACATGATGAAGTATCGGGAGATATGGACAATCTGTTTAAAACATGGGATCAGGATTTGGGACTAGAAATCTCTATAGAAACGTGGAATGACATTTGGGAAAACGCCAGAAGAATCACCATCTGCAACAGAACCCAGGCTATCCAGCTGAAGATACTTCATAGGGCCCATATAGCACCGGATCGATTGGCAAAATTTAAGGCAGGAGGATCTCCAATGTGTCCCAAATGTAAAATAAAGGTGGGCACTCTTATACATTGCTTATGGACCTGTCATAAGATCTGTAGATACTGGACTAAAGTAGCAAGTACCCTGACAGTAATTTTAGGACCCTGTATCTCTCCTTTTGGGCTTTTCGAACTTACCGTCCCTGGATATGCACGGGAAGAGATTATTTTCTATTCTCTCTTTCTGTGCAAGGAAAAATATTTTGGTAAACTGGGTGGCTGAGGGCCAACCCCGGACTTTCAAATTGGCACAGATTAATTATGGAATGTATTCCCCTTGACTTCCTTAGGTTAGGGTGGATTGGCCGTGCTAAATTACCTCATAATGCCCAGGGATATGCAGGTTGGGGTGGATTGGCCGTGCTAAATTACCCATAGTGCCCAGGAATGGGCAGGTTAGGGTGGATTGGCCGTGCTAAATTACCCATAGTGCCCAGAGATGTGTAGGTTAGAGTGAATTGGCTATGCTAAATTACCCATAATGTCCAGGGATGTGCAGGTTAGGTTGGATTAGCTACGCTAAATTACCCGTAGTGTCTAGGGATGTGTAGGTTCGGGTGGATTGGCCATGCTAATTTTCCGATAGTGTCCAGGGATGTGCAGGTTAGGGTGAATTGGCTTTGCTAAATTACACAATGTGTCCAGGGTTGTGCAGGTTGGGGTGGATTACCCAATGCTAAATTGTCCCATAGTGTCCAGGGATCTGCAGGTTAGATGCATTCATCGGGGTAAACATAGAGTCTGGGTGGGTTACTCTTCGGTGGGTTGGTGCGGACGTGTTGGTCCAAATGGCCTGTTTCTGTACTTGTGGGGATTCAATGACTATCTGTGTGGAGTTTGCACTTTCTCCCCCCCCCGGGTGTCTGCGCAGGTTCCCGCAGATGTTAGGTGGTTTGGCCGTGAGATATTGTCCCATAGTTTCTTTATTTATTCACATGACGAGGGGGTCTCACACTGCCCCTCCCTAATTGCCCCAGAGGCAGTTAAGAGTCAACCACATTGCTGTGGGGGGGGGGCATCGTCACATGTCAGCCAGACCAGGGTAAGGATGGCCGTCTCCTTCCTTGAAGGACATTGGTCAACCATATGGGATCTTCCTGACAATCTACAATGGGTTTACGGGTGTCATTGGACTCTTAATTCCAGTGGAGAAATGAATGAAAATCTTAATTCCACATTTTGCCTTCGGATTCAAATACCACTGGCTGCCCGTGGCGCGATTCAGACCCGGCTCCCTTGGAACCTTACCTGGGTCTCTGGGTGAACGGTCTAACGGTACTACACCAAGGCCATTGCCTCCCTGTATATGCAGGCTGAGTGGGTTAGCCACGCAGAGTTACGGGGAAAGGGTCTGGGCGGGATGCTCAGATCCAATGGGCCAAATGCCTCTTGGGGTACTGTAGGAATTTCACGGTTCTCTCCCAACAGGGTGTCATGGTGGTCAGGAGATGGTGGATGTCACTGAGGAGTCAGAGTTGCACAGCGCGGAAACAGACCCTTCAGTCCGACTCGTCTATGCCGAACAGATATCCTGAAATAATCTCGTCCCATTTACCAGTACTCGGCGCACATCTTCCTCAACCTTTCCTATTTATGTACCCATCCAGATGCCTTTTCAATGCTGTAATTGTACTAGCCTCCACCACTTCCTTTGGCAACCTAGTCCATACACGCCCTCTACGTGAAAAGGCCTCTACGTTGTGTCCCTTTCAAATCTTTCCCCTCTCCCCTATGGCCTCTAGTCTTGAACTCCCCGAACCTTGGTAAGTTTTCCCCGACCCATGCCCCTCATGATTTTGTAAACCTGGATCAGGTCACCCCTCAGCTTCCGACGCTCCTGGGAAAACAGCCTATTCGATCTCTCCCTACAGCTCAAACCCTCCAACATCCTTGTAAATCTTTCCTGCACCCTATCGCAACACGTTGTGGACTTGTTGGGGCCGAAGGGCCTGTTTCCATACTGCAGGGAATCTAATCTAATCTAATCTTAAAACAGCTTGATGAAACAAAAAGGTTTAACAACAAAAAAAAGTCATTGACTCTATTGCGGTGCAGCAGTAATGTCCCTCCACCCTGGGTTGAACCCAGGGGTCAAATCCCACCTTCTCCACAATAAAAGTCAAGCAGACACATGGCCCTCTTGGTGTGCAGTGGTAGTGTCCCCCACCCCCTTGACATACATCTCTGAACAGAGAAAAATAGGTTTAAAAAAAAAGTCATTGGCCCTCTTGCGGTACAGCAAAAAGAAAAAAGTCTTTATCCTTTTCTGGTGCAGCAGTAATGTCTTTACCCCAGATCAGGAGGTCCAGGTTCAAGTCCCCCGTACTCCAGAGATCTGCAATAACATCTCTGAGCAGGTTGATGGGAAAAAAAAGGTTTATTAAAAAAAAAAAGCCATTGGTCCTATTGCGGTGCAGTGGTGATGACCCTATACCTGGACCGGGATTCAGGGCCTACCTGTTCCAGAGTTATGTAATTACATCTCCAATCAGGTTGACAAAATAAAGTTAAGTGAGAAAAAAGGGGGAAAAAAAAAGAGAAATGAAAAGAAAGAAAAGGAAAAAAAAACAAAAACAAAGAAAAAGAAAAGAAAGAAAAGGAAAAAAAAAACAAAACAAAGAAAAAAAGGGGAAAAAACAAAAAACTTAGAAAAGTAGGGAAAAAATTTCTTTGGCCATCTTGTGGTGCAGCAGTAGTGTCTCTACCCCAGACCAGGAGGTTCAGGTTCAAGTCCCATGTACTCCAGAGATGCGTAATAACATCTATGAACAGGTTGACGAGAAAAAAATAACTAAATTAGAAAAAAAAGAAATTAAAAAGAGAAAAAGTCATTGGCCCTCTTGTGGTGCAGCAGTAGTGTCTCTATCCTGGACCAGGAGGTCCAGGCTCAAGTCCCACCTGCTCCAGAGGTGAAAAAAAAACAGGAAACCCAGTCATTGGAGAAACTGAAGCACAAATTCACAAGTTTAAATACCAAAAACGGAGAGCATTGAGACCAAGAAAGGTTAGACACATTTAAAAAAAAAAAATTCTGGAAAGAGGGAATGGTAATGTGCTCTGAAGTTTTAAAATTTTGTGAATAGCAAAAGTTGATGAGAAACCTTTTTCGCCAGCCAGTGGTGAGGACGTGGAAACTCGCTCCCACAGTGAGCAGGAATATATTTAAGGAGAAGAGGGGTACATACAAAAGGGAGGAGAAAGTGAGGACTGCAGATGCTGGAGGTCAGAGCTGAAAACGTGTTGCCGGAAAAGCGCAGCAGGTCAGGCAGCATCCAAGGAACAGGAGAATCGACGTTTCGGGCATAAGTCCTTCTTCAGGAACGTCGATTCTCCTGTTCCTTGGATGCTGCCTGACCTGCTGCGCTTTTCCAGCAACACATTTTCAGCTACATACAAAAGGGACAAAGGAACAGAAAGCCAGTGGACATGAAGAAGGGAGGGTGGAGTATAAATACTGAGAGTCCAGTTGAGCTGACTGGGCTGATCCTGTGCTGCAGACTCAAGTGGAACAGGGCCAAACATATTTATTTCACATCTACCTGTGGCAATAAGAAAAGCACTGTTGATGACCCAAGGGTAAAATAAATGCCCTTTAACAGGTTCCGTGGATCATTTCAGTGGGAATGCACAGTCCCTCGCTCAAAGAGCATCAGCCTCACTGGAAGCAAAGTGGGTGGGAGCGGCCTGTGCAACAGAAAGACTCTTCCCACTTCACCCACTGACAGAACAAATGTGGCCCAGTCCGAGAGTCATAGAATCCCAACAGTGGAGGGCAAACTGACCCCCCAAAGAGCATCCCTCACAGGCACACCCCAGACATTATCCACCAAGACTGCACGTCTTTGAACACTGTGGGAAAACTTAGGGTGGCCGATCTACCTGACCTGACATCGCTGGTCACTATGGCCAAGCTCATTGTCCCACAGTGTCGAGGGATGTGCAGGTGAGGGTGGGTTGACCATGCTAAATTGTCCTATAGTATGCAGGGATGTGTAGATTCAAGTGGATTGGCCATGCTAAATTGTCCCAATCCACCTGACTGACACATCCCTGGACACGAGGGGACAACGTAGCACTGCCAATCCACCCGAACATACACATCCCTGGATGCTGTGGGTAATTTAGCATGGCCAATTCACATGAACCTGCACATCCCGGGGCACTATGGGTAATTTAGCATGGCCAATTCACATGAACCTGCACATCCCTGGGCACTATGGGTAATTTAGCACGGCCAATCCTCATGAACCTGCACATCCCTGGGCACTATGGGTAATTTAGCACGGCCAATCCACCCTAACCTGCACATCCCTGGGCACTATGGGGTAATTTTGCATGGCCAATCCACCCTAAGCTGCACATCTTTGGACTGTGGGAGGAAACCGGAGTTAGTCCCACACAGACACGGGGTGGGGGGGGAAGAGTATGTGCAAACTCCACACAGACAGTGGCCCGAGGGTGCTACCCCGCCCCAGGAGTGGGCGAGCAGAGGGAACCGAAGCCCTGCGATTGCTGGTGGCCGAGGAGGACGGAGAACCGAGTGAACCCCTTCCCTCAGGCGGAGCAGGTGACAGACCTCTCCCCGGTGTGGACCCGCCGGGTGGGTCTGCAGGTTGAGCAGCCGGCTGAATCCCATCCCGCACTCCGAGCAGTCAAACGGCCTCTCTCCAGTGTGACTCCAGCGATGCATCTCCAGTTGGGATGGGCTGTACTAAAAATGTAAGTACAGTCGCCATACTCCCACAGCTTCTCCGTGGCGTCGCTCAGGCTCATTACTGTATTTTATACCGAATGCACGCGACCAACAAAGGATACTCATTTGGATTCCAGCATCTGGCCAGCGCTAAACGTTCCAAAATATTTTCCAGGCTGCA
Organism: Chiloscyllium plagiosum; assembly: GCF_004010195.1. Lineage (NCBI taxonomy): Eukaryota > Metazoa > Chordata > Chondrichthyes > Orectolobiformes > Hemiscylliidae > Chiloscyllium > Chiloscyllium plagiosum. The sequence continues at coordinate 12,063,418 of NC_057753.1, forward strand.
TGACGGAACAATGATCTTTGCATGACAGTGCAGTGAAGCACTCTTCCTGGTGCCTCTTCCAGTGAGATTTTTCAAGTTTTCACCCAAAAGAAAAGCACAGATCTCCAAATAATCAATCTAGGTCTCAACGCAGTGTTCAGTCTGAGATTTCTGCCTGCCAGTCCTCCTCTTCTGATGTCCTACAAAAGACAGAAGACCTTACAGCAGGCCTGACTGGATAGAAATTTAAAACAAAGTTTGCAGATGCTTCCGACACCACTCTAGGGAGCATAATCAGTGCTCCTCCAGTGAAGCGCTATTTGTTCTGTACATTAACGACTTGGATGTGAACATAGAACTCACAATTATTAATCTGCCCATGACACTAGAATTAGGGGTGTTGTTGATAGTGAGGAGGAAGGTCTCAGGCTACGTGGAAGGTAATCTTGCTCCAACTTTATAAAACACTGGTCAAGCTGCCGATGGAACACTATGCGCAGTTCTGGTGGCCAAACTATCAGAAGGACGTGCTTCCACTGGAGAGGGTGTCGGGGAGATTCACCAGGATGTTGCCTGGGATGGCACGAGGAGAGACTGGATTAGGCTGAGTTTGTTTCCCCTGGAGCAGAGGAGGCAGAGTGGGGATCTGATTGGGAGAAAATTATGAGGGGCACAGACAGAGCAGATCATGACAATCTCTTCCACGTGGTTAAGACCGGAAGACATTAGCTTAAGGTGAGGAGTGTATGGTTTAGAGGAAATTTGCGAAAAAACTTTCTTTGATCCGGAGTAGGGTAGACACTCTTGAGGCAGGTACTTTCACAACATTTAAGCAGCATTTAAGGTGAGTACTTAAAATGCTGGGGAGCATAGCAGACTACAGACCAAGCACAGGTAACTGGGATTAGAGTAACTTGGTGCTTGTTGGTTAGTGTAGACACAATGGGCCGATGGGCCTGTTTCTATACTGTATGACCCTAATACAAATATGACCATACGACGAGACTAAAAATGTAAGACACAGGAGTATATCTCATGACTGATCCACAGGGGAAAGTGAGGATGAACATAATTTCATTGGTGAATCTTCAAATTCTGGAGCAGTTGCCTGTAAGGAAGTGGAACAGTCCATAACTTCAAAATTAGATCGGATTGACACGTGGGACAAGTAAGTTTTTCAGAGTTCCCGAAATATAGAGCCGTTGGCTCTGCAGAGAGTTAGGAGAAAATAAAGACTGCAGATGTTGGAGAGTCAGAGTTGATAAAGTGTGGCACTGGAAAAAAAGCACAGCAGGCCAGTTAGCATCAGAGAGTGAGAGAGAGAGAGAGAGAGTGTGTCAACGTTTCAGGCAACTGAAGAAGGGTCCTGTCCGAAACGGTGACTCTTTTGCTCTTTCGGATGCTGCCTGACCTGCTGTGCTTTTTCCAGCACCACGCTTTCGCATCTGTGCAGAATTAACAGGGACGTCAGTTGCTGAATGGACTCCTGCAGTGTCAGCATTATTCGACGAGTGGAACTGTATAATCGATATAAACCATTGTTTACGGGCGGCACGGTGGCTCAGTGGTTAGCACTGCTGCCTCACAATGCCAGGGACCCAGGTTCAATTCCCCCCTCGGGCAAGTGTCTGTACGGAGTTTGCACATTCTCCCCGTGTCTGCGTGGGCCCACCTCTGGGTGCTCCGGTTTCCTCCCACAGTCCAGAGTTGTGCAGGTTGGGTGAGTTTGCTATGCTAAATTGCCCGTAGTGTTCAGTGTAATAGGTGCAGGGGTAAATGTAGAGGAATGGGTCTAGGTGGGTTGCTCTTCGGAGGGTCGGTGTGGAATTGTTGGGCTGAAGGGCCTGTTTCCACACTGTAGGAAATCTAATCTAAAAGACTAGAGTTAGTTATAAATCAGAGTTATGGTGACCATAAATACACTGAACATGGACAAGAAACATATCTCTGTCCCATATTAAAATTACAATCCCCACAAATGTAACAAGAGATATCACATACCTTTCACCAAAGATGGAGAAATGGGCCAAACCTTGCTGGATTCAGTTGCTTTACTCCCAGTCTGAGAAGGTGACCATGAGAAGGGAACATTGCTCCCACAAATTGCCCAGGGGCAGGAGTTTCACTCTGAAACTCATTGGGACAACTTCCGCATCGTGACGTCCACAATGCAGGGGGTGGAGTCACCGGGCTCGGCGATGACGTCCGCGGGTTCCAGGGGCGGCTGGGCGTCGGCAAGGCCCCGCCCCCGCCCATTGTTACCCCGCCCCTTTCTCCAGGAGCAACAGTTTCCAGGGAAACCGCTGCCCCTCGCTCAAAAGATGGAGCCGCGACTGCGCCTGTGCGTTGGCCTGCCTTCCTCCAAGGGGTGGAGGGGAGGAGACTTTGCAAAATCTCTTGTCTTTCATTTGCAGAGTTAAAAATCCCACCACACCAGGTTACAATTCCCTGGTGTTGTGTGATTTTTTTTTGTGTCTTAACTTTGTCCACCCCAATCCAACACCAGCTCCTCCAGATCATTTCATTTGCAGATACATTCTATTTTGCTCAAAAAGCACACAATCTGCAGGCAGTCGTAGAGATGCACAGCACGGAAACAGACCCTTCGGTCCAACTCATCCATGCCGACCAGATATCCTAACCCAATCGAGTCCCATTTGCCAGCACTTGGCCCGTATCCCTCAAAACCCTTCTGATTCATGTCCCCACCCAGATGCCTTTCAAATGTCGTAATTGTACGACACTTCAACACTTCCTCTGCCAGCTCATTCCACACACGCACCACCCTCTGCGTGAAAAAGTTGCCCCTCAGGTCCCCTTTAAACCTTTCCCTTCTCACCCTAAACCTATGCCCTCTAGTTCTCCATCCCCCACCCCAGGGAAAAGACAAGGTCTATTTATCCCTATCCACACCCCTCATGATTTTTATAAACCTCTAGAAGGTCACCCCTCAGCCTCTGCGCTCCCAGGAAATGGGACGGCCCAGCCTATTCAGCCTCCAACCCCGGCAAGATCCTTGGAAATCTTTTCTAAAACTTTTCAACTTTCACAAGCTGATAGGAGGGAGACCAGAACTGCACACAGTATTCCCCAAATGTGGCCTAACCAATGTCTTGTATGGCCGCAACATGACCTCTCAACTCCTGCACTCGCTGCTCTGACCAATAAAGGAAAAAAATACCTTCTTCACTAACCTATCAACCTGTGACTCCGCTTTGAGGAACTGTGAGCCTGCACTTCAAGATCTCTGTATTCAGCAACCCTCTACAGAGCCTTATACACCTTAAGTGTATAAGTATTGCCATCAGACAGTTGATAAATCTCTCCTTTGGATATAAAACTAGTCTGACTCCAGGTTATGATACAGACAGACTCTAACCTTACACCTTTAATGCATTGTCTGAGCTGAGATATCACTTTTTTTATCGATTGATAAAACCTTAAGTTATCTCAGGGTTGTGATTTGAAAGAAATTCTGGGATTTACATATTAATTAATTGAAACCTGCATTCTAAATGATTAAAGATGTAACATCCATCTAGGTTTGTCTAATACATTGCACCAGTTGTAAAGCAATTTGATCTTTTACTTATAAATTCTGTGTCCTATGATCCTGTCCCACTGGCTACCTGAAGGAGCAGCGCTGTGAACGCTTGTACTTTCAAATAACTATAACCAGGTGTTGTGTGATTTTTAACATTGTCCATCCCAGTTCAACACTGGCACCTCCACATCACATTTCCCTCCAAGTCATGCAATCTGATTTCAAACAGCACAGCTTTTCAGCTTTAAGCTCACAAAAAACTTCATCCTCTGTCAGAGAACACTTTGATTTTTGCAGTTCAGCGACTCTGGAGCTGAAATTCGTGGCATTTTGTGGAACATGTTTTCATTGTATTAAATGTTACACACACACACACACACACCAATCTGCCATTGGTTGCTGAGGCTCCATGCTCAGAATCCCCTCCCAAAACATATCTCTCCTCCTTGAAGTAGATTTAGAAATCAATCTCTCTGGCCAAATGTTTTGGTCATCTGTGAAGTAGATTTTGCGATGTGATAGGTTCCACATCAAAGCAAGTTATTGTTACGAGCTGACAAGGCTCACTTCAGGGAGACGATTTTAAATCTGTTTACCATAACGACTACAGACATTTTCAGAAGAGCAGGATCGCAATGCATTGGAAGCTTTCCCAGGTCAATGACTGGCATGGCCAGGATGATTTTAATAACAAAAAACCAGGAGGAAGATTTTAAAAAGACAAGCTGTACAGGACGTTGGTTAGGCCATGTTTGTAGTATTGCGTGCAATTCTGGTCACTTTCCTATCGGAAGAATGTTTTGAAGCATGAAAGGGTTCAGAAAAGATTTACAAGGATGTTGCCAGGGTTGGAGGGCTTGAGCAGTAGGGAGAGCATGGACAGGCTGGGGCTGTTTTCCCTGGAGCGTCGGAGGCTGAGGGGTGAACTTATAGAGGTTTTACAAAACCATGAGGGGCATGGATAGGGTAAAAAAACATGGTCTTTTCCCTGGGGTGGGGGAGTCCAGAACTCGATAGCGTAGGTTTAGGGTGAGAGGGGAAAGATATAAGGCTTGAGAGGATGGACAGGCTGGGGCTGTGTTCCCTGGGGTGTCGGAGGCTGAGGGGTGACCTTATAGAGGTTTTACAAAACCATGAGGGGCATGGATAGGGTAAAAAAACATGGTCTTTTCCCTGGGGTGGGGGAGTCCAGAACTCGATAGCGTAGGTTTAGGGTGAGAGGGGAAAGATATAAAATAGGCCTAAGGGGCAATTTTTCCACGCAGAGGGTGGTGCATGTATGGAATGAGCTGCCAGAGGAAGTGATGGAGGCTGGTACAATTGCAACATTTAAAAGGCAACTGGATGAGTGTATGAATAGGAAGGGTTCAGAGAGACATGGGCCAGGTGCTGGCAAGTGGGTCCAGATTAGGTTGGGATATCCGGGTCAGCACAAACATGTTGGGCCGAAGGTTCTGGTTCTGTCTATGACTCTATGACATGAGCAGCAATTTTGTTTTACACAGAGGGCGGGGTTCTTGTATGCAGAATGAACTTCCTGAGGAAGTGGCAGATGCGGATACAGTTCCAACGTTTAAAAGACATCTGGATAAGTTCACGATTCGGAAATGTTCGGAGGGATATGGGCCAAGCGCAGACACGTCGCAGTATTACAATTTGGGATTATGATCAGCACTGAAGACTCTGTGGTTTCTGGCTCTCTGATTCATGAAGAAATATCGGACAGGTCAGGCATGTGTCTGCTGAAGTTCAGAATTTGGAAAGGATATTTCCCCTAGTGGGAGATTTTGGATCCAGAATTAAAAATAAGGGTCTACCCATTGAAGATAGAGATGAGGAGAATTTGTTTTTCTCTCTCACACAGAGGTTCACGGGGATTTGGCACCTTCTTATTCAAAAGGCAGTGGAAACAGAGTCTTCAAACATTTTGAAGACATATTACGGACGTGTAAAGGAGCTGAAGGTTAGCAGGCTGGGTAAGCACCTGGAGTAATTAGGTCAGCCGTGATCTTATTGCTTATCATTTAAATAGAGAAAAACTGCAGCACCAAATGGACTTGGGAGTACGAGCACATGAAACACAGAAAATCACACACAAGGGTAACAGAATGTTGGCCCTTATTTCAAGGGGGTTTGAGTATAAGAGTAGCGGAGTCTGTACAAGGTGCTGGTGAGACCACACATGGAGTACTGCTGGCAGTTTTGGTGCCTTTATTAAAGCAAAGGTTTCATTTCACTGGAGGAAGTTCAGGAAATGTTCACCAGGGTGATCCCTGGTTATGGAGGGATTGCCTCATGAGCAAAGTGGTTGGCGGTGTGGAAACAGGCCTTTCGGCTCAACTTGACCCGCCGCCCCGTTTTTCACAATTTAAACTAGTCCCGTTCGCCTGAGCTTGGTCCGTGTCCCGCAGAAAGTGAGGACTGCGGGTGCTGGAGATCAGAGTCGAGAGCGTAGTGCCGGAAAAGCACAGGCAGGTCAGGCAGCATCCGAAGGGCAGGAGAATCAACGTCTCAGGCGTAAGCCCTTCTGCCCGAAACGGCGATTCTCCTGCTCCTCGGATGCTGCCTGACCTGCTGTGCTTTGCCAGTACTACGCTCTCGACCTCGGTCCATATCCCTCCATCCCTCTCCCCATCCACACATCGGTCCAAATGTTTCTTAAATGCCATAGTTGTACTCGCCTCCACCACTCCCTCTGGCAGCCCGTTCCAGACACTCAGCACCCTCTGTGTGAAAAACAAATTGACCCCCAGGACCCTTTTATATCTCTCCCTGTCACCTTTAACCTATGCCCTGTAGTTTTAGACTCCCTACTGTGAGAAACAAAGCTCACTCACTTTAATAATTTCAGTCCGAGACAAGATCTGAAGCAATCAGTATATTTATTATATGCTTGCAAGTGTGGTGCCTGGAATAGGGCATACAGAGTTTAGCAAGTACATATCTTATATAGGATTCACCACTCCAAACCCGGTGCCCATTACTATTGTTTATCTCTTGCCTTGTGCATAACAAGGTACAAGTTTTACTCAGCCATTTCACCACACCCTGCTGTGGCCCATTGTTAGGTATATCCTTCTTCGTGATTATCTACTTCCCCCACTTATGCCACTTCCTCCCTTTCCCAAACCATATTAATCCTTACGACCTTTTAATTGGGGTTTGTTTTTGTGTTTTTGCAAAAGTGGGAAACAGATGCTTATAACTACTGCTTGTGCAAGCACATCTGGCTTAACCTACATCCTCACAGCACCTTATCTGTTTGTCTACCATTGTTAGCAGGCACGTTTCATTCTTGCATTCACATTTTAGCTAATACAAAAACAATTATATATTTCCTCCACATAGTTTTCATTCTTGTTGACTCAGCTCTTGGCTGAAACAATTATACACTGGTGTGAGTGCATTTACCTTGCATCAGTAATTGTAATTGCAGAAGTAACACTACTTTACCTATATCCCACAAAACTGTGGGAAAAAGCTGTTGGCTATCTCCCTTATCTATGCCCCTCATGACTTTATAGGTTGGAAATCTACTCACTGGAGTTTACAAGAATGACAGGCGATTCATTGAAACACATAGGATGGACAGGGTAAATGCTGAGAGGGTTTCCCCTCATGGGAGAGTGTAGGACCGGAAGACCTAGACTCAGGGTCAAGAGGCACCAATTTAAGACCCAATTTGAGGAGGAATTTCTTCTCTCAGTGGCTGGAGAGTCTTTGGCACTCCTTGCCACAGAGAGCTGAGGGAGCAGTCATAGAGATGTACGGCATGGAAACAGACCCTTCGGTCCAACCCGTCCATGCCGAGTCCTTGTGTAGATTTAAGACTGAGATTTGACATGACATTTCCAGCATTCACTGTTGCTCTTCCTGACTCCAAGCAGAGACGTAAAGGGGCCTACCGTTCCACAGAAGGATTCTGAACCATGAAAAATACAATTGGCTTGACACCGTCCTCAGGATTAACCCAGTCCTAGATGCAATTAACAGCAGTGTCAGAATCCAACACTTGCTGTAGAATCATAGAGACGTACAGCACAGAAGCAGATCCTTTGGTCCAACTCGTCCATGCCGACCAGATATCTGAAATTAATCTAGTCCCATTTGCCAGCATTTGGGCCATATCCCTCTCAACCTTTTCTATTCATGTATCCATCCAGATGCCTTTTAAATGTTGTCATTGTACCAGCCTCCACCACTTCCTCTGGCAGCTCATTTCATACACGTACCACCCTCTGCATGAAAAAGATCCCCCTCAGGTCCCTTTTAAATCTGTTCCCTTTCACCGAAAACCTATGCCCTTTAGATCTGGACTCCCCCACCCTGGGGAAAAAGACCTTGTCTATTCACCTTGCCCATGCCCCATAATTTTATAAAACCTCTCTAAGGTCACCCCTCAGCCTCCGATGCTTCAAGGAAAACAGCGCCAGCCCATTCAGCCGCTCCCTGTAGCACAAACCCTCCAACCCTAGCAACATTCTTGTAAATCTTTTCTGTACCCTTTCAGGTTGCGCGACTTCCTTCCGATAGGAGGGAGACCAGAATTAAGTCTTTGCGGAAGCTCGTGTTAAAATCTGTTTTCTTGTGTTGTCTCATCTCTCCCTAAATCGAAGCAGGAGAGTCAGCGTTTGAAACAGGAGAGAAGCAAAGAGGTGCTTCTGCAGCTGTACAGGGCCCTGGTGAGACCACACCTGGAGTACTGTGTGCAGTTCTGGTCTCCAAATTTGAGGAAAGACATTCTGGCTATTGAGGGAGTGCAGCGTAGGTTCACGAGGTCAATTCCTGGAATGGCGGGATTATCTTACACTGAAAGACTGGAGCGTCTGGGCTTGTATACTGGTGGCTGTGTGGAATGCTCTGCCCCAGAGGGCAGTGGAGGCCCAGTCTCTGGATTCATTTAAGAAAAAGTTAGATAGAGCTCTCAAGGATTGTGGAATCAAGGGTTATGGAGATAAGGCAGGGACAGGATACTGATTAAGGATGATCAGCCATGATCATGTTGAATGGTGGTGCAGGCTCGAAGGGCAGAATGGCCTACTCCTGCGCCTATTGTCTATTGTATTCTCCTGCTCCTCGGATGCTGCCAGACCTGCTGTGCTTTTCCAGCGCCACACATTTCATCTCCAGCAACTGCAGTCCTCACTTTCTCCTTAGAACGAGGCAGGCAACTCTGCTCGGAAGGTTATGAATGAACTTGCCGAGGAATCTCACAATTCCAAAAGGTGATCAAATCACTCCCAACACAAGCCGGTACCAATGCAAAGCAGTCCCAACTTCATTGGGAGCAAAGTTACAATAACCTTTAATACTAAACAATACTGTCTCTAATCCTGTTTGGCCCCGAAGGTTACAATACTTCCCGAGTCTTTTGTAGGTTTACGCAGCCACTCTCTCTCTGGCTGTGGGACTGCAGAGTTGCTTCCTTCCTCTCTCCTTCTCTGGAGGGTCATCTGGTTCTCTGCCTCTTGCCTTGCTGGTCTCCTCAGAAGATTCAAGAGATTCCAAGAGACCGGTCTGCAGGAGAACCCGGTTTTTATCCCTTTTTAGATGGTTTCCCCGGAACTTTCTGTAGTCCAGGCCAATCGGGGAGGTACACTTTATAGTTTGGCTTGCTAATGTTCGTTTCCTTGTGTAGCAGGACCACGTGCCTTTCTGTCTGGCCCTACTTTGTTTGGTGGACACGTTGTCGGGAATATGTCTGTCTTTTGCCTTTTACATTATGCCAATGTCATTTGGCCCTGGCTGCACTGTGTCTGGTGTGTGGGTTTTGCGATTTCAACGTTTGAATTGGCCAAAGTAACCAGCATTCCTTGCTGCTTGGCCAAATTAGTGTTCTATCTGTGTTTTCGCAGCCAGGAGGCTGCTATACCTGTCACACAGGTGGTAAGTGTGGTTGAGGGATATGATCCCGAATATGGAATATCCTGCAGTTTTGGTGCTATTTTGAGCTTCCTTAGAATCAATGTGACTCCCCGCCAGTGGCACACTGAGTAATTGCGAATTGTAATCCTAAAAGTTTAAGTTTAAAACTCTGAACTCTCCAGATCGATCTTAAATCTGTGTTCAGCTGATTACAGATAGAGACACTACAGTTTATCCAAGGCCTCTGGGTTGTCCAGGGGCATGTCCATAAGATGCATCATTCTTGATGGCTACCTGGTGATTACTGCATTTAGTGAAATAAAAGACATTCGGACAGGTATATGAATAGGAAAGGTTTAGAGGGATGGGGGCCAAATGCAGGCAATGGGAATAGTTCAGTCTGGGAAACTTGGCATGGACACATTGGGTTGAAGGATGTGTTTCTGTGCTGTATGACTCTTTGAGTCATTATCTACCTGGTGTCTTTGAGATGAGTGAATGTATGTATGTATAATGTATGTATATAACATCACACACACACACCCCTCCACTGCATGAACTTGCTAGTGCCATGGCAGAGAGAATAGCCCAGTGAAACCTTTTCTCATACACAGTGGCCTCTACCCAGCGTGAGATCGCTGGTGTTTCAGCAGGTCGGATGAACAAGCGAATCCCTTCCCACACAAAGGAGCAGGTGAACTGCCTCTCCCTGGTGTGAACTTGCCGGTGTTTTTGCAGCTGCTTTTAAAGCTCTTCCCGCAGTCGGGACTTTTAAGTGTCCTCACGTTGGACTGGACGAGCTGGTGTCTCAGGTTAGGTTACGGGGAAAGTCCTGTCCCTGCACTCAGTGCAGATGAACCGGTCTCTCCCCGGTTATGAGCCCGCTGATGAATTTCTAATTGGATCCCTTTCCACAGAACACATGTTTCCAATGTTTCTCTGTGGTGGGAGGGTCTTTGTGTCTCTCCAGGTTGGATGATCAGTTGACAGCAGGTCAACACACAAGACATATTTACGGTTTCTCTCCACTGTTTTTCAGTGCGTATAACTAGTTAAGGCCCCTTCCACAGTCCGTTTACTTGACTACTCTCACTTGGGAGTTTAACTGGTGAAAGCGCTTTTCAGAGCTGAAAATCTGTTGCTGGAAAAGCGCAGCAGGTCAGGCAGCATCCGAGGAACAGGAGAATCGACATTTCGGGCATAAGCCCTTCTTCAGGAATGAGGAGAGTGTGCCCAGCAGGCTAAGATAAAAGGTAGGGAGGAGGGAC
>NC_057753.1:12074730-12079787 GCF_004010195.1 Chiloscyllium plagiosum
CCGCCCCCACCCCACTCTGGCCTATCACCCTCACCTTGACCTCCTTCCACCTATCACATTTCCAACGCCTCTCCCCCAAGTCCCTCCTCCCTAGCTTTTATCTTAGCCGGCTGGACACACTTTACTCATTCCTGAAGAAGTGTTTATGCCTGAAACATCGATTCTCCTGCTCCTTGGATGCTGCCTGACCTGCTGTGCTTTTCCAGCAACACATTTTCAGCTCTGATCTCCAGCATCTGCAGTCCTCACTTTCTCCCCTAAAGCGCTTTTCAGTTCGCTGAAACACAATCACTCAGGTGTTTGTGTATGTTGGTGCTTTGCCAGTCAGAACGATGCTGAAATCTTCTCCCATAGTGAGCATGGAGAAACATTTCTCCTTTCACGTTCAATGACACACAATATTCACCTGAAGAATCGAGTCAGATCTTGGATGCAGCCTTTGTCTTAAATTTCTTCTCTCCAAAGTAAATCCTTCCAATCCCCTGTAAAATAAGTCGACAGTGTCAGGATCATGATAAACCCAGGTCAGAAATTCAGAACAGATAATTCTTATTTCTGCATTCTCTCCTCATTTGTTCCTGGAAGTTGTGATCCAATCAAACTACATGAAGCCGAATTCAGCAACAAAGTCTCGGATTAAGTAATTGAGAACATTTCTAAATAAATCAAAAAGATGCGTCTTTTTAAAAACGTATTCATGGAATGATGGCGTTGCTGGCTTGGCCAGTATTTATTGCTCATGCCCAGTTAGGTGTCAACCACACTGCTGTGGGACTGGAGTCACATGTTGGCCCAGACCAGGTAAGGATTGCTGTTAAATCTGCAGCCAATTCAGCCATAATCTTAATGAATTACAGGCTCAATGGTGTACTCTTGCCCATATTTACAGTTCTCAACCATTGTGACTCATCCATGGAAAATCCCCCTGCACCAGCACACTGGGGTCTGGTTCAACAAGACACTCCAGCGTCCCTGGTTTAACCAAGAGCAGGCCCTGGGGGAAATCCTCTGGTTCACATCCCTTGCCTCCATCCCCCATCCATTGTCACCATTGCCAAAATGCACACTTATGCACCAGGGGCATGGAGTTATGGAGTCATACAGCACGGAAACAGACCCTTTGGTCCAACCAGTCCTTGCCGACCATAATCGTAAACTATAACACTCCTACTTGCCTGTACTTGGCCCATATCCCTACAAACGTTTCTCATTCGTGTACTTATCCAAATGTCTTTAAAATGTTGTAACTGTACCCACATCCACCACTTCCTCTGGAAGTTCATTCCAGGCATGAACCACACTGTGTAAAAACATGTCCCTTCGTGTTTTTTTACATCTTTCTCTTTTCACTTTTAAAGTTTGTTGCCAAGACTTGAAATCTTCCACCTTCAGGAAAAAAAGAGACCTGATATTCACCTTACCTATACACCTCATAATTTTATAAACCTCTGTAAGGTCGCCCCTTCAACGTTCTACCCTCTGGGTTAAAAAAGGCCCAGCTTCACCTTACAACTCAAGCCCTCATTCCCAGTAAATCTTTTCTGAACCCTCTTCAGTTTAATAATATCCTTATGTCACCTTGAGCCAAATGAACATCTTTTGTAGGGTTTGCAATCTCTGACACAGAATGAATGCTTGGATCCTTGTCGCTGCAAACCTGCAGCCTGGTTGGAGGAAGAAAGCCCCTTTATCGGTCACGTGCATTAAGAATGGGAGTTGGGAGTCATGTTGTGGCTGTACAGGACATTGGCTAGGCCCACTTTTGGAATATTGTGTGCAAATCTAGTCTCCCTGCTATAGGAAGGTCGTTGTGAAACTTGAAAGGATTCAGAAAAGGTTTGCAAGGATGCTGCCAGGGTTGGAGGGTTTGAGTTACAGGGAGAAGCTGAATAGGCTGGGGCTGTTTTCCCTGGCGTGTCGGAGGCCGAGGAGTGACTTTAGATTAGATTAGATTAGATTACTTACAGTGTGGAAACAGGCCCTTCGGCCCGACAAGTCCACACCGACCCACCTAAGCGCAACCCACCCAGACCCATTCCCCTAACACTACGGGCAATTTAGCATGGCCAATTCACCTAACCTGCACATTTATGGACTGTGGGAGTGCAGAGGTTTATAGAATCATGATGGGCATGGATAGGGGGAGTCCGAGACTAGAGATTTAAGGTGAGAGTGGAAAGATTCGTGCAGAGGGGTGGTACGTGCGTGGGAATGAGCTGCCAGAGGAAGTGGTGGAGGCTGGTACAGTTACAACTTTTAAAAGGCATCTGAATGGGGACATGAATAGGAAGAGTTTAGAGGGATAGGGGCCAAATGCTGGAAAATAGGATTCGGTTAGGGTAGCTGGTTGGACAAGTTGCACCAAAGGGGCTGTTTCTGTGCTGTCCATCTCAAGCTGTTGGCCCGCCCACACCCGTGACGTCATCGCGCCATCCGCGCCTGCGCGCTGCGCCCAGCGATCCAAGATGGCGGCGGCTGACCAGAGCCGTCTCCCGGGTAACGGCCGCCATGCCGCAAAAACGGGACCCGCAGGTCGTTGACCGAGGTTTGAAGCGTCTCATGAGCGGTTGCGAACCTTCGCGGTCCGGTCCACCCCACCCCGGCTCCGGCTCCGGGCGCTCCCTCTTCGGCCCCACGACCTTCCCCGCTCGCAGAATGAGACCAACGTCCCTGCCCATCACCGTCGCTGCGCATGCTCCAGAGCCTTGGGGCTGTGCCGCGCCTGCGCACTGCCTTCCTGAGTCCTGGATGGGGGCGCGCCATCAGCGCCGCAAGGGGTGATGGGTAAAGAGCCAACCATTTGCACATTGGCCCCTTGGTGTGGGGCAAGCAAGAATTTAGGAGAAAAATCATAGTGTGAGCGCAAAGGACAGAACTGAGTGCATTCTGGCTAAGTTTGCAGACGATACAAAGATGGGGAGAGGGAAGGGTAGCTTTCAGGAGGCTGCAAAGGATTTGGACAAGTCAGGAGAGTGGGCAAATGAGTGGCAGATGGGAGTACAACACGGGACAGTGTGAGGTCATGCACCTTGGTAGGAAGAATAGAGTCTAAATGGGGAGGAAATTCAGGAGTTCAAAATGCAGAGAGACTCGGGAGTTCTAGTCCAGGATTCGCTCAAAGTTGAGTCGTTAATCAGGAACTCAAATGCACTGATGGAACTTGTTTTGAGAGGACTTGAATATAAAAGCATGGATGTACTTCTGAGGCTATATAAGGCTCTGGTCAGACCACATTTGGAGTATTGTGCGCAGTTTTGAGCCCTGTCTCTCAGGAAGGTTGTACTGGCCCCTGGAGCATGTTCAGACGGAGGTTCACGAGAGTAGTCCCAGGACTGAAAAGCTATGAGGAAGGCTTGAGGACTCTGGGTCTATACTCAATGGAGTTTAGAGGGATGAGGGAGGATATAATTGAAACATACAGAATACCGAATGGCCTGGACAGAGTAGATTTTGGGAACATGTTTCCATTGGTAGAAGAGACTCAGACCTGAGGGCATTGCCTCAGAGTAAAGGGAGGACCTTTTAGAGCGGAGATAAAGGAGAGACCCTTTAAGCCAAAGAGTGGTGAACCTATGGAATTCATTGCCACAGAAGGCTGTGGGGACCAGGTCATTGAATATACTTAAGATTGAGTTAGATGGGTTCTTTAGTATCAAGGAGATCAAGGGTTACAGGGAGAGTGGGGTTGAGAAACTAATCAGCCATGATTGAATGGCAGAGCAATCGATGGGCTGAATGGCCTAATTTCTGCTCCTATGTCTAATGGACAATGAAGTGCAAGAGTTCGAAAGGGGCCTGATGGTGTTATTCCTGGACTGTTAATCCAGAGTCCCTGGCTATGATCTGGGGACTGGGTTCGAAGGCAGATGTTGGAATTTGAATTTGATAAATATCTGGAATTGAGAGTTCAATGGTGACCATGAATCCATTGTGGATTGTCCCGAAAAACCTATGTGGTTCACTAATGTCCTTCAGGGAAGGAAACTGCTATCTTTATCTAGTCTGACCCCATACGTGACTCCACACCCACAGCAATATGATTGACTCTTAACTGCCCCCTGGACAATTAGGGATGGGCAATAAAAGCTGGTCCAGCCAGTGACACCTTCATGCTGTGAATTAATTTTTAAAGAAAATTAAAACTGAGATTGAAAATTGTCGAGGCACTGACCATAAGTTTTCAGGAGAGACTGAGGTGGTGCCAGAGGTCGAGAGAATGCCAGATGCTATAACCTTGTTCAAATAAAGTGTGTAAAGCTAAGCGCAGTGACTATAGATTATGTTTAGTTTTCAGTTTAACTTCAATAGTGGGAAAACTTTTGGAAACACGAATCCAGGGCTAAATTAATAGACAGAAGTATAAATACAGATGAATCACTGAAAGCCATCTTAGATCTCTCAAAGGGAAATTGTGGGTCATAATTTATTGGAAGTTACCACAGAGCATTGATGTGAGGAATTCTGTTGAGGTAGTGCAGGTGGATTTCCAATAGGCAGGTCATACAGTTTCGCACAACTGACTTGTGAGAAAACCTAACAGCTCCTGAACTTAAAGGGTTTGGAGCAACTTGAATTCTGAGTTGCCTGAGTGACAGGACACAAAAAGTGTTGTGTTAACAAGACTGTCCAAAGATAGTGGATGTTAGAGTCATAGAGATATACAGCGTGGAAACAGACCCTTCGGTCCAACCCATCCATGCCGACCAGATATCCCAACCTAATCTAGTCCCAGCTGGCCCGTATCCCTCCAAATCCTTCCTATTCATATACCCATCCAAATGCCTCTGAAATATTGCAATTGTACCAGCCTCCACCACTTCCTCTGGCAGCTCATTCCATACCCGTACCACCCTCTGTGTGAAAAGGTTGCCACTTAGGTCTCTTTTATATCTTTCCCCTCTCACCCTAAACCTATACCCTTGAGTTCTGGACTCCCTGACCCCAGGGAAAAGACTTTGCCTATTTACCCTATCCATGCCCCTCATGATTTTGTAAACCTCTATAAGGTCACCCCTCAGCCTCCGACGTTCCAAGGAAAACAGCCCTAGCCTGTTCAA
>NC_057753.1:12080054-12088851 GCF_004010195.1 Chiloscyllium plagiosum
AGATCCTGTTGTAATCTGAGGTAACCCTCTTCACTGTCCACTACACCTCCAATTTTGGTGTCATCTGCAAACTTACTAACTGTACCTCTTATGCTCGCATCAAAATCATTTATGTAAATGATAAAAATGTAGAGGGCCCAGCACCGATCCTTGTGGCACTCCACTGGTCACAGGCCTCCAGTCTGAAAAACAATCCTCCACCACCACCCTCTGTCTTTTACCTTTGAGTCAGTTCTGTATCCAAATGGCTAGTTCTCCCTGTATTCCATGAGATCTAACCTTGCTAATCAGTCTCCCATGGGGAACCTTGTTGAACGCCTTACTAAAGTCCATTTGGATTACATCTACTGCTCTGCCCTCATCAATCCTCTTTGTTACTTCTTCAAAAAACTCAATCAAGTTTGTGAGACATAATTTCCCAACCACAAAGTCATGTTGACTACCCCTAATCAGTCCTTGTCTTTCCAAATACTTGTACATCCTGTCCCTCAGGATTCCCTCCAACAACTTGCCCACCACCGAGCCCAGGCTCACTGGTCTATAGTTCCCTGGATTGTCGTTACCACCCTTCTTAAACTGTGGCACCACGTTCGTCAACCTCCAGTCTTCCGGCACCTCACCTGTGACTATCGATGATACAATTATCTCAGCAAGAGGCCCAGCAATCACTTCTCTAGCTTCCCACAGAGTTCTCAGGTACACCTGATCAGGTCCTGGGGATTTATCCACCTTTAACCGTTTCAAGACATCCAGCACTTCCTCCTCTGTAATCTGGACATTTTGCAAGATGTCACCATCTATTTCTCTACAGTCTATATCTTCCATATCCTTTTTTCTCAGTAAATACTGATGTAAAATACTCAATTAGTATCTCCCCCATTTTCTGCGGCTCCACACAAAGGCCACCTTGCTGATCTTTGAGGGGCCCTATTCTCTCCCTAGTTACCCTTTTGTCCTTAATGTGCTCCCCCACTGACACCTCAGTCACCTGCCCTGCCTTATTTCCCAAGAGTAGGTCAAGTTTTGCACCTTCTCTAGTAGGTACATTCACACATACTGAATCAGAAAATGGTCTTGTACGCACTTAACAAATTACTCTCCATCTAAACCTTTAACAGAATGGCAGACCCAGTCTATGGTTGGAAAGTTAAAATCCCCTCCTATAACCACCCTATTATTCTTACAGATAGCTGAGATCGCCTTGCAAGTTTGTTTCTCAGTTTCCCTCTGACTATTAGAGGGTCTATAATACAATCCCAATAAGGTGATCATCCCTTTCTTATTTCTCAGTTCCACCCAAATAACTTGCCTGGATGTATTTCTGGGAATATCCTTCTTCAGCACAGCTGTAATGCTGTCCCTTTCTTCAGGCTGGAGGAAGATTTATAGTGGAGATACCCAGGGGTCCGTGTGTAGATGCTTGTATTTCCTGATATAAGTTGATGGCTGAGACCTTGGTGTTGGGGTCACCATTTCAAAGCTTGTAGACAAAACAAATCAGGCTGAGCTGGCAAGATGGATACAGAACTGGCTTAGTCATTGGAGACAGAGGGGAGCGGTGGAAGGATGCTTTTCAAAATGGAGGGCTGTGACTAATGGTGTTCCATAGGGATCAGTGCTGGGACCTCCGCTGTTCATGATCTGCATCAGTGATTTGGAGGAAAATGTAGCCGGTCGAATTTGTGAGTTTGCGGAAGACCCAAAGATTCATGGAGTTGCAGGTAGCGAGGAGGATTGTCAGCAGATACAGCAGGATATAGATTACTTGGAGGCATGGGCAGAAAAATGGCAGGTGGAGTTTAATCCGGACAAATGTGAGGTGATGGATTTTGGAAGGTCAAGTACAGGTGGAGATTATACAGTGAATGGCAGAACCTTTAATTGATATGCAGAGGGATCTGGGTGTGCCGCTCCACAGATCACTGAAGGTGGTAGCACAAGCAGTAAGGTTGTAAAAAAGGCCTGTGGCATACTTACCTTCATTGGAAGGGGTATTGAGTAGAAGGATAAAGAAGTTACACTGCAGTTTGATGGAACTTTAGCTAGGCCACACTTGGAATATTGCGTACAGTTCTGGCCTCATTACCAGAAGGATGTGGATGCTTTTGAAGAGGTATAAGAAAAGATTTACCAGGACGTTGCCTGGTATGGGGGAGTTTAGCTATGAAGAAAGGTTGGCTTTCACGGGAATGCAGAAGGTTGAGTGGTGGATGAAGTTTATAAGATTTTGAATGGCATTGAGAGAGTGGAAGGGATGAGGCTTTTTCCCAGGGTGGAAGGGTCAGTTACTTAGCGGACAAGGATGCAAGGTGCGAGGGGAAGTTTAAAAAGGGATGTGCGAGGCAAGTGTTTCACACAAAGGGTGGCGAGTGCTTGGGACGCGTTGCCAGAGGAGGTGGAGGAAGCAGACACGATTGCAATATTCAAGAAACATTCCGACGAATAAATGAAGAGGGAAGGAATAGAGGGACACGCATCCTGGAAGTGAAGTATGGAAGGGCAAAATGTGACAGAATGGGTTTGGAGGTCCGAAGGGCCTGTTCCTGTGCTGTACTCTTTGTTCATTGTTCTAAATCCTGGATGCTTCATAAATTGTAAGGAAGATAGTATTGAACTTCAAAAAGATGTCGACAAGGGTCGGAGTGAGTGGATTCAAGGCAGATGATGTTCAGTGCAGAGAACAGTGAAGTATTTCATTTGGTAGGAAGAACATGCACTTAGCACACTTGCCTTCATTGCTCAGACCTTTGAGTACCGGCGTTGGAACGTTATTTTGAGGTTTTATAGGACATTGGTGAGGCCTCTTCTGAAGTACTGTGTCCAGTTCTGGTCTATCCGTTGTAGGAAGGATATTATTAATTTGGAGGGGGTACAGAAGAGATTTACCAGGATGTTGCTGGGAAGTTGAGTTACAGGGAGAGGCTGGATTGGCTGGGACTTTCTTCACTGGAGTGTAGGAGGTTGAGAGGTGACCTTATGGAGGTTTATAAAATCACGAGGGGTATAAATAAGGTGAATGGCAGGTATCTTTTGTCTGGGGTGGGGGCTTTCAAGACTAGGGTGAGAGGAGAAACACTTAAAAAAAGACATGAGGGGCTTTTTTTTTTACATAGTGAGTGGTTCACGTGTTGAATGAACTTTCCGAAGAAGTGCTGGATGTGGGCACAGTTACAACGTTTAAAAGGCATTTGGATAAGCACATGAATAAGAAGTATTTGGACAGATATGAGCCAAGTGCAGGTAAGTGGGACCAGTTTAGTTTGCGATTATGGATTGGTGGACTGAACAGACTGCTTCTGTGCTTATGACTCTAACACGAAGAAAATATAAAGTAAAGGGTCTAACTCTAAAGAGGGTGAAGGAGTGCGGCCTGGATTTTTGTGTGTGTAAGTCATTGAAGGTGGCTGAAGTTATGGAAGGAGCAGTTATTAAAGGAGCATACAGTCCTAACTACAGTAGTTAGATCTCACCTGGAGTATTGTGTACAGCTCTTTAAGATAGATGTGAAGGCATTGATAAGGTAAATACCAAAGGTCTTTTTCCGAGGACGGGAGTGTTCAAATTTCATATTTTTGAGGTAAGAGAAACAAGATTTAAAAGGGACCTGAGAGGCAACCTTTTCACACGGAGAGTGGTTCATGCGTCGAATGAACTGCCAGAGGAAGTGGTAGATGCAGGTACAGTTACAGCATTTGAAAGACGTTGGGATATGGGCCCAATGCAGGCATGTGGGACCAATTCAGTTTGGTATTATGGACGAGTTGGGCCGAGGGGTCTATTTCCATGCTGTATGACTCTCTGGTCTTTGTGAAGAGGTTAATGCGAATGGTTCCAGAGACGAGGATCTTCATTTGGAGAAGATCCTGCTGTTTCTCAAGGGGACGTGCAAGCTGAGAGGCAACGTGATCAAGGTGCTCGCAATCGTGAATGTTCAGCGTTAAGCGGAGGAAGTAGGAGAAAGGTTGTAGGGGAGATCGTCATCTAGAGGGCTGGTGCAGACCCAGTGGCTGAAACTACCCCCTGCTGTGTTGTAACAATTCTGAGATTCCGTGTAAATTTGACACCCGAACCACACAAGGAGACGTCAAGAGTGGTGACTGATGGTCAAAGAGGTTGGTTTGCAGGAGTATCTTAAAGGAGGAAAGTGAGCGACAGAGTTGGGAGGAAATTTCAGCGCTTATTGTTTCACAGGGCCAGCAACACCGGAGCAGTTCAAAACGGGGTGTTCCAGAGGGCAGAATTAGAGGAGCATGGAGGCTTTGGAGGCTTATGGGACCAGATGTTATTGTGGAGACAGGGCGGGGCGTGGCCAAGGAGAGAGTTATAAAACAGGGTTGAAAACAAGCTGGTTGAGTGGTTAGTACTGCTGCCTCACGACACCAGGGAACATGAGTTGGCTTTGGCAAATAGGGTTAAGGAGAATCCAAATGGGTTTTATAAATACATTAAGGACAAAAGGGTAACGAGGGAGAGAATAGGACCCCTCAAAGATCAGCAAGACAGCCTATGTGTGGAGCCACAGGAGATGGGTGAGATACTAAACGAGTATTTTGCATCTGTGTTTACTGTGGAGAAGGACATGGAAGATACAGAATGAGGGGAAGTAGATGGTGACATCTTGGAAAATGTCCATATTACAGGGGAGTAGGTGTTGGATGTCTTAAAATGCATAAAGATGGATAAATACCCACAACCTGATCAGGTGTAAACTAGAACTCTGTGGGAAGCTAGGCAAGTGATTGCTGGGCCTCTTGCTGAGATATTTGTATCATCAATAGTCACAGGTGAGGTGCTGCAAGACTGGAGGTTGGCTAACGTGGTACCACTATTTAAGAAGGGTGGCTAGGAAAAGCCAGAGAACTATAAACTGGTGAGCCTGACATTTGGTGGTGGGCAAGTTGTTGGAGGGAATCCTGAGGGACAGGATATACATACATTTGGAAGAGGGAATCCTGAGGGACAGGATATACATACATTTGGAAAGGCAAGGCCCAATTAGGGGTGGTGAACATGGCTTTGTGCATGGGAAATCATATCTCACTAATTTGGTTAAGTGTTTTGAAGAAGTAACAAAGAGGTTTGATGAGGGCAGAGCAGTGGACGTGATCTATATGGACTTCAATAAGGCGTTCGACAGGGTTCCTCATGGTCGACTGCTTAGCAAGGTTAGATCACATGGAATACAGGGAGAACTAGCAATTTGGATATAGGACTGGTCGAAGTTAGAAGACAGACAGTGGTGGTGGAGGATTGCTTTTCAGACTGGAGGCCCGTGACCTGTGGTGTGCCACAAGGATCGGTGCTGGGTCCACTGCTTTTCGTAATTTATATAAATGATTTGGATATGAACGTAGGAGGTATAGTTAGTAAGTTTGCAGATTACACCAAAATTGGAGGTGTAGTGGACAGCGAGGAAGGTTACCTCAGAGTACAATGGGATCTTGATCTGATGGGCCAATGGGCTGAGGAGTGGCAGATGGGGTTCAATTTACATAAATGTGAGGTGCTACATTTTGGAAAGGCAAATCAGGGCAGGACTTATACATTTAATGGTAAGGTCCTGGGGAGTGTTGCTGAACAAAGAGACCTTGGAGTGCAGGTTCATAGCTCCTTGAAAGTGGAGTCGCAGGTAGATAGGATAGTGAAGAAGGCATTTGGTATGCTTTCCTTTATTGGTCAGAGCATTGAGTATAAGAGTTGGGAGGTCATGTTGTGGCCACTTTTGGAATATTCTGTGTAATTCGGGTCTTCCTGCTATAGGAAGGATAGTGTGAAACTTGAAAGGGTTCAGAAAAGATTTACAAGAATGTTGCCAGGGTTGGAGGGTTTGAGCTGTGGGGAGAGGCTGAACAGGCTGGGGCTGTTTTCCCTGGAGCGTCGGAGGCTGAGGGGTGACCTTATAGAGGTTTATAAAGTCATGAGGGGGCATGGATAGGGTAAATAGACAAAGTCTTTTCCCTGGGGTGGGTGAGTCCAGAACTAGAGGGCATAGGTTTAGGGTGAGAGGGGAAAAATTTAAAAGGAACCTAAAGGGCAACTCTTTCATACAAAGGGTGGTGCGTGTGTGGAATGAGCTGCCAGAGGAAGTGGTGGAGGTGGGTACAATTACATTTACAAAGCGTAAGGGGGTGTTCATGAATAGGAAGGGTTTAGAGGGACATGGTGCAAACGCTGGCAAATGGGACTAGATTAATTTAGGATATCTAGTTTGCATGGATGAGTCAGACCGAAGTGTCTGTTTTCATGCTGTACCTCTCTATGACTGTCTGTGTGTGGAGTTTGCATGTTTTCTGCTGTGTCTGTGTGGTTTTCTTTGAAGTGTTCTGGTTTCTTCCCACAGTCCGAAGATGTGCACTTAGATGGTTTGGCTGTGTTAAATTGCCAATAGTGTCCAGGGATTTGCAGGCTGGGGTAGATTAGCCATGTAAATGCAGAGTTACCGCGATAGGATGGGATGGTCCTCAGAGGGTCGCTGTGGACTTGATGGACTGAATGGCCTGCTTCCCACACTGCAGGGATTCTGTATTTTAAAATGGAGAAATGGACACAGGAGCAAGGGCTGAATAAGACTCTGTGAGAGTAAGGATGCTCTCAGATTTAAAGGTTTTGGGGGGGGGGGTGGTTTGAATGTGGGAGTCTACACAGAAGGGCATCAGAACATCCAGATTTCGAGGTGACAAAGCTGAGCCTGAGCGAAAGCAGGCGGCGTCACTGAGGTGGAACTGACCTGGTCAGAAGCTCAGCTGGAGGTGAAATATGACACTTGAGATTGTGACCAGTCTTCTGTGGCCTCAAAGACAGGGGATTGGAGTCCGAAATGAAGGAGCAGAGTTTCAGGCAAGGCCTGAAGACAATGGCTTTGGTCTTCTCTGTTTAAATAGAGGACGTTTCCGCTTCTCCGGTGCTGGGGTGTCAGGCAGGCAAAGGGAATCAGTGCAGGAACGGGCCTTCAATCACCCCGAAAGCCTGCTCCACTACTCAGCCAGATTGTGGTTGATCTGCCCCAGGTCTCAACTTCTCCTCGTGTCAGCTGTTCCCAGTCCAAAGCTTCCCGGTATTTCAAAGATCCATCCACCTCTTCTTTGATCCGCACCTCCAAGATTCCCTGGGGTAGAGAGTTCTAGACATTCCTGAAATCTCTGAGAGAAGAAATTCCCAGCGTTAAATGAGTGGGCCTTTGTCTGTAAGGGTGTCTGTGAGTTTGAGTCACGGAGTCATACAGCAAGGAAACAGATTCTTCGATCCAACTAGCCCAAGCTGACCTTGTTCCCACTTGCCTGCATTTGGACTCTATCCCTCCATTCCCTTTCCTCTTCATGTACCTATCCAAATGTCTTTCAAATGTTGTAACTGTATCCGTATCCACCACTTCCTTTGGATGTTCATACACTCTGTGTGTAAAAAAAAAGGTGCCCCTCGTGTCCTTTTTAAAACTTGCGGAGGCATGGGATTGGGAGTGATTTAACGGTTAGGATCAGAAAATGGCTAGCTGTAAGAAGACACGGTGGTGGTCAATAGGAATGTTCATCCCGGAGTTCAGTTCCTAGTGGTGTACCGCAAGGGTCTGTTTCGGGGCCACTGCTGTTTGTCATTTATATAAATGACCTGGATGAGGGCGTAGAAGGATAGGTTAGTACACTTGCGGATGACACTAAAGCCAATAGAGTTGTGGACACTACAGAAGGATGTTGCAGGTTTCAGAGGGACATACATAAGCTGCAGAGCTGGGCTGAGAGGTGGCAAATGGAGTTTCATGCCGGAAAGTGTGAAGTAGTTTACTTTGGAAGGAGTAACAGGAATGCAGAGCACTGGGCTAATGGTAAGATTCTTGTTAGTGTGGATGAGCAGAGAGGTCTTGGTGTTCAAGTGCATAGATCCCTGAAAGTTGCCACCCGGGTTGATGGGGTTGCTAAGAAGACAATATGGTGTGTTAGCTTTTATTAGCCGACAGATTGAGTTTAGGAACCATGAGGTCATGTTGCAGCTGTACAAAACTCTGGTGCGGCCAACACTTGGAGTATTGCGTATAGTTCTGGTCACCGCATCACAGGAAGGATGGGGAAGCTTTGGAAAGGGTTCCGAGGAGATTTACCAGGAAGTTGCCTGGTATAGAGGGAAGGTTTTAGGAGGAAAGGCTGAGGGCCTTGAGGCTGTTTTCGTTGGAGAGAAGAAGGTTGAGAGGTGACTTAACAGAGACATACAAGATAGTCAGAGGGTTAGTTAGGGTGGACAGTGAGAGCCTTTTTCCTCAGATGGCGATGGCTAGCACGAGGGGAGAGACATACAGATAGTCAGAGGGTTAGTTAGGGTGGACAGTGAGAGCCTTTTTCCTCAGATGGCGATGGCTAGCACGAGGGGACATAACTTTAAATTGAGGGGTGATAGATATAGGGCAATGTCAGAGGTAGTTTCTTTACTGAGAGTAGTAGTTAAGACATGGAATGCCCTGCCTGCAACAGAAGTGGACTCGCCAACGTTAAGGGGATTAAATGTCATTGGATAAACATATGGATGATAATGGAATAATGTAGGTTAGATGGGCTTCAGATTGGATTCACAGGTCAGCACAACATTGAGGGCCGAAGGGCCTGGACTGTGCTGTTGTGTTCTATGTTCTCCTCTCAGCTTAAAACAATACACCTGCTGAAAATGTGTTGCTGGAAAAGCACAGCAGGTCAGGCAGCATCCAAGGAACAGGAGAATCGACGTTTCGGGCATGAGCCCTTCTTCAGGAATGAGGAGAGTGTGCCAAGCAGGCTAAGATAAAAGGTAGGGAGGAGGGACTTGGGGGAGGGGC
>NC_057753.1:12090845-12102964 GCF_004010195.1 Chiloscyllium plagiosum
AGGTGATGATGTTCTGGATGGTCTGGGAGATGATGGTTTGGTGGTGGGAGGTGGGGTCATGGTCAAGGGGGCAGTAGGAGGAGGTGTGCACGAGCTGGCGTTTAGCCTCAGCAGTGTAAAGGTAAGTGAGGCAAACTACTACCGCGCTTCCCTTGTCTGGTTCCGAGGGTGAGAGGTTGGAGTGGGTGAGAGGGGTGGAGAGGTTGAGGCGGCCAATGTCATGGCGGCAGTTGGCAATGAAGAGATCGAGGGCAGGTAAGAGGCCAGCACGGGGTGTCCAGGTGGATGGGGTGCGTTGGAGGCGGGAGAAGGGGTCGTCAGAGGGTGGGTGAGAATCCTGGTTGGAGAAATGGGCACGGAGGCGAAGGCGGCG
Source organism: Chiloscyllium plagiosum (assembly GCF_004010195.1). Classification (NCBI taxonomy): domain Eukaryota; kingdom Metazoa; phylum Chordata; class Chondrichthyes; order Orectolobiformes; family Hemiscylliidae; genus Chiloscyllium; species Chiloscyllium plagiosum. Next base: position 12,091,219 of record NC_057753.1, read on the forward strand.
GAAGAATTGTTCAATGTCTTGCCGCGTGTTGAACTCGTTAATCTGAGAGCGCAGGGGAATGAAGGTGAGGCCTCTGCCGAGAACTGAGCTTTCATCCTCAGAGAGGGGTCGTTCTGGAGGGATGGTGAAAACACAGCAGGGCTGGGAGCCAGGACCTGGGACCTGGTGTGGGGCTGGAGCTGGGAGTGGGGGCGGGGTTAGGCGTGTTGACGGAGATCGGGGCAGGGGTGGGGTTCGGCGTGGGGGCGGGGTTAGGCGTGCGAACGGAGATCGGCGTGGGGGCGGAGACGCACGCGGCGCGGTCGTTGTGCTGCGCTTTTCCAGCAACACATTTTCAGCTCTGATCTCCAGCATCTGCAGTCCTCACTTTCTCCTTAAAACAATACGCCCCCTAGTTTGAACTTCCCTACTCTGAGGAAAAGATACTTGCTATTCACCTTATCTGTGCCCTTCATGATTATATAAACCTCAACAGGTCACCCCTCCACCTCCATTGGAAAAGGTCTCGGCCTGTCATCACAACTCAAACCCTCCACTCCCAGCAACATCCTGGTAAATCTTTTCTGAACCCTCACTGATTTTAATGGTATCCTTCCTATAACAGGGCACCCAGAACTCTACACAGTCCTGACCACCACCCTGCACAACGTCAACATGATGTCCCAACTCTGATACTCGAAGGTCTGATGATTTAAAGCAAGCGTGCTAAACGCCCTTCTTAACCACTCTGTCGATATGTGATGCAAATTTCAAAGAATAGGTCCCTCTGTTCTACGAGACTCCCCAAGCCCCTACCATTAATTGTATAAGTCCTATCCTTGTTTATTTCACCAGAATGCAATGCCTCGCATTTATCCAAATTAAACTCCATCTGCCACTCCCCAGCCCATTGACCAAGATCTCTTCTTAGTCTTAGGTAGCTTTCTTCACTGTCCACTACACCACCGACTTTAGTGTCATCCGCCAACTTCCTATGTTGTCCTAAACCTCCTCTCATCCAAATCATTTACAACCAAAAGTGGGCCCAGTACTGATGCCTGAGGCGCACCGCTGGTCACAGGCCTCCAGTCTGACAAACAAGCCTCCGCCACCACCCTCTGCCAAGCCAATTATGTATCCAATTGGCAAGCCTACCCTGAAACCCGTGTGATCTCACTTGACTACCTAGTCGACCATGCCGAGCCTTGTCAAAGGCTTTACTAAGGTCCAAGTAAACAGCGTCTACTGTTCTGCCCTCATCAGTCATTTTTGGGTGTTAGTTCCTCAAAAGCTGAATCAGGTTTGTGTGACACGATTTCCCGTGCCACCCCTAACCAAGGCTTGCCTCTCCGAATGCATTTCGGAATCAGCTCCGACAGCCTACCCACCACCGATGCCAGGCTCACCGGCCTACGGTGTCCCAGGCTTCTCCCTATCCCCCGCATCCTCTGAACATCGACCCCTGACAAGCGCCCTCAGAATTTTGGAGGTTTCAGTCCGACCTGCATTTATTTCCCCCAAAGGCAGGGCCGAAGCTGTCCAGCCAGTCTGGGATAAGTCAACCCGTCCGTCGCAGGAATCGGCCCAGTGAGTCTTCAAAGGGGGGTGACGACGCTCACTTACACCTCCTGCCCTGGTCCTTCTGGTTGGTGGTGGGGGAGAGAGAGGGTTTGGGAGATTCGGGGCCAGTAGTAAAAGGGTCTGAGCTGTGGGTGCCTAAAACCCCTGTCCCTTCAGCACCCTCTGACGGCCCCAGCTTTATCATGCCTGCCCTCCCTGCGAAACGGGAGCCTTGCGGAATTGCAGGACGGGTGACCGACAGGTTCACGATCCCGATGAGCTGAGTCTTTATTTTTGTGAGGGGGGAGGTGGGGGTTACAAATCACCCAACACCAGGTTATAGTCCGACAGGTTTAATCGGAAACACTGGCTTTGGGAGAGACGCTCCTTCATCAGGGGGGTTGTGGAGAATAAGATTGTAAGACACGGAATTTATAGCAAAAGTTTACAGTGTGATAGAACTGAAATGACATATTGAAAGAGGCCGGATTGCGAGTTAAACTTTCGATATGTCATTTCTGTAAACTTTTGCTATAAATTCCGTGTCTTACAATCTTATTCTCCACAACCCCCCTGATGAAGGAGCGTCTCTCCCAAAGCTCGTGATTCCGATTAAACCTGTCGGACTATAACCTGGTGTTGGGTGATTTGTAACTTCGTACACACAAAGACAGGTCGCGAACCTGTTCATCTGCCTTGGAGGGGGTGGGTGGGGGATCGAAATTAGCCCACGGGAAGATGCTGAATTGTTACACACACACACACACCCCAAAAAAAATGATTTGGAGAGGCCGGTGTTGGACTGGGAGGGTGTGTGTGTGTGAGTACAAAGTTAAAAGATCACCCAACACCAAGGTTATAGCCCGACAGGTTTAATTGGAAGCTGCTCCTCGGACGCTGCCCTTGAACTGCTGTGCTTTTCCAGCACCACTGACCCAGAGTCTGGTTTCCAGCATCCGCAGTCATTGTTTTTAACCCCCTTTAATCGGAAGCAACACTAGCTTTAGGAGCGACGCTATCAAGAGATGAAGGAGCGTCTCTCTCAAAGCTAGCGCTTCCAAATAAACCTGTCGGACTGCAGCCTGGTGTTGGGTGATTTGTAACTTTCGTGCAGCCCCCCCAGTCCAACACCGGCCTCTCCAAACCCTGTCTGTGTGTGTGTGTGTGTGTGTGTTTGTGTTGTTGTTTGACACTGGGCTTCCTTCCTTTTCTGTTTTAACTCAGCTTTCGCCGGGTGTTTGAGGAGGAGGAGGAGGAGGAGGAGGAGGATTTGCAGCCTGGGAAGCCGAGCCCATCCCCTCTCGCCCCCATCCGCGGTGCGGGCGGAGCCGAGCGCGACCGGGCGCAGCATGGAGCGGCACCGGCGCAGCCCCGCCGGCCGGCGGCCGTTCGCCTGCCCCGAGTGCGGCCGGGGCTTCGCCCTGCCGTGCAACCTGCTGGCCCACCGGCGGGTGCACTCGGACGAGCGGCCGTTCCGCTGCCCGGACTGCGGCAAGCGCTTCAAGAGCGCCGGGGAGCTGAGCCGGCACCAGCGGGTGCACACCGGCGAGCGGCCGTTCCGCTGCCCGGACTGCGGCGCCGGCTTCAGGCAGCCGTCCGACCTGACCGTGCACCGGCGGGTGCACACCGGCGAGCGGCCGTTCCGCTGCCCGGAGTGCGGCCGGGGCTTCACCCAGCTGGCCAACCTGCTGACCCACCGGCGGGTGCACACCGGCGAGCGGCCGTTCCGCTGCCCCGAGTGCGGCCGGGGCTTCACCACCCTGGCCAACCAGCTGGAGCACCGGCGGGTGCACACCGGCGAGCGGCCGTTCCGGTGCCCGGCGTGCGGCCGGGGATTCGCTCACTCGTCCACCCTGGTGCGGCACCAGCGAGTGCACCGGTGAGGCCGCTGGCACTGGCGACGGGATCACCGCGGTTCGACCCCTGCGTGACGTTACGCTCCTTGAGTTTCCCCGTGCTCTGGACAAAAGCCGAAATAAATCGCTTTCAAACATTTCGAAGAGGTGCCCGTCCAAGTCTGTCGCCCCGTGTGCATTTGTTCTCAAGTCGGTGCCTCTCTCTCCTTGGTTTCCGACGTGTGCTCATGCAGGAGGGTCTTGCGGGCTTCTTAATCCCTCCACGTCCCTCCAATCAGCTGTCCCTTCCTTTCCCCAAACCCACTGGGCCAAACCTCCTCCAAATCTCCCGTTTCACTAGGCTCTGAAATTTGCACGTTTCTGTCTTTTCTTTCTCCCAACCCCAATTCTCTCTCAGCAACTCTGTTGTCCCTGGGAGCCACCTGACCACTCAATCCCATTCCAACTGGACCCCACGAGTGCACAGCAGAAGGAGGGATGGAAAGAAGGTACAAATTCGCCAGCTCTGCACCGGGCAGCTACCAAGTCCTGAATCCCGTGCCCGAGACTCCACAAGGTGTTGCAAAAAACCTCCCCTTGGGCCGGTGACTGGCTCCATCCCGCCCTCCTGGCTGTAGGCATGACAAACATGTGGCTGCGGAAGGGATGGCCGGCACTGCGGGTGGTCCACGTGTACACATGCAAAGACACGACAGCACTGCCCACATGCACTGGTCTGTCGACTGCTGGCTGTGCCCTGACCATGCTCTGGACTGAGGACGGAAACTGAATGTGGAGGAAAGAGATGGAGGGGTGCGTTTAGATTTCAGCCCAGGGAGGAGGGATGACGTGTTGTGTCGAACAGGGATTTGCAGCTTTGGGGAAACAAGACATGGCGGGAGGGAGGAGGGGTGGTGGGTGAAGAAAATGTTCCGTAGAAACTGAAATTGTCTGAATTTGTATCCTGGGCTGACTTGTGTTGACCTTTGTCCTTTTTGCAGGTCAGTAAAGACTCAAACCAAACGTCGCAACAGAGTCAGTCAGTCAGTTCATCAGAACCTGATATATGGTTCTGCCTCGGACAGCGGAAGGTGAAGTGCTTCCCTGTTCTGTCTCAGCGAAAAAGGTTTTGAGTATTTGGCGAGACTGGAAAAGCGTGCATGCACCCAAGTGAGAGTGAACCCACTGTAGAGAGAGCTACAGCGGCCTGAGAAACATCAAAACATTCACATGGTTGGTTGGTGGGTGGGGGAGCCGTCGGTGTGTTTTGTGTGTGGATGGGGCCCAACTGGTTATTACCCCTGGGAACCAGGAGGACACCCACCCACCCCGTGGAGAAACGCGTGGACTGTGGGAAAGGATTTAATTGCCCGTCCCAGTTGGAAATCCACCAACACCCGCACGCACACCGGGGCGAAGCCGTGCTCCTGTTCCGTGTGCGGTAAAGGATTTACTCAGGCAGCCTCCCTCACGTTACACCCAGCGGGTTCACACCGGGGAGAGAACCGTTCGGCTGCCACCGCGTGTGGGAAAGCATTCACCAGGTCCTTCAACCTGTCGGCACCTGTGCGTGTTCACAAGTGACTGCTGGAGGCCAGGCTCTGCTGTTATTGATGCTGTGAATCACATCCAGGATTTAGAGTCTGACAATACTGGGTTTGCTTCTTCTGATGTGAACAACCCCGTAAGAAGCTGGAATTTAATTTCTGGTTCCAATATCCCCCCACCCCTCCTTTTTTTTTTACGTACACTGCCACATGCAGTCCTTTCCCTTCGCTCAAGAAACCTCGTCCAGAATAAATCTTCGAACTTTGACTTCGATCTGAAATCGGCCTTTGGTGCAAAATCTGCAACTCGGTGTCTGAAAGGTTCCACTGACGAATGTCTCCAGTTAAGTTGATTATCCCTTCCCGCCAGTTCCTGCACATCCCGTCACTGTGGCACCTCGATCACAAGGTTATATTGTCAAGGAACATGAAACAGAACGGCGAAATATTCCACCGGCACATCAATAAATGCTGCGCCAGTCGACATTGATATTGAAGAAGTGTCGAAGTTGATGAGTTCAGTCAGTCCAGCCAAACTGCACAGGCGCAGAAATTCCCAGCTACTGCTGCAGCTTCATGACCTCCTGCTCGTCAAGATGGGGTGTTGGGTGCCCCTCGGTTTGAAAGGTGATGTCTGAATTTCAAACTGCACATCTTTAAGCGAACAGCGCAGGAACTTAATGACCCCTCCTGTACCCAAGGCTCATGGCTTGTTTCCCTCCCGTACCTGTAACATGTGTATCTTCGCCGTCAGTGCCAGGAAAATAGGCCACGGGACAGGGTGGCACACCCTTCACCTCTGACTCCACTGAATAACACCTCACTGGAAGAGGTCAGCAGATTCGAGCTGCGACCATGTTTGGCTGATCCTCAAATTGTGGGTCCTTGTCAGCCAGTGCCGACTGCTCGAGCTCAAGCATTGAGCCCATTTGCAGGACGGAAGGTGGTCACGTTCCCAGGATTTTCTGTGTGGGAGGCTGTAGGATCAGCAACATGTCTAAACCCCTGCGCCAAGGATGCTTGCGAGCCTGATGTGAAGGCCCAAAGTATCGACTTTCACACCCTTGGAGACACTGACTGACAACCGAGGAAAGTGGCAACATCACCTGTGAGGCATGCGTGTGTCTGACTGACTCTGTTGCGATGTTTGGTTTGAGTCTTTACTGACCTGCAAAAAGGACAAAGGTCAACACAAGTCAGCCCAGGATAGAAATTCAGACAATTTCAAACATGTGCCGATACCAAAGACAACATCTTCCTACAATGACATCTGAAAACGATTTCACATGTGGCAGAACCTGCCTCTTGCAGATTGGCCTCTTTCGACATGAATAAAAGCATTGCAGGTGTCTCATCTTACGGGAATGAAAATATGATCGGCAGAATATCGCCATCACGTGGTATAGACACGTTGCTGTGATCTGTCTGCTGACTTGCTCCGCTATCTCATTCTGTCCAATCATTTTCAGCCCTGTAAAATATCCGTAGCTTTCAAATCAGAAATTTCTTAATTCTGAGCTCAAATTTTGGTCAGGCCACATTTAGAGTATTGCATTCAGTTCTTGTTCACCACAAGACAGGAGGATGTGGTCGCTTTGGAGAGGGTGCAGAAGAGGTTGACCAGGATGCTGCTGGGGTGAGAGGGTATGAACAATATGCAGAGGCTAGAAAAACCTGGGTTGCTTTCTCTGGAGCTACAGAGGCTGGGGATAGACTTGATAAGCGTCTGTAAAATTATGAGATGCAGAGATAGGGTTGACAGTCAGAGCCTTTCTTCCGGGGTTGAAATGTCTAATCTTAGGGGGCATGTATTTAAGGGTGGGGGGGGGGGGGGGAGTGTTTTACGCAGAGTGATAGGAGTCTGGAACGCAGATACAATAGGAGCATTTAAGGAACTTTTAGATAAGCACATGAATATGCAAGGTATGGAGGGATGTCAACTAAGGATAGGAAAAAGGGATTAGTTTCATTTGGCATTACATTTAGCACAGCATCATGTGTGCAGTTCTATGTATTCTAAATCAATTCTGTCCTTGCATTTTCACTAACATCGTTTCTATTGAACAAGACAATATATCTTTTAACCAGCACTGCCACCCATATTCTTTTTTTTTCTGAACACTCGATATCCTAGAAAAGTCATTACTCAGTCGTCCTATTTTGTCTCTTCCCTTTTGATAATGCTGCACACAGCCATATTCCCACATAGCTATTTATGCTTGTAGCTTCTAACCCTACTTTATGTACTTATGTTCGGGTATTTTGAGGGGTGAGACCTGGCAAAGGCATAATGGACTGATTGACTTCCTTTGTGTTGGAAAATTTTGACCCACTCACTGAGCCTTTTCTCAACCATCCCTTTGACTTTGACATCCTTCCTTGGTGTATGATACCATAAACCTGGAACAATATTCTTACCGCAGCCAAAGCAATGATTTACCAGTTTGCTTCACAAGTGTAGGGTAATGGGTCCAAACACTATTTTAAACTTATAACCAACCCCACAGATCCGTGAATGCTGGAGATCTGAAACAAAATCAGAAATTGCTGGGAGAACTCAGCAGCATCTGTTAAAGGGCAAGTGGAGTTAACATTTTGGGTGAATTTCTGATTTTAAATATTTTAATACCTGCCGAGATAACATAGTTCTGAAGAAGGGTCACTGGACCCGAAGCGTTCACCCTGCTTTCTCGCCACAGATGCTATCAGACTTGCTGAGTTCCTCGAGCAATTTCTGATTTTGTCTAACATTTTAAACTTGTCCTGCAAGCTGAAGTCTTTGCGTGCGTAAAACCCTTGTAACGTGGCTAAAATAAATCGAGGTAAAGTGTCTGACACTTTGTGTATGATGCTCATTGCACACACATATCCACGTATAAATCTGGACGCTGCAGCCTCTCATTTTGTTCCTCAGACTGCGCTACCGGTGTAATCTCCTCCACACACACAGAAAGGATGGTCAAAAATGGAGGCGGAGGCGTGAGATGGCGGGTCTATTACCCGTCGTGCCCCGCGGCGGGGAAAGCCCTGCATGCTCGGCAGCGGGTGCCCGTACGCATGCGCGACGCCGGGAAAGAAGGGAGGGAGGGAGAAGAGGGGTGGCGCCGGGCATGCGCAGACCGGGCGATGGCGATGGCGACGGCGAATCGTTTGTTAGTGTCTGTGCGGCTGGTGAGTGGCAGCGGAAGCCGAATAACAGGCCGGTGGGGGTGGGGGGGAAAGGGTCCGTTAACGCCCGGTGCAGGCTTCAAGCGCCGAATATTAGATCCGCGGTGCTCGCCTTTGCCTCTCCGAGGATTTTTGTTTTTCTCTCTCTCCCGTCCCCTCCCCATCTCCGTTCCTGGTGACCGGATCCGGCGGTTACCGGCGCCATTTTGTTGCCGCGCGCGGTGGGGCGGCGGATGTGTGCGCATGCGCCGAGGTCTGGGGAGTGACGTCAAGCAAGGAGAGGAGACCATTCAGCCCCTCGAGCCTGCCCCACCATTCAATCCTGGTCATGTTTGTTTTGTGCTCATATTTATGAGCACAAAACAAACATGACCAGGATTGAATATATATATAAAATATTATATTTTTAAACAAATATATATATAATATTATATTTTTAAACAAATATATATATATATATATATATATAATATTATATTTTTAAACATATATATATAATATTATATTTTGTCCCAGCGCCCACGTTGTGTGCGTGCAGTTAAAGACTACAGGTCTACAAATCTTTATTCAATTCCCACCACCAGCAAGAGAGCAAACACCCAAGTGGCCAATGTGTTCAGATCAGAGTAGGTGCTGGAAAAGCACAGCATCCGAGGAGCAGGAGAATCGATATTTCGGGCAAAAGCCCTTCATCAAGTGGGCCAGTGACAGGCAGTGCCCTCCCCATCAAAGGGGAATGCTGTGTGGTCAAAAAAAAAGTGAAGTGAAGGGAAGGGAAGGGCAGGGATTAAGTCATAATGGAGTTGCAGGGGGAAATAAAGGACTCTGCTCCCTGTGGTGCCCCCCACCCCCACCCCCACCATTCAATACAGTCACGGCTCAACTCACCTCACCCTCAACGCCCACTTTCCATAAACCTGCCAACCTATTGCTGATTAAAAGTCTCTCCACCTCCTCGTAGAATTCCCATCGTGTGGATGGAGGCAAGCCATTTGGCCCATCGAGCCCACCCCAACGCACCGAACAGCCTCCTACTGCCCACGCTTCACCTAATGCCCCCTGGGCCTGCACATCCCTGGGGAGTACCAGGCAATTTAGCAATGGCCAATGCATCCATACCTGCGTGCCTTTGGATCTTGGGAGGAAACTGGAGCACCCAGAGGAAACCCACACAGACACGTCGGTGGGTGGGGGTGGAGGGAAGAATGTGCAAACTCCACACAGGGCTCATAGAGGCAGAAAGATGTACAGCATGGAAACAGACCCTTCGGTCCATGCCGGCCAGATATTCTAACCTAATCGAATCCCATTTGCCAGCACTTGGCCCATATGCCCCTAAACCCTTCCTGTTCATATACCCATCCTGTTCATATGCCTTTTAAATGGTGCAATTGTACCAGCTTCCACCACTTCCTCTGGCAGCTCATTCCATACATGCAGCACCGTTTGTGTGAAAATGTTGCCCCTTAGTTCCCTTTTATATCTTTCTCTTCTCACTCTAAACCTATGTTGTGTCCTTCTGGACGCCCCCACTCCGGGGCAAAGACTTTGTCTATTTATCCTATCCATGTCCCTCATGACTTTATAAACTACTATAATGTCACCCCTCAGTCTCCGATGCTTCAGGGAAAACAGCCCCAGCCTATTCAGCCTCTCCCTATAGCTCAAACCCTCCAACCCTGGCAACATCCTTGGAAATCTTTTCTGAGCCCTTTCAAGTTTCACAACATCCTTCCGATAGGAAGGAGACCAGAATTGCAAGTGGTTTGGTCCATGAGGCAACATGACCTCCCAACTCCTATACTCAATACTCTGACCAATAAAGGAAAACAAACCAAAAGCCTTCTTCACTATTGTATCTACCCATGAGTCTACTTTCAAGGAGCTATGAACCCACACTCCAAAGTTTCTTTGTTCAGCAACACTCCTCAGGACCTTATCATGAACTGTATAAGTCCTGCTCTAATATGCTTTTCCATAACACAGCACGTCACATTTGTCTAAATTAAACTCAGTCTCACATTCCTCAACCCATTGGCCCATCTGATCAAGATCCCATTGTACACTGAGGTAACCTCCGATTTTGGTGTCATCTGCAAACCTATTAACTATACCTCCTCTGTTCACATCCAAATCATACATAAATGACAAAAAGTGGCGGACCCAGTACTGATCCTTGTGGCACTCCACTGGTCACCGGCCTCCAGTCTGGAAAACAACCCTCCACCACCACCCTCTGTCTTCCATCTTTGAGCTAGTTCTGTAACCAAATGGCTCGTTCTCCCTGAGATCTAACCTTGCTAACCAGTCTCCCATGGGGAGCCTGGTCGAACGCCTTACTGAAGTCCATATAGATCACATCCACCACACTGCCCTCAACAATTCGCTTCGTTACTGCTTCAAAAAACTCAATCAAGTTTGTGGGACACAATATCCCACGCACAAAGCCATGCTGACTATCCCTAATCAGTCCTTGCCTTTCCAAATACATGTAAATCCTGTCCCTCAGGATTCCCTCCAACAACTTGCTTACCACTGATGTCAGGCTCACCAGTCTATTGTTCCCTCACTTTTCCTTACCACCTTTCTTAAACAGTGGCACCACGTTAGCCAACCACCAGTCTTCCAGCACCTCGCCTATGACTATTAATGATCCAAGTATCTCAGCAAAGGGCCCAGTAATCATTTCCCTAGCTTCCCACAGATTTCTAGGGTACACCTGATCAGGGTCCTGGGGATTTATCCTGATTGTGCGTTTGGAGATATCCAGCACCACCTCCTCTGTAATATGGACATTTTTCAAGATGTCACCATCTATTTCCCTGCATTTTATATCTTCCATAGCCTTCTCCGCAGTAAACACTGATCATTTAGTATCTCCACCATCTTCTGCAGCTTCACACATCAGCTGCCTTGCTGATCTTTGGGGGGCCCTATTCTCTCCCTAGCTACCCTTTTGTTCTTAATGTATTTATAAAATCCCTTTGGATTCTCCTTAACCCTATTTACCAAAGCTATCTCTTGTCCCCCTATTTGCCCTCCTGATTTCTCTATTAAGTATACTCCAACTGCCTTTATACCTTTCTGAGGATTCATTTAATCTCTCCTGTCTATACCTTTTTCTTAACCAAACCCTCAATTTCTCTTGTCATCAAGCATTCCCTACACACTCCAGCCTTCCCTTTCACCCAAACAGGAATATATTGTCTCTGGACTCTTGTCATCTCATTTCTGAAGGCTTCCCATTTTCCAGCCATCCCTTTACCCACGAACATCTGCCCCCAATCAGCTTTTGAAAGCTCTTGCCTAACACTGTCAAAATTAGCCTTCCTCCAATTTAGAAGTTCAATATTTCGATCCGGTCTCTTGTTTTTCATCACTATCTTAAACCTAATAGAATTATGGTTGCTATCCCCACAGCGCTCCCCCACTGACACCTCAGTCACCTGCCCTGCCTTATTTGCTAAGAGTTTGCATCTTCTCTAGTAGGTACAGGGAACCTTGATTATCTGAACGAGATGGGCGGGCACTTTTTCATTTGGATAATCGATTATATAGTTAATTGATTAAATGCCTTTCCTCTGGGGCCCGGTGCTTTTAACGTCTGCCCCCCATTCAGGAGACTGCAGCAGCACACTGCGTGCGAGCCCCTGACCT
>NC_057753.1:12102976-12125115 GCF_004010195.1 Chiloscyllium plagiosum
GGGGCAGCCGGACTGTACACCAACAACAAGACTGCTGCTGCTGCAGCTGCCTTTGTGAGGTAAGTTTCCAAATAGCACACACACACACACACACACACACAGTTTCCAAATAGCACACACACACACACACACACACACAGAGCCACAGCCACATACACAACATTTTATTGCAATCTTTTGACAGGTTCCACCTCTGCCCTGTACAGGACAATTTTAGAGAGATTACCTGGAGACAGGGGGGTTTAGGTACACCCCTCTGTAGAACTCCAGGGAAAGTATGGGGAGAGAGAGAGGGCGTGAGGTTAGTCATTTAGAGACTTTGCCTGTTTAATCACTTTAAACAAAAGATGCAATCACTGCTGGAAACTTGTCTTTGATGTAATGTTTCTATCGGGATCTCACGATCTCCTTCGGATAATTCGTATTCAGACAATTGAGGTTCCTTTGTACATTCACATACTGAATCAGAAAATTTTCTTGTACACACCGAACAAATTCCTTTCCATCTAACACTAACACCTTAACACTATGACAGTCCCAGTCTATGTTTGGGAAGTTAAAATCCCCGACCTAACCACCCTATTATTCTTACAGATAACTGAAATCTCCTTACAAATTTGTTTCCCAATTTCCCACTGACTATTAGGCTGTCTATAATGCAATCCCAATAAGTTGATCAACACTTTCTTATTTCTCAGTTCCACCCAAATAACATCCCTGGATGGATTCCCAGGAATATCCTCCTGAATTACAGCAATAATGTTATCCCTTATCAAAACGCCACTCTCCCCCCTCTCTTGTCCCCCTTCCTATCCTTCCTATAGCATTTGTAAATGGAACATGAAGCTGCCAGTCCTGTCCGTCCCTGAGCCATGCTTCTGTAATTGCTATGATATCCAAGTCCGATATTCCTAATCATGCCCTGAGTTCATCTGTCTTCCCTGTTAGGCCCCTTGCATTGAAGTATATGCAGTTTAATTTATTAGTCCTACCTTGTTCTCTGCTTTGTCCCTGCTTGCTCTGAGTGTTTGAGTGGCTCCTTTTCCCAACGATACCAGTTTCAGATTGATCTCTTTCCTCACTGTCTCCCTGGGTCCCCCCCTCCCCCCAACCCATCTTACCAGTTTAAATTCTCCTGAGCAGCTCTAGCAAATCTCCCTGTCAGTATATTAGTCGCTTCAAATTCAAGTGCAATCCATCCTTGTACAGGTCACTTCTATCCCAGAAGAGATTCCAAAGATCCAAAAATATGAATCCTTCTCCCATACACCAGCTCCTCAGCCATACATTCATTTGCTCTATCCTCCTATTCCTACCTTCACTAGCTGATAGCACTGTGAGTAATTCAGATATTACTATCTTCAAGGACTTCCTTTTTAATTTCCTGCCTAACTTTCCATATTCTCCCTTCAGAATCTCATCCTTTTCACTTCCTATGTTGTTGGTTCCAATGTGTACAATAACCTCCTGCTGGTCCCTCTCCCCTTTGAGAACATTCTGCACGCTCTCTGAGACATCCTTGATCCTGGCACCAGGGAGGCAACATACTATTCTGATTTTTCACTGCTGGCCACAGAAATGACTGTCTGTGCCTCTGACTAGACAGTCCCCTAACACAATTGATTGCTTGGAACCTGAGGTACCCCTCATTACATTAGAGCCTGTCTCAATACCAGAAACTTGACTGTTCATGCTATATTCCCCTGAGAGTCCATCACCCCTAAATGTTTCAAAACAGCATACTTGTTTGAAATGGGGATAGCCACAGAAGACTCCTGCACTACCTACCTATCTCTCCTACCTTTCCTGGAGTTAACCCATCTATCGGACTGTATCTGCGGCTTTTCTCCCTTCCTATAACTGCCATCCATCACAACCCCTGGCTCTTGTAAATTCCTCATTGCCTCAACTGTTGCTCCAACGGATCCATTTGATCTGATAGGATTCGCAACCAAAGACACTTCCTGCAGACATAATCCTCAGTAACATGTAAACTCTTCCTAAACTCCCACACCTGACAAGAAGAGCATATCACTCTACTAAAAGCCATCTTTGCCCCTTCACAATCTACAGACCCAGAAAATAGCACCATCTTATTGCTCCCAAAAAAACAATGCTCCAGGCTAACTTAGTTCTCATGGTTTAAAATTTTAAAATTTAGTCAAGAGACAGATTTCAATAAAACATATAATCAAGAAAGAACCCACTCTATTCATTGCTGGAGACTTATGGTAAGGTTAAGAGGCGGGAATCGAACCCTGCTTCCTGGCGCTGTGAGGTAGCAGTGCTAACCACTGAGCCACCATGCCTGGAATTTACTCCATGTCCCAGCGTCCACTGCACTCCGTGGGAGTCTGTTCCACAGATTCACTCACCTTTTGGTAGTACAAACAAGGACAGGACTTATACAATTAAAAGTCGGGTCTTGGGTAGTGCTGTACAATAGAGAGACCTAGGGGTTCGGATATATCGTTCTTTGAGGTTTGCATCATCAGTGGACATGTTGGCTAAAAAGGCATTTAGCACGCTGACCTTCATTGCTCAGACCTTTGAGAATAGGAGTTGGGACATTAGTGAGGCCTCTTCTGGAGTACTGTGTCCAGTTCTCATCACCCGCTGTAGGAAGGATGCTGTTAAATTGGAAAGGGTTCAGAAAGAAATTACCAGGATGTTGCAGGGAATGGAGGGTTTGAGTTCTAAGCAGAGGCTGAGTAGCTTTGGCCTTTTTTCACCGGAGAGCAAGAGGTTGAGTGGCGACCTTAGAGGTTTTTCAAATCATGAGGCGTGTAGATAAGGTGAATGGCTGGTGTCTTATCCCACGGGTGAGGGATTTCAAGAGGAGGGGGGATTATTTTTAAGTTGAGAGGGGAAAGGTTTGAAAAGGACCTGAGGGGCAACTGATTTTACACAGTGTGTGTGTGGAAGTGGTGGGTACAGGTACAGTTACAGTGTTTAAAAGACATTTGGATAAGAATAAGAAATGTTTGGATGGATATGGGCCAAGCGCACACAGGTCGGACTTGTTTAGTTTAAGGGCATGGCTGGCGGTGGACTAGTTAGACAGAAGGGTCTGTTTCCGTGCTGTAAGACTCTGTTTTAAGAATGCCTCCCCTTCTGCTAAATCTGGGATATCTCATTCCAGATTGCCCCACATAATGAAATGTCTGTGCTACGTTCAATTTGTCAATCCCTCTTAGCAATTAGGTCTCCCCTCATTCTTCTAAACTCCAGAGTGTATCGGCCTAAACTCCTTAACATCTCTTCAGAAGACAAACCCCTCATGGCTGGAATCAACCTGGTGAACTGCCTCCAATACAACTACATTCCTCCTCAAGTAAGCAGACTAACATTGTATGTGATACTCCAGGTGCTGTCTCACTAATGCCTTGTATAGTTTCAGCAACACTTCCCTACTTTTATATTCCATTTCTTTACCAGTAGATGCCAAAATTTTGTTTTTCTTTGTCGTCCCATTTTCCTATCCCCGTATCAGTCGAAGCAAACACTCAGAGACAGTCTTGCTTTACCTCCTTCGTCTATATTCTGGGCCCTGGAGAGACAGAACGATTGCCCATGTACACAGAGACATGAGTTCTTGGTCTTCTCTCGAACAGCAGATTTGTAATGAATTATATAGTCACTTACAGGGAGCACCATCCAAATGACGTAACATCTATATTAACCGTTACAATCTGATGAGCATCAACAGAAAAGATTAAGCCATCTGGCATTATGCAATGGATGTTCTTCACCTTGTTAATTGGCAATACACAATGGATGCTTTTCACCTCGTTAACCCACTACCCTTGCCTCATTGTTAATTGCAAGTTCTTATCTGGTCCAACTCGTGCCAGCTGAGTCTTTTGTCAAGTAACCCTAAACTATGGGCAGCGTGGTGGCTCTGTGGTTAGCACTACAGCCTCACAGCACCAGGGACCCGGGCTACTGTCTGTGTGGAGTTTGCACGTTCTCCCTGTGTCAGCATGGGTTTCTTCCCACAGTCCAAACATGTGCAGTTTAGGTGAATTGTCCATGCTACATGGTGGCTCAGTGGTTAGCATTGCTGCCTCACAGCACCAGGGCCCCAGGTTTGATTAACTGTCTGCGTGAAGTTTGCACATTCTCCCTGTGTCTGCGTGGGTTTCCTCCGGGTGCTCCGGTTTCCTTCCACAGTCCAAAGATGTGCAGGTCAGGTGAATTGGCCATGCTAAATTGCCCGTAGTGTTAGGTGCATTAGTTGGAGGGAAATGGGTCTGGGTGGGTTACTCTTCGGAGGTTCGGTGTGAACTGGTTGGGCTGAAGGGCCTGTTTCCACACTGTAGGGAATCTAATCTAATCTAAATTGCCCATAGTGTTAGGCACATTAGTCAGAGGGAAATGGACCTCGGTGGGTTACTCTTTGGAGGGTCGGTGTGGACCTGTTGGGCCTGTTTCCACACTGTAGGGATTCTCATCTAATCATGTTAACTCTTTCGCTACCTACTGATAACTGTATACACTTTCTCAGCTTCCTTCTTACCCACTCTACCTGCAGCACTGCAGTGACACAGTAGAGAGGCTCCAGGCCCATATGAGCAGGAGAGAAAATGATTGACTTATTGACGTTGAGGTGCTGGGTGAAGTGAACGTAGCAGAGAGAGAGGAGCAAAACTGGGACTGAAGGAAGAGATGGTGCACTGTATTTGGATTTCAGCCCGAGAGAAGAGGAGAGTTTGTGGGACAGGGAATGACAGATTTAGGAAGCAGGAGAGAAAGGAATGTTCCTTCGAAGCGAGCACTGTCTATCCTGAATTTCTCTCCTACTGTTGCAGTCTCCATTTACAGGAAAATACAAGGGGAGGATTTGCAGAAGGGTAACTTAAAGTAAGCATCACATTAAGATCTGGCAGTGATTCAAATCGTTAGCACGGAATATCACCCGCCTTTGAATATGGAGGAAAATATGTTTGTCTGTTCTGTCTGTAGGAAACGTCAGTGTTACTGGGAAAGCACCGAGTCACACGCACAGCAAAGTGATCGTGTTTCAGTGCACTGACAGTGGAAAGAGACTTAACCAGTTACACAGCTTGAATAAAAATTCCACTGTTCACAGAGGGGGAAGCTGCACTTGTGTCCTGTCTGTGGACGAGGCTTCAACAACCTGAAACAAGAAAAGATACTCTTACCATGGAGAAACCGTGGAAATGCGGAGACTGTGAGAAGACATTCCCATGCCCGTCGAAGCTGGAAATTCATCGACGTACTCACACCGGAGAGAGACCCTTCACCTGCTCCGTGTGTGGGAAGGGATTCACTCAGTCCTCCAACCTGGAATTACACCAGCGCGCTCACACAGGGGAGAGGCCCTTCATCTGCTCCGTGTGCGGGAAGGGCTTCATTTATTCGTCCAACCTGTTGACGCACCAGCGGGTTCACACTGAGGAGAAGCCCTTCAGCTGCGTCTCCTGTGAGATGAGCTTCCGGTTCCCGTCCAGCCTGCTGATCCACCAGCGGATTCACACCGAGGAGAAGCCCTTCCGCTGCGCCGACTGTGGGAAGAGGTTCCGGCACTCCGACAGCCTCGTCGTGCACCAGCGCATCCACACCGGTGAGAGGCCGTTCACCTGCTCCGAGTGCGGGAAGGGCTTTATTGACTCGTGCCACCTGCTCCGGCACCAGCAGGTTCACACCGGGGAGAGGCCGTTCACCTGCTCCGAGTGCGGGAAGGGATTCACCCAGTCTTCCACCCTGCTAAGGCACCAGCGGATTCACACCGGGGAGAGGCCGTTCACCTGCACGGAATGTGGGAAGGGGTTCACCAGCTCATTCCACCTGCTGAGACACCGGCGGGTCCATACCGGGGAGAGGCCGTTCACCTGCTCCCAATGTGGCAAGGGATTCACTACTTCATCGCATCTACTGAGACACCAGCGAGTTCACACGGGGGAGAGACCGTTCTGCTGTTCCCAGTGCGGGAAGGGATTCACTACTTCATCCCACCTATTGAGACACCGGCAAATACACACCGTGGAGAGACCGATCAATAGCCCAGACAGCGGGAAGTGCATTCAAAGCTCTGAGGAACTGGAGTCCCATCTGTTGTGCAAGGAAGTTAGTACCTAAGGTGCTAAACTAACTCGGGATAGGCTGAACGTTCTAAACCCCGAACAGCTCAACCAACTGCGTCCGCAAACCGAAACAAAATCCCACAACAGGCTTCAAGCAAATCATTGAAATCAGAGAAGCAACAGCAGTTAAACATGGGGACAATTGAGAAAGATTTTACAGTTCCCAAGCAAATTTAAGATCATAAGTACAACAGAGTCAGAATTGGACTGGATTATGTGTGAGCGAAACGATGCATTCGGTATGGAATTGGTTCCACATTACAGAAGAAGCCCAGAGAAGAACAAGTGAACACACTTCTTTACTGGGTAGATCCAATAGCAGATCGTATCTTAAAACAACAGAATTTAAAAGAAGAGACAGGTAGTTTTTAAACATTGTAAGAGCATTCGACAAATACTTTGCATAAAGTGTAATAAACAGCAAGATGTCATAGAAGAAAACAATCTGTTGATTAATCATCATTATAGGTTGTAAGAATTTTGTGATTATGGAGATATACCACCAGAACTAAACTGAAACAGAATTGTCATTGGAATTTCTGATCAATTTCTTTCAGAGATGTTGCAACCTGGTCAGCTCTTTCACATTTGAAAGAGCTGACCAGGTAATGGTGGGATCCGCATACAGCACGAGCAAACAGAGCCAATCCAGTTGAAGAAGTTTGTCAGACTTGGATAACTTTCTAGGGTACAAAAATACCAAGATCATCACAAAAACCAACTCAGACATTTTCAAGCCCTTTGATGCTAGAACTCACTGTTACAGATATGGGATTAACGAAACTGTATAAACTGAAGCAGGGCCCAGCTTTATCGAGTCAGTGCAACTATTGTATGTGAGTGGGGCATTCACAGAGCATGTAAAAAGTCAAATACTACCTTTCGCCCACAGTACTAGTAAAGCACAAAGTGCTGAACACCTTACTGCAAGCCCCTGTAGGGAGTTAAAACAGACAGAAGACCAGGACTTCACTGCATTGGAGCATATATCTCCACAGGATGAGATGCCATCTTTGGAAGTGACAACTAAACCCTTCCTGGGGGTGATAGATGACTCATCTGAACCAGATATGACATGGATAATGCAGACCATCCAATCCCCAGGGCCCGATAATCAGCGTCCAGGTTCTGAAGGGAAATGGCTCGAAATATAGCAGAAGCACTGGTGGTCATCTTCCAAAACGCTTTCAACTTTGGAACACTTGCTTCAGCTTTGAGAGTATCTAATGTAACCCAACTATTTAAAAAGGCAGGTGGAGAGAAAACAGGGAATTTTAGGCTAGTGAGTCTGACACCGGTAGTGGGGAAGATTCTAGAGTCTGTTATCAAGGATTTTAGAGCACTAAGAAAAGAGTGGTAGAATCAGACACAGCATGGATTTACAAAAGGCAAATCATGCTCGACAAATCTATTGGAATTCTTCGAGGATCTAATTAGCAGAGTTTATGGTGGGGGCAGTGGATGTGGTGTATTTGGACATGGAGAAGGCACTCAACGAAGTTCAACATGGAGGGTAGTGAATTGAAATTGATAGAAAATTAGTTAGCAGACATGAAACAAAGAGTAGGGATAAATGGGCCCTTTTCTGAATGGCAGGCAGTGACTAGTCAGTGTACCACAGGGGATCAGTCCAAGGGCTCCCAGCTATTCACAGTACTGTATTTGTTCATCATTTCGATAAAATGTAATATCTCAAAATGTGCAAATGTCACAAAGCTGGGTGGATAGGTGAGCAGGATGCAGAGATGTTACTTGTGATTGTGGGCAAATATGTGGCAAATTTCAGGATTATGTGGAAAAATACGAGGTTATCCACTTTGGTAGCAAGAAATAGGAAGGTGGATTATTACTTGAATGGCTGTGATTTGCAATGGGGATTTTCAACAAAACTTGGGTGTCCTTGTGCACCAGACATTGAAAGTAAGCATGCAAGTGTGGCAGGCAGTGAAGAAGACGAACTGTATGTTGGTACTCACAGCGAGAAGATTCGAGCGCAGGAACAAGGATGTCTTGCTACAGTTACAGAGGGCTTTAATGAGGCCACACCTAGAATTTTGTGTGTAGTTTCTGGTTTCCTTATCTGAGGAAGGATGTTCTTGTTGCAGGGGCAGTGCGGTGAAATTGATTCCTGCGATGGCAGGATGGACTTATGAGGACAAATTGCGTCGGTTAGGATTGTATTCCCTGAAGTTTAGATGAATGAGGTGGCGGTGGGGGGGAGGAATCCCAAAGCAATGCATAAAATTCTAACAGGACCAGACAGGATAGATGCAGAAAGGGTGTTCCTGATGATGGAGGAGTCCAGAACCTGGGGTTATAGTTCAAGGATTAAGGATAAGTAGGAAGGGTTTAGATAGATATGGTCCAAATACTGGCAAATGGGACTAGATCAGTTTAGGATGTCTGGTCATGTGGATAAGTTAGACAAAGGGTCTGTTTCCATGCTATATAACTATGACTCTATAAGGAGAAATTGCTGCACCCAGAGAGTGGTGAGCCTGTGGAATTCACTATCTCAGAAAGTAGTTGAGGCCAAAACATTGTGCTTTCAAGAAGAAATGAGATCTAGCTCTTTCCCCTGAAGGGAACAAGGGATATTGGGGGGAGGCTTGAGTGTTTGCAGGCCCATTCCTGCTTCCGTGTTTGTAAACTTGACGTGGTGGGGGTGGCAAGTCTTACTGTTTTCCTTGAAATGAAAACTTGGCTAAAGAGAGTGCAATTGCAACCATCGG
Organism: Chiloscyllium plagiosum; assembly: GCF_004010195.1. Taxonomy (NCBI): domain Eukaryota; kingdom Metazoa; phylum Chordata; class Chondrichthyes; order Orectolobiformes; family Hemiscylliidae; genus Chiloscyllium; species Chiloscyllium plagiosum. The sequence continues at coordinate 12,111,816 of NC_057753.1, forward strand.
ACAAAGAACCCTGTGGTAGAGCAGAACTCGACTCAAAGCTGAAGGAATACTGAGCGCAGTCTTAAAATACACGGACCGAAACTATGTGGAAGAGATGCACATGATCAGAAACCAAACCTTCTCACTTCTGAGCATGCCTCACTCTTGTAAGTCAGAGAAGCTCAAACAGCTCAGGGGAGATGACGGCCTGGTGGTATTGTCACTGAACTGTTAAGCCAGAGACCGAGGTGATGTTCTGGGGACTCTGGTTCGAATCCTAGAATGGCAGATGGTAGAACTTAAATTCGATAAATATCTGGAATTAACTATGAATCCATTGCTAATTATCATAGAAACCCATCTAGTTCAGTCATGCCCTTTAGGGAAGGAAACTGCCATCTTTATCTAGTCTGTCCTACATGTGACTCCAGACTGGCAGCAACGTGCTTGACTCTTATCTGCCCTTTGGGCAAATAAAGAAAAGTACCAAATAATGATCAACATAATATTACTCAACAAAGGAAGACTTCATAGGTGTCGGAAGCATGTCCACTCGAATGAAGAGGAAATATGCATTCTTGAAGATTAACCATGTTGGTGTCCATCACGCCTTATGACCGAGAGGTCAGCTGGTGCCACAGACTTCATGGGTTTTGTGCAATGATTCAATTTTCTTCCAACTGCACATACATCTTCAAAATCTGTTCAGCAGACATCCTTGACACCATAAGGACCAGGAACTAGTGGTGGTCTCAATTCAGCTGTTTGGAAGGGGTCTAAAATGGCAGACACTCTCTCATTGAACCCAACGAAATGACTATTTTATTCAAAAGAGTGAATGGATCACAGATGTCTTGCTGCAACAGAGCAAAGATCATTTTCAGAAACGTAGCTCTGGTCTCTGATATAACTTGAGGATCCTCCAACGGTAACAAAGATCCAACGGCAGGGTATGTTCCCTGGGGAAAAAAAGCATCCAGGAATTCAAAGATCCGCCAACTTTCCAGTCCACCAGTGAACCTTCACCGGAATGTTTGATCCTCAAGTAGCAATCAACGGAGCGGAAGCAGGCCGTTCAGCCCACCGCGACTGCTTTGCCATTCAACGAGATCGTGGCTGATCTGATGACCATTGACTCCCGACTTTCCTGCCTTTGCCCCATAGCCGTTGAAACCCTCACTGGTTAGAAGTAGCTCGGCCTTAATGTCGTAGCCTCTACTACCCTCTGCAGTAAAGAATGCCAGAAATTCACTACCCTCTGAAAACAATTCCTCCTCATCTCTGTCTTAAATGGGCGACCTACCTAGTCACTGACCAGTTGGAAAGTGGGGGTGGGGGGTGGATGTGGGCAGTGATAAAGCAATTTTACTTACTTGTAATAGTCATATAAATAATGTAATAAACCAGAGATGTTGTAAAATGCAGTTGGTGCCAGAAAATGTTATCTGACAGCATTTAGTAAGCTCCACCTACCAACTCACCAGTAAGTTGTTTGGCTTGTTAATTGTTTCTAAGCAGAATATTTCAATCGCAGTAATGTGTACTCGCTTTTGCATACATCCTGAAGTCTCATAAATGATTGTCATGTATCTCAGCTGTCATGTAACTAGCCATTAAGTACTATGTAATAAACCTACTGTCCTCATTAAGACTGAGTGTATCTTCTACTGAAGACTTTGTGTGGGCATCCTTCCCCAACTGCTATCAGAAACTCAGTCCAATGTCAAGAAGGATTGGAGGCAATGTATCTACCCATGGTATCACAGGTGGTTCTGGTGGGCACAACCAGAACATACCATTGGGAAGACAGACATAACCTGGTAGAGGTCAACAAGATCAAGAGAGGCATAAATGGGGTGGATAGTCAGAGGCTTTTTCCTCGACTGGACAGGTCAGCTTGGGCACAGGTTCAAGGTGAGAAGGGGAAACATTTTCTCACAGAGGCTGGGTGCCAGGAACACACTGCCAGTGGAGGAGGTGGTCAAAGTTGAAAAAAATCACACAACACCAAATTATAGTCCAACAGGTTTTATTTGAAACTACAAGCTTTTGGAGCACTGCACCTTCATCAGGTCGCTAGTGGAGATGGTGGAAGCAGGCACATCAGCGAGGTTTAAGGCGTATCTTGATAGACGCATGAATGGAAGGCGAACAGAGGGATAGAAGCTGCGCAACAGGTAGCAGGTCTAAGTAAGGTTTAGGATTTGGCGCAGACTTGTTGGGCGGAAGGGCCTGTTTCTGTGATGTGTATTGAATCGTGCTGCATTGCATATAGCACCATTTACAAGTTCATATTGAGATAAGGCTGTCCAGGTTCTCTCACAGCAGCACTGGGTCCAAGCCATGAGGAAGCTCATTTTTACACCAGTGAATCCACACTGGGGAGAGGCTGTTCAGCGTCTGTGTGTGGAGGAAAGGATTCATTAGCTCATTTAACGTAATGTCAAGGCAACAGTAGCACGAGATGGCAGTGGTTTGGTTTCATTGTTTTTGTCACTGTTAACTCAGATATGGGAATAATCCGAGTTCATTCTAGCAGTTCCTCATTCCTGCCTGGATGTTAATAATTCCTGTAACTGGTCCAGAGTTTAATATCCACAGAGGAGATGGTAATATCAATGGACTAGAAATTCAGAGACTCGGCTCAACTGTGTGGACACTAGCTCAAATTCAATTCATGAAAATAACAAAACTGGAATTGAAGGCTAATCTCAGCCATGAAATCCCAACAGGTTGTTGTAGAAATTCATTTTTCGGGAAGGAAATCTGCAATTCTCAGATATTCTGGTGCATATGTGGCTCTGGACCATCAGCGATGCGGTTGACTTTTAACCTGATCTCTGAAATGGCCAACGAATCTGGTCAGTGGGGATACCCATGTCCTGTGAAAAGATTGTGATCCGGGGGCCACAGTGTGCCTTTAGCAGCTCCTGTCTGTGATCGTAGACCACAATTCAGGAGGTCTCATCTGACTTGCTGGGCCATTTCAGAGTGCAATTAAGGGAGAGTCACATGTCCCACACTCCTGATCTATTGGCACCCAATGAGGGAAGGAGAGACAAGCCTGTGGGCCGCCTTGTGGTTTTGCTCCTGGACCTGGCCAAGATGGCCATTTACAGGTCCATGCACTGGGTTAAAGAAGGCCTTGTTGCTCCTGACGGTCTGCCTCTCTTTTGAGGCTATGTCCGTGCCCGGCTGTCCCAGGAGAGGAAGCACGTAGTGGTCACCAGGACTGTCGAGGCGTTTTGAGACCGCTGGTAGCTGAGAGGGCTAAGGTGTTTTATTGGCCTGGATAATGATATTTTGATATGGTTAACTCTTTCTGCAGTGTAGGTTTCCGTTTTGGCTTTTGAGTTTGTGTTTGTTTTCAGTTTTGGTGCTCTGGGAAGAGGGCTGTTTTATTTTCCCTTTGTTCTGATTTTGAACCCCTCGAAGAGACAAAGGAGTTTTTTTATTTTAGACCCATACTGTCCCTGTCCCAGATTGGGGTGGGGGGGGGTCAGTGCTTGATGGGGACCAGTGTGAGAGGAGTCTTATTTTTAGTTGAAATGAACAGAGGAATGTCCTCTGGATTTTAAACTATTGTTGTCCCTGTCCTGCGAGCATTCGAGGGAGACAAAGCAGAGATGATTTATTATTTACTTGTTTGTTTCCGTTGATTTTGTGTTTATTTTTATTTTGGCGCCCGTGTGCTCCTTGCCCAAAAGTGGTGGGTGGGAATAACGTCAAGGGAGAACCATTTATTGTTTGTTTGTTTGTTTATTTATTTTTGTTTCTTCCCACTGTAAAAGGGTCTTAATTTTCATTTTAACACAGTCAAGGAAGCTTTAGTTTCTGTTTTGAAAGAGGAGAGTGGACTTTGCACTGTATTTCACAGTGCTGGCCCGAGAGTGTCTGATGGAGACAGGGCTGGAGGGGGAGTCCTTGGGTTTTTCTGTTTGCACCTTTCATTTGAAAGAGTAGAGTCATATATCGGCCAAATTTGGAAAAGGGCCTTAGTGAATCCAGGTGGGCTCCAGATTTATTAACTGAATTTAAAGTCCAGGATTCGAAACTGCGTCCCCAAAGCATTAGCCTGGGCCGTCGGATTACTACTCCACAGCTAGTACCACTATGCCACCATCTCAACGCACAGCAACACCCCCCCCCCCATTACCTATCCAAGCACAGAACGTAAGAAGTAGCAGCAGAAACAGCACATTCAGTCCCTCAAATTTGCACTACCATTCAACAAGACAATGATGGCTCTTCTACCTTGACACACATTTTCCTGCACTGTCCCCCTATCCTTTGATCTTTAATGTCTGGAAACTAATTGATCTGTTGTTAGGTAGAGAATACCAAATATTCGCCAGCCTCTGGGTGAAGAAGTTCTCTTCGTCTCAGTCCTAAATGCTTTGCCCAGCACTCCCGCTTTATTCTGAGACTCTGTCCCTTGGTTCCAGATCTGCCAGCCAAGGGAAACATCCTACACCTACCCGATTGAGCTCTTTAAGGATTTTGTAAGCAACAAAGTGCTCACTTTTCATTCTTTTCATACTCTAGAGAATGCAGCACCAATCTGTCCAATTTCTGTGCAGTTAATGTGTCAGGATTAACCAGTGGATCTTTAAGTTTACTCTGTGAACAACTTTCAATTGCATGTGCCTTTAAAAGAAGTTAATATGCTTTCATAATCAACCTATTCAGACGTTATTACACACATTCTGGAGCAAGTGGGACTTGAACCCCAGTATCCGGGGTAGAGATGCTACCAGTGCACCACAAGAAGATACAGTGAGAGGTTTTAAGAAAAAAGTCGTTATGTTCAGAGCATACCCTGCTCCAGGGAACCGTGTTTAGATACAACAATCTATCAATAGTTGTTAGGATGGACTCAAAACTGAACGGCCCCAGGGAGGTGGTCTGACCCTCCTGATGAAGGGCTTTTGCCCGAAACGTCGATTTTTGCTGAAGCTCCTCGGATGCTGCCTGAACTGCTGTGCTCTTCCAGCACCATTGATCCAGAATCTGGTTTCCAGCATCTGCAGTCATTGCTTTTACCAGAATTGTCATACAAGCCGGTAACAGGTGCCCCATTGGTCAAGAGTCGTAAATATTAAAGAGGTGATGATTCTGTTAGCAAGATGCACAATATTGTTTAAAATGCTGCAAATTTACATTGAGAGAGCTTACAAGGAAAAAAAAGCATATTACTGAGTGTGGCAATATCTTGTCCTGGTGTTTTTTTTTGTTGGTCAGAGGTTGCAAAACAGAGGCACTCAGCAGTGTACCAAAACCGGTTGAGAAAACAGCTTGGGAGGCCTTGGGTTTTTGTTCAACAGCCTGAATGGGTGTGGCCAATCTCACAATTCGGGATTTCTGGATTTTGATTTTTTCAGTAACACCAGAAGCTGTTGGGATCCCAACAGGGTTGGACGCTTTAGTAAATGTCTCCTGGGCGCTACGCGCTCTGATGATTTTCCCTTCTGGATTGGAGAACTGCATGTGAGAATCTGTGGCTGAAGTTTCCTTTTTGCCAAAGAGGTGTGTTTAGGGGATGTTACTACATTAGAATAGTTATTTAGTAATAGTTACTGTATCTATTATTCTGTTAGAGTTAAGTTGTTCTAAGTTTTTTTATGTTTGTATTTTAACTATAATGTTTAAATAAATTGTCAAATCGCATCCGGAACACAGCAGTTCATATATTTGCCTTTGAAGTAAGAGAAAATTAGAGCAGAGGCGACCTTTTTGAAGTATTTTGAGCGGGTCTGGTCTGGTCCAAAACACTGAGACCTTTCAATTAGCCAAGGGCGAGAAGTTCTGGAGAACTGAAATTGGGATTTAAAGGGGATAGAAAATTAGAAGTCAAGAGGTTGCTAAAGATTTGATTTGATTTAATTTAGGTTTATTGTCACGTGTACTCAAGTACAGGGTACAAGAGCACAATGAAAAGTGTACAAAGTCGCCATTCTCAATGCTATCTTAGTTACAAAGGTACCGGAGTGCAAAGTCTATGGTACAGATATAGGAAACCAAAGAAATAAGTTGTAAAACATTCAGCACCGCAGATTCTTCTTAATATAAAAGTAGAAAATAAAGAAATAAATTGAAAAGTCAAACATTACATATGTTAGGCAGCATTCGTGGAGAGAAATCAGACCCTTCCTGACCCTAAGCGTTAGCTCTGATATCTCTCCACAGATGCTGTCAGACATGCTGAGCTTTACCGGTAATTTCTGATTTACCGCATCCGGAATTCTTTCGGTTCTTCGGTGTTAGCCCCTGGTCAGATTCTCTTCCGCGGTTTCCCTCACCCTGTCCCCCTCCCCACAGTTTGTGAAATTCACCGGCTGTCAGTAATGCAGCCTCTCTCTCTCTCTCTCACTCGCTGCCTCTCCCGGGACATCATGGGCATGCATGTGGAACGAGCTGCCAGAGGAAGCTGCGGAGGCTGGCACAATCACAGCGTTTGAGAGGCAGCGGGATGGGAATATGAAATAGGAAAGGGTTGCGGGGGGACGCGGGCCAAGCGCCGGCAGATGAGGTGAGGACGGACGAGTTGGACCGAGGGGTTTGCTTCTGCGCTTGTCCGTCTCCCTGACCCTAAATGTGTGCTCAGCGTGGATAAGTTGGCCCGGGCTGCATGAGTCGGTGTGCAGAGCCTACATATTGAAAGGATCACTGTCTCTCCCCCCCCTCTCTTGTTGTCACCTCACATGTCATGGGAAGAGACTGATTTCATCAGGAGTGAACAGGCAGGTTAGAGGCAGAAGCTCTTGAGTCTCACCGGCGCTTGGAAATGACACGAATGACCAAGATGGGCTTGTCTCTTCTTTTTTTTTTGTTTCCTTTCCCCAGGGAGAGGACTCACAGATGGGGAACCCGGACTTGACCCCCCGCCCGGCCGAGAGTCACCCGGCTCAGCAGGACCCGATCGCCGTCGGTGAGGCGGAAGGCAACCGCAGCCTGCCCCGTGCGGAAAAAGCGTTCGCCTGCTCCGGCTGCGGCCGGGGCTTCCGCCGGTCGTGCGACCTGGGGCGGCACCGGTGCCACCGGGCGCGGCCGTGCGAGTGCCGGGACTGCGGGAGGGGCTTCAGTTACCCCTCGGAGCTGGAGGCCCACCGGCGGGCGCACACCGGCGAGCGGCCGTTCGCCTGCCCGCAGTGCGGGAAGGGCTTCGCCCGCTGGTGCAACCTGCGGGCCCACCAGCAGGTCCACCGCCGCGGGGGCAGGCCGTTCGCCTGCCCGCAGTGCGGGCGCGGCTTCCTGCGGCCCTCGCACCTGCTGCAGCACCGGCGGGTGCACACCGGCGAGCGGCCGTACCCCTGCGGCGAGTGCGGCCGGGGCTTCGGCCAGTCCTCCGACCTGCTGAAGCACCGGCGGGTGCACACCGGCGAGCGGCCGTTCGCCTGCCCGCAGTGCGGGGAGCGGTTCACCCAGGGCTCGCACCTGCTGAGGCACCGGCGGGCGCACGCCGGCGAGCGGCCGTTCCAGTGCCCCGTCTGCGAGAAGCGGTTCACCCAGGCGTCCAGCCTGCTCAGGCACCGGCGGGCGCACGCCGGGGTGAAGCCCTTCGTCTGCTCGCTGTGCGGCCGGGGCTTCGCCGAGTCCTCCATGCTGCTGAGGCACCAGCGGGTGCACACGGGCAAGGAGTCGGTGCACCCCCCGCTGCAGTGCTCCGATTCTGCGGGCGGAGCCTCGCCTCGTCAGCTTCACGACTGAATGCCCCCCCACCACCCACCACCACCAACCCGAGGGGCTCGTCTTGACTCGGCGGCGCTGCCTGGCCTGGGACAAGACAGATTCGAGGAGAAAGTGAGGTCTGCAGATGCTGGAGATCAAAGTTGAAACTTTATTGCTGGAACAGCACAGCAGGTCAGGCAGCATCCAGGGAACAGGAGATTCGACGTTTCGGGCACAGGCCCTTCTTCAGGATTCCTGAAGATTCCTGAAGAATCTCCTGTTCCCTGGATGCTGCCTGACCTGCTGTGCTGTTCCAGCAATAAAGTTTCAACCCAGACAAGACATATTCGACTTACAAAGTTTCCGGACGTCTCCTGTGGGCTGGGTGGCGGTGAACCAGCTGGCTTCTGTTTCTGGTGAGGTTGTGCCGGAGGTGAAATATCAGCGGCCAGAAGCTCTCCTGTTGGCCTTCGAAATCTCACGGCTTCACATCTTCCACACGGCCTCAGCGGGCAGGAATGGAACCCCGGTGTAGCATCCTCAGTCAACCCTTCGTGGCACTCCTTATTTTGTATTGCATGACAGTAACTTGATGAATATAACGTAGGTATAGGTAGACTGGAGCTTCAGTGTACAGATGCTGCGCGTATGCATTCTTACGAAGAAACTCAGCCCCAGCTGACTGTCCCTCTGAAGCGCGAGAGACAATGGCCCTTCCATCTATCGTCCGGAAAAAAAGCAAAACAAAAGAGTTAGACTGAGGTTTTTTCCAGCCCATTCCCACAGCAAAACCCCACCAGTCGATTAACAGCAGGACCCCTGGAAGATGTGGACCATATCTCGTATCTTGGGAGCCGTACAGATGATGAAAATTCGTCACCAAGCCCAAACTGCGGCCAACCAACTGGGCATTTGTAGGCCAGGATCTCTGACCTGAGACTAAGGTCGTGGCTTCCTGGGCAGCAGTGCTGCTATGGACTGTGTAACTCGGACCACCAACAGCCGTCACGTCAACGCACCCAGAGAAACAGGGGGCTTTTGCATGAGAGTGGTAGGAATATGCTGTTGGATAAAGAGGGAAGTGGTCAGGTCTGGAGGGTGAGAGTGATTAAGTAACAATTGTATCATGGAATTAAAAGCAAAGGCTAACAACTTTGGTCCAAAGTGTTAATGTCAGAGAGTGAAGGTCAAAAGCCTGTCTGGTCCATCTCTTTTTGAGTTTCTGTGAACCTTTGAAGTGTGCTTGTATCCTGGTTAGTTCATTTTACTGCTGGTGTTCAGCACGACCGAGAAAAGAACTGGGAAACCGTTTCCATTCACCTCTTTCAGGTAGAATGACCTTCTTGTATTGAATTGTGTCAGTTTTATTGTCACAAACTCACGTGAGTGCAGTGAAAAGTTGATAAGTCGCCGCTTCCAGTGCCATCTTCCATTCCAAGATTAGTTACGGTGAAATAATGTCACCAACACACAGCACAGAGGACCTAGATACAACCCTTAGTTACAGAATAGAGAAATCATTGCAGCTATACGCAGCACCACCATAGGTCAGAGGAAACAAGTAGTTACAAAGACAAACATCACTGTCTCTCTTCAGGAGCTCTGCACAGGGGACCTCCATGTGGCCCAACTGCTGGCTGTTATTCATGCTCCGCACTGGGCCGCTGCCTCTCCTTTGGAGGTTGGGAGTGAAAGGCCAGGGCTGAGTCTTCGAGGCTGAGGGAAGGGCGAGCAGGGCAGACAAGGGGGAGAAATGGAGGAAATGAACAGGCAGAGTGGGTGAGCTCTGGATGGAGCGTCTTACTTTACTGCCATTACTGAAGCATAAAATTCTTACTTCTACATTCAATTTCCATTGTAGCAAAAGATAGCATTCCATTAGCCTTCTCTATTGCATGCTGTACCTGCACATTAACTTTTTGTGACTCATTCTAGAACACCTAAATCCCTCTGCACCTTAGACTTCCACAGTTATCCTCTGTACTCTGCTTTTTCAACTTCACGTTACAATTAATCTGCCAGAATGAATCTCCTGACGGGGGAGGCAATGGCCTAGTGGTGTTATCACTAGGTTGTTAATCCAGAGACCCCTGGTAATGTTCTGGGGCCCTGGGTTCAAATACCCCCACGGCAGATGGTGGAAGTTGAATTCAGTAAGAATTTGGAATTAAGTGTCTGATGATCGTCACAAAACCAGTGTTAGGAATACCCATTTTGTTCACTCATGTCCTTTTGGGAAGGAAACTGCCATCCTTACCTGGTCTGGCCGACATATGGCTCCAAACCCACAGCAATGTGGTTGACTCTTAACTGCCCTCTGGGCACTTAGGGATGAGCAATAAACACGTGCCCAGCTAGTGACACTCAGATCCCATGAATGAATTTTTAAAAATTAATTTTGGGGACGTGGACTGGTTGCACAGAAGGGTCTGTTTCCATGCGTATGACTATATACATTCCTCTGACAGTGCTAGCGGGGCTGTGGAATTAATTGGATAGACTTCCAAAGAGCGAGCCCAGGCATGACGGCCTGAAGGTTTTCTGATCTGTGCTGTATGGATCTGTACGACAATGGATAGTCATTACTTGGGGATGCAGAATGTACGAGAGAAGGAACGGCTAATGTGCAATTGAACACAATCAGAGTCAGCACTTACAGGGGTGGAGAGAGAGGCACCAATGGGAAATCTTTAAACGCTCAGCAGATTTCCATGGAAGACTAGTGGGTTGCAATCACTTTTAAGACATGAATCATTGTGGAGCATTCCTTCATTAGGATTCAAGTGTACTTTTAAAATTCATAGTATCACTAGTGTGGAAGCAAGGCACACAGCCCACCCAGTCCACACCACCCCTCCGAAGAACATCCAACCCAAACCCACCCCCCTACCCTAACCCTGTAACCCTGCATTTCCCATGACTAATCCCCCTGGCCTGGCCTGCATATCCCTGGCCACAACGGGGCAATTTAGCGTAGCCAATCCACCTAACCTGCACATCTTTAGACTGTGGGAGGAAACCGTAGGGAACCCATGCGGATAGGGGGAGAGCATGCTAACTCCACACAAACAGTCGGCTGAGATGGGAATCAAACCTGGATTCCTGGCACTGAGAGGCAGCCGTGCTAACCTGTGTGCTTCCCCATTCATTTATCTCAATTGAGTATCGAGGAAAGAGGGGAGGACTTACAGGTGGGGTGGGGCAGGTGGGTGATGTAGTTTGTTTTTCACTGAGACCATGGTGGGAATCTGAAAGAGTGGGAGAGGCAGGAACCCTCATAACATTTAAGAGGGACTTAGAAGCCAAAGGCTGTGGGACAAATGTTGGAAGAATGGGCTGAGAATAATTAGGTGCTAGTTTTTGACTCAATGGGCTGAATGGCCTTTTTTGGTGTTGTGGATCTCTCTGACTCTGTTTGATGCTCCAGTGGTGCTACTATGACCCAGCATTCCCCTTTGAGTATGAAGACCCTCAAACACAGAAATTGCAGGAGAAACTCAGCAGGTCTCGCAGCACCTGTGCAGCAAAAGGCAACGGAAATGCTTCGATAACAATGACCCTTCTTCACAACTGATGATAGCTCGGAAAAGGTGGGATACATGCCACAGATGGGGAGGGGTGTTGTGGAGAAGTGAGGAAATGGGCAGAAAGGGAGTACGGATTGAGTGAGACAGAGACAGATCGACAGGCAACGGGATGCTGAGGAGACAGAAAAGCCAATGACAGGGGAAACCATAAGAAAGTAAAAACAGGCTGGAAGCATTCCGTGCCATTGATCGGGCCTGGGGGTGTGGGTAAAAGTTGGAAGGAAGTGTTTGTGATGTAAAGTCACTGAACTCAGTATTGAGTTCTGAAGGCTGCAGGGACCCCAAGTCAGAAAGTGAGGATCTGTGAAATTTTACAGGACAGGAGGCCATCAGCTCATCATGTCTGTACTGGCACGCGAAAGAGCTACCCAGCTCCTCCCACTCTCCAGCCCTATCTCTGTAACCCTCTGAATTTGGCATTTTCAAATGTTTATCCAGCTCTTTCGAAACCTTCAATAGAACTCGCCAGCACCACTCTCCCAAGCAACGCACCGAAAATCCTAGCAACTCTCTCGGGAAAGAGGTTTCCCCTCATCTCACTCTTGGCTGTCTTCGCTGACGAAAGGGAAATCGTGAACCTCCTGCCCCCACTAGTTACTGACATACCAACTGGAGTCATACAGCACGGAAAAACACAACCTTGAGACAAATCAGTCCATGCTGGCTATACTCCCAAAATAAACTAGCCCATACTTGTAATCTTCCCTGTGTTCACTCACACTATGATCTTTGTATGTTATGATCTGCCTGTACTGCACCCAAAACAAAACTTCTCACTATACTTAGGTATATGTGACAAGAACAGATCAACTCAAACTCAATATTCCTCCAAACATTTCTGATTCATGTACTGATCCAAATGTCTTTGAAACATTATAACTCTGATTGTAGAATTCCTCCAGTGTGGAAACAGGCATCCACCACTTCCTCTGGAAAGTCACTCCACACACTAACCACCCGCAGTGCAAATCAAAATGCCCCATGTCTTTACCAAAATCTTGCTCCTCTCACCTTAAAAATATGCTCTCGAGGTTTAAAATGCCCCACCCAAGGGAAAAGACACCTGCCGTTCACCTTGCCTATGCCGCTCCTGATTTTATTAATAGAATATAGAAATTATATTCTATTTATAAAATCTAGAGTGACACGGTGGCTCAGTGGTTAGCACTGCTGCCTCACAGCACCAGGCACCCAGGTTCAATTCCTGCCTCGGGCAACTGTCTGTGTGGAGTTTGCATGTTCTCCCCGTGTCCGTGTGGGTTTGCTCTGGTTTCCTCTCACAGCCACAAAGATATTCAGGTTAGGTGAATTGGCCATGCTATAGTGTTAGGGGGTAAATGTAGGGGAATGTGTCTGGGTGGGTTGCTCTTCGGAGGGTCGGTGTGGACTTGTTGGGCCGAAGAGCCTGTTTCCACACTGTAGGGAATCTAATTATAGAAACGATACATCCTTCAAAACTCTGTCAAAATTCTGAACACAGCAGTTCCGGCACCACTCTAATCTAGACTCTGGTTTCCAGCATCTGCAGTCATTGTTTTTACAACATTCTGAACACACCAGTGAGGTCATCTTTTCATCTCTGCTGCAATTTCTGTTTCTCTAATCCTGCCCTGTATCTGAAACTCTCCCGTTCCCACTGTCACTGCTGGTCAATCTCCTGTGCAGATCAACATTCTGAAACACCAGTGAGGTCATCTTTTCATCTCTGCTGCAATTTCTGTTTCTCTAATCCTGCCCTGTATCTGAAACTCTCCCGTTCCCACTGTCACTGCTGGTCAATCTCCTGTGCAGATCAGGAAAGTAGGGGGCGGGGGGGGGGGGGGGTGGGGGGGGGAAGATGTTTAAGAAGGAAATTGGAGGGAAAGTTAGAACAAGGGAAGTCAAGAAAGACAACTGTATCATTTCTGTATCAATGAAGCAGAAATCTCAAAAAGGGATCATGTTGTAAGATTGAGTGAAATAGGAGTTGATGGGAAGGGTGAGGGCAGTAACAAATTAAAAATACTATATATGAATGCACGAAGCATTAGAAATAAGATGGATGAGCTTGAGGCTCTTTTGGAAAT
>NC_057753.1:12126428-12140914 GCF_004010195.1 Chiloscyllium plagiosum
GGAGAGAGAAGGAGGGAGCGAGGTGGGGAGAGAAGGAGAAATGGGAAGGGGGAGACGGGAGGACAGTAGGGAGGGGGTTGAGAGAGAGGGAGGGTGAGGGAGAGAGGAGAATTGAGGCAGTTTTAGATGTGAGGCTGTTTCCCAGAAAGTCCCCGTGTACGTACTGCCTTTCCGTCCGGCTCATGTCGGGTGCAGGGGTTGTGAGGGACCAAGCTCTGAGGAGTTCTCAGGTCGCCGTCTGTCCCTGACGGCCCTTGAGTCAGTCTTGAATCACAAGGTGCAGGATGTGTGCGAGAGAAAGAGAAGGTGTGGGAGGGGGAGAGTTTGGAAGGGATGGAGGTAGGGAGAGGGTGGGGGAAGAGAGACAGGGAGCTCCATCCTCACGTTTACCGATCCACCTCACCCCCCCCTCCCTCCTCCAACTCTACCCTAGCCAATCTTTCAGCTCAACCCATTCTGTTTGTGGGTGTTCAATTCCTCCCTCTCTCTCTCTTTCTTTGTTTCTGAATCTGTTTGACAAGGTAATCGCGGACGGTGGGGGGGGGGGGATGTGAAGTTAACGAGGGCGGCTGGATATCTGGGCATGGAAAGAGCGAGCGTGGCTCACACCGGGGAGAGACCGTTCACCTGCGCCCGAGTGCGGCAAGGGCTTCGCTCAATCATCCAGCTGGCTGAGCCACACCGAGGACAGGCCGTTCGGCTGCCCGGACTGCGGCAAGGATTTCAAGAGCTCCGGGGAGCTGATACCTCCACCAGCGCGTCCACACCGTGGAGAGGCCGTTCCGGTGCCCCCCCCCCCGCTGCGGGACAGGGTTCAAGTGGTCTTCGGCGCTTGCCGAGCACCAGCGCATCCACACGGGCGAGAAGCCCTTCTCCTGCGCCGAGTCCGAGCACACGTTCACTCGCCTGTCCACCAAAGTGTGGTGCTGGAAAAGCCCAGCAGGTCAGGCAGCATCCGAGGAGCAGGAAAATCGACGTTTCGGGCAAAAGCCCTTCATCAGGAATAGAGACAGGGTGCCTGCAGAGTGGAGAGAGGGGGTTTGGGAGAAAGTAGCGAGGAGTTTTCTTAATCAGCTGCCCGTTGAGAGTCTGAAGCCTGAATGCAGGTTGAGTTAGAACAACTGCACAGGGAACCATTTTGTCTCTCGCTGCAATAGTCACACAGGGCATGGGTCTTGAGTCTCCATGTTCTAACTCAGCCTGAGTTCAGGTTTCAGACTCTCACCCGACACGTCACTCCAATGAGTTCACGTTGAGGAGGGGCCTTTGGCAACCCAAAGTAAGGGGAGTGATGTAGAAACCTCAGTGATTTCTGATTTCAGTTGGATGTGTTCTCACTGGGGAGAGACCGTTCAGGTGCTCTCTCTCTCTCTCTCTTTCTCTCTCTGTTCAGACTGAGTTCAGACAACCATCTGCCCTCACTGTAAATACCAGTGAGTTCATACCATGGAGAGGCTGTGTTCACCTGCTAGATGTCCCACTTTCTGAGACACCAATGAGTTCATTAGAGACTGCGAGAGTGGGATTCGCTGTTAATCACATCGTAGGCACATCCACGTTTCATTGGGCCTTCTGACTGATGTCAATAAATTTCAGACCAGCTTCGTGTGTGAACATTCAGAATAAAATTCCTGTAAATTAATTTCGTGTTACAGACAGTGTGTTGAGTCTGCTTAATATCTCTCACACAAGTGAGTCCCTTTTGAAGGAGAACATAGAACATAGAACATAACAGCACAGTCCAGGCCCTTCGGCCCTCAATGTTGCGCTGACCTGTGAATCCAATCTGAAGCCCATCGAACCTACATTATTCCATTATCATCCATGTTTATCCAATGACCATTTAAATCCCCTTAATGTTGGCGAGTCCACTTCTGTTGCAGGCAGGGCTTTCCATGCCTTAACTGCTACTCTCAGTAAAGAAACTACCTCTGACATTGCCCTATATCTATCACCCCTCAATTTAAAGTTATGTCCCCTCGTACTAGCCATCACCATCCAAGGAAAAAGGCTCTCACTGTCCACCCTAACTAATCCTCTGACTATCTTGTATGTCTCTGTTAAGTCACCTCTCAACCTTCTTCTCTCCAACGAAAACAGCCTCAAGTCCCTCAGCCTTTCCTCCTCGAACCTTCCCTCTATACCAGGCAACTTCCTGGTAAATCTCCTCGGAACCCTTTCCAAAGCTTCCACATCCTTCCTGGCTCTCCCTTGATTCCCTGACAACAGGTGTGAGGAGCTCTTTTACCCCAGGGTGGGGGAGCCCAAAACACGAGGGTGTAGGTTCAAGGCAAGAGGGGAAAGATTTAAAAGAGACCTGAGGGTGGTGCATTCATGGAATGAGCTGCCTGAGGAAGTGGCGGAGGCCGGTACAATTACAGCACTTGAAAGGCATCTGGATGAATTGGAAGGGTTTCGAGGGATCATGGGCCAAGTGCTGGCAAACGGGACTAGATTAATTTAGGCTATCTGGACAAGTTGGACCGAAGGGTCTGCTTCTGTGTTGCATGACTCCAGGCGCATCATCACCACCAAGATTGAGACAATATGATCAGCGGTCTCTGCTGCCCCCAACTCCCTTCCACTAGCTCACTGGGTCAAACTGCCTGTGAAACTCTCTCCAGTTTATCTCCTGTCAGAGTTAACTGTTCACTCTTCTGATATTGTCCATTAAACCTTCATATTCACTGATCCTTTTAAAAAAGAAAACTGTGATTCCATGGTGTCTAAAGACCTTTTAATAGGTATCCCTCCGATGAGCTATCCTTCGTCCCTCCTATTTCTCATCGGCAGACTGCCACAAGTGGACGTCAACCAGAGAGCAGTCTGTTAGTTTTCACGTTTTCCCTGTAAATGCCTCCAGGGCACTCCTACACTTCTCCTTGCCTCTGTCACCACCTCCAGTTTGTACATCCCTCCCGATCCCTGTAATCTGTTCCAGTCCTGACATGTCTCCCCATCTCAGTATCGTCTACCAGCAGCTACATCCCTCCCCATATGTGAAAACACTGTCACCTTTTCCAGCTTGTATATCCCTCCCTCTCCCTGTGATTTGTTCCAGTCCTGACATGTCTCCCTATCTCAGTATCGTCCTCCTGCAGCTACAACCCTCCCTATACGTGAAAACACTGCCACACTCTCCATCACTTAATATCTCTGTAATGTCTTGCATCCCCAACACCACTCTCTATCTCTGTCACCCCCTCCAGCCCATACAGCCTTCTCTATCTCTGTAACCTGCTCCAGCTCTAACACCCCCTTAATCTACATAATCTTTTCCAGCCCTTCCCTATCTTTGTAATGTCCTCCAGGAACTACAAACCTCCCTTTTTTGGTACGCTCTGCCTTGTCTCTGTAAACTCTTCGAGTCCCTACATGCCTTCCTATCTCTGTCACCTCCTCCAGTTACCACATTCTTCCATATCCCTGTATCATCCTCCCATAGCTAAATTCCTCCCTTTATGTGAAACCGCCTCCGCCATCTACATCATTCAATATCTCTGTAACATCTTCCATCTCCTACACCAATCTATAGCTCAGAATACAACAGCAGAGACATACTGCTGAGGCTGTATAAGACTCTGGTCAGACCACATTTGAAACATTGTGAGCAGTTTTGGACTTTGTATCTCAGGATATACTGGCATTGGAGGGCGTCCGGAGGAGGTTCACAAAAATAGTCCCAGGGATGAAGGGCTGGTCACATGAGACGTGGATGAGGACTCTGGGTCTGTACTTGATCAAATTAGGATGGCGGGGTTGAGGAGGAGGGTGGTGGTAGGGGAGGATGGTATCACTGAAACGTGCAGGATACTGAGAGGCCTGGATTAAGTGGCTTTACAGAAGGTGATTCCACTAGTAGGAGACACTAAGACCTGAGGGCACAGCCTCAAAGTGATGGAACAGGCCTTTAGAAGTGAGGTGAGAAGGACTTTCTTCAGCCAGAGGGTGGTGAATCTGTGGTGAACTCATCGCCGCAGAGGAGAGCCAAGTCGTTGAGTATATTTAAGGCAGAGATCGATAAGCTCTTGATTTGTAAGGGGATCAAGGGTAACGGGGAGAAGCTAGGAGAATGGGGTTGAGAAACATATCAGCCATGATTGAATAGTGGAGCAGACTCGGTGGGCCCAAAGGCCTAACTCTGCTCCTATATCTTAGTGAGGCTGAACCATGCTGTTCGTAATTTCACTCACAGATCTAACCTCAAGATAAATTTCCAGCCACAAAACCACACTACCTCTGACACTGGATGTTTCAATCTCGATAATGTCAGCCATGTCAACCCCAGCTCATTTGTTGATGAAACTCTCGTCTTTGAACCTGACAATCCCAGTGCATTCCTGATGAGTTTTCACATTCACCCAGGCCCCATTCCAGAAATGTGAAATCCCCCAAACCTCTGTTGTCCAGTTCCTATTTAATATTCCCTTTGAGCTGTGTGTGTGCAGTACTTGGAGGTCTGCACAGCCGGAATGAAAATTAGAGGGGATGCTGGTCCTGTTCACTCATCACCCTCTTTGTTCCCTGACAGCAATCCTGCTCATTTCCTTTTGGGGCAATACTACAGCTTTATGAGTTCCCTTTTGTCTTGGCTTTCAGAAGAAAAGTTTTAAGACAGAGGTGTCAACATGTCTATTAAAAACCCATAACTCGTGAGGCCTTGGGGTTTTGTTTTTGGAACAATAGATGCAGCCTGGGTGGGTCCAGCTCTCACAGATCCAGAGATTTTCAATTTCTTAGTTTTTCAGTAGCAGTTCTTGTTGCGGTATATCTCTCCCAGTTTCACTCTCTCTGAGTTCTCCTGGGCTGCTGGAGGATGCCAGTCCATGGTTTCTGAATTTGACTTTTACTCGGGGTGTGTTTTGCTTTGAATCCAGTAGTCTGACCAATTGAATGGAACTGGAATGCAACATTTACCTTTAAAATAAGAAAAAGAGAAGGCGACCTTCTTAAAATAACTCTGAGGTGGTATGATCTGGCCCATAACACTTTCTCGTGCAGAACTCTGATGTCTGTTTGTGGGAGTCATTGATGATCGCAGAAACTTGGAAGTTTCACTGGGTTATTTTCACCTCTCCTTCCACTGAATCTGTAAATCTTAGCTCCACACATCCTAGTTCTTCCCTCAGCAGAAACGCGAGTGCTTAGTGCATTTAATCAATTGCATTCCTCCACTCCCAAAGTCTTTCCACCCTCTATCCCGTCTGGGTTCAATTCTCCATACCTTGTGTGTGGACTGAGGCCAAAGTCAATGAGGTCAGAACTGCCTCTCATGCTCATGGGAATCTAGCAAAATGTGGAAGAATAGGTGAATGATTGCTCATGTGCATAACGTTTGGACACCCTTTCTCCAGCTGAACGTGCTGATCATGCAAGTAATCGTTTGAACTTTCAAAGTTTGTAGGTTTGGAAGAAGGAAAATTGAATAATTCCTTTTGCAGTCTCAACTATCAGAATGGCCTGTCTCCTGTTTGTACTGTTCTGTCGGGAAGTGGGGATGACCAAGCGAATCCCTTTCCACAATTAGCTAGTGAGTATTCTCTCCCAGTTGTGATTACACCCACGATAAGCAATAACTGTTGTTAAACTCGAAAGTATTCAGAAAAAAATTTACAAGCATGTTGCCAGGGTTGGAGGGCTTGAGCTATACTGAGAGGTGACATTATAAAATCATGTGGGGCAAGGATAGGGTGAATAGATAAGGTCTCTTTTATTGCAGGTGAGGGGAATCCAAAAGTAGGAAACATAGGTTTAAGGTGAGGGAAAAATATGCAAGGGACCTAAGGAGCATCTTTTTCACACAGAGAGTGGTGTGGATATGGAATCAGCTGCCAGAGGAAGTGGTGGAGGCTGGTATAATCACAGCATTTAAAATAAAAAGAGGTGACCTTCTTAAAATAACTTTGAGGTGGTGTGATCTGGCCCGTAACACTTTCCCGTGCAGAACTCTGATGTCTGTTTGTGGGAGTCATTGATGATCGCAGATATATGAATAGAAAGGGGTTAGAGCAACATGGGCCAAATGGGACTAGATTAATTTAGGATAGCGATTTTTGAGAAGATTTGTATCTCAGATTGATGATACATCTCTAAGTTAGTTCGCTGAGCTTGAAGGTTTGTTCTCAGACGTTTCATCACCATACATCATCAGTGAGAGTCTCTGGTGAAGTGCTGGTAGTATGTCCTGCCTCTCTATTTATAGGTTTTGATTTCTTAAGTTGGGTGACGGTCATTTCCGGTTCTTTTTCTCAAGGGTAGGTAGATAGGATCTAAGTCGATGTGCTTATTGACTGAGTTCTGGTTAGAGTGCCTGTCTGAGAATGTGTGCGTTACCCCAGTCAAAGTGGTGTCCCTCTTTGTCTGCATGTACGGAAACTAATGAGTGTGGTTCACGTCTTTTGGTGGCCAGTTGGTGTTCATGTATCCATTGGCAAGTTTCCTGCTAGTTTGTCCGATGTAGTGTGTTTAACTTATGGTTTTACATAAAAAAGTGGAAACTTAGGTGATCCCAGATAACCAAGGGGCTGTTGCCAGAAGAATCTCACCTCAGAATCACTGAGCTGGAAGCTGAAATACATCAGGGAGAAAGGTAGCTGCACGGTTAGTTGACAGTCACACCTCATGATGTATGGTCGTCTTATTTGGACAACATTCAGGGATGTGAAAATATGACTCCAAATGAGGAAGGTTTGGGGACATGTTTATGTTTCTAAGAATGGCATTTTAAATCTAAATACGTATGCAGGCTGAGCTGGATAAAGCAAACTGGGAAACAAGGTATAAAGTTTGACAGTAGCGGTACAATGGCAGAGCTTTAAGGGTATGTTTAATAATTCGTGGCAATGGTTTATCCTGGGAAGGAAAAAAAAAAGACTGACAGATACATTAACTGTGGGAAAACAATTAAGGACAGCATCAAGTTGAACAGAACAAAAGTGGCTCAGTGGTTAGCACTGCTGCCTCACAGTGCCAGGGAGCCAGGTTTGATTCCACCCTCGGGTGGGTGCCTGTGTGGAGTTTGTGCGGTTCCCCCCCCATCTGCGTGGGTTTCCTCCCACAGTCCAAAAGTGCGCAGATTAAGTGGATCGGCTATGCTAAATTGCCCAGAGTGTCCCGGCTGGATGGATTTAGCCCTGGGAAATGCAGGGCTGGAAGGGTTGGGTGGGATGCTGTTCAGAGGGTCGGTGTGGAATCCATGGGCTGAATGGGCGCTTGAGGGATTCTGTGACTATATTGGAAGGTTAGTTACAGGTCAGAAGGTTGGACAGACTTTCGGGGACCAGCAAAGAATGACAATACAAAAGACGTTAGAGGGCATGAAAGCTTACTAGACAACAATAAGAAAACAGCAGGACCATTTATGAGTATTGATGTAACACACTTGAGGAAATGCATTGATTCTCAAGCTTCACTACTCCCTGGGTCACCACAAATATAAATGATCTAATCAAAGTACATAAAATCCCTGATTGTTTTGCTTTTATTCACTCATGGAACATGGGTGTTGCTGGCTGGCCAGCATTTATTGCTTGTCCCTCGTTGCCCTTGAGAAGGCAGTGGTGACCTGACTTCTTGAACCGCTGCAGTCCATGTGCTGTAGGTAGACTCACAAAGCCCACGACGGAGGGAATTCAATGTCGCTGTCTACTGGAATCAAGCGAACAGAAAAAAAAACCCAGGTCTGCACCGCATAAGAACTCCTGGTTATTACAAATAAATACTTTATAATCACCAGTAAACAGCTATGAATTATCAACATGCGGCTTCACTGTTTTAAACCCCCTTTCAAAACCCCTAAACACACACAGACAAACAAAACATTTTTTTCCCCCTCTCCATCCAAGAAAAAAGCAAACTGGAAAACACAATTCACCAGTTCATATGGTTCACTGAGATAATCCTTCTGGCTTGCCAAGAGTTTCTGTTAGTCATTTTTTTTTCTCCAGGTTCTTTCGCCTCTTCACAGGAGGCACACGGTAATTGGTATCCTAACCGCCAAGTCTCTTAGGCATTGATTAGAGGTAACAGCTTACAGCAATTGTGGGTGAAAATAATTGGTTTTCTTCAGGCTTCGGGTATTTTTGGTGCAGAGAGAGAGAGACACACACACACACAAAACCTGCCCTTCCAGATGTTCGAAGGCTTCCCAACATATCGTCCACGCCCACAAGCTGTTCAGCCACCCAGGAACCATTCAGAGAGTTGTCGTCATGATGATTTTGGCCATCCACAACTAGTCACATTTTCACCAACCAGTCAGCTACTTGTTGCCGGATGAATCTCAGCCTGCATTTGCTCCCTGGTGTCAGGCCACTAACAAAATGGCTTCTCCTCTCTGTTTGAACAAAGCAGCTGTGCAAACACCATACACAATGAGCTTCAGTGATCTGTTTTTGAAAGCACAATTCCTTCCACAATAAAAATATGGAATTAAGTCTATTAATGACATGAATCCATGGTTGATTGTCAGTTAAAGAAAAACCCAGCTTCATTAACATCCTTTAGGGAAGGAAACTGCCATCCTTACTTAGTCTGGCCTGCAAGTAACTCCTGACCCACAGAATTTTGGTTAACTCTTGTCACGGGGCAGCTTGGTAGCTCAGTGGTAAGCACTGCTGCCTCACAGCGCCAGTGACCTGGATTCCATTCCAGCTTCTGGCAACTGTCTATGTGGAGTTTGCACATTCTCCCCATGTCTGAGTGGGGTTTCCTCCAGGTGTTCCGGCTTCTTCCCACAGTCCAAACATGCACAGGCTAGATAGATTGGCCATGGGAAATGCAGGGTTACAGCGATAGGGGAGTGGCTCTGCTTGGGATGCTCTTTGGAGGGGGTGGTTTGGACTCGATGGGCTGCATGGCCTGTTTCCACTCTGTAGGGATTCTGAGTATAAGAGGGAAACATTCACAGGGATAAAGGATTGGATTTTATCAAGAAAGCAGAAGTAAATGGATCTTTTGGGGATGAAAAGCTATAACGAGTGGATTGTCATAAGGTTCAGCAGTGGGCCTTCAACTAGTTATAATCTATATCAATGACTTGGATGTCGGGGACCAAATACACGACAGCTAAATAGGGCGCTGCGGCACAGTTGAGATCGAGAGTAGTTGGTGAGCACAAGTGGGTCTCTGGTGATGGATGGTGAGAGGGCATCACAGAGGAGACTGAACCCAGTATGGGAGTAAGATCGAGCCCTCGTGGGGAAATCTCAGTACAGAGATCTGCAGGTCCATGGCGAGAGAAGGAACGCGATGCTGAATTCTTAACTTTCTTTCCTTATTTTTCCGCTTTATATACCTAAGATTTTGCACCTGGGTACCTTTGTACCCAAAGGTGGCGCCGGGAATGCACACTTTTCACTGTACTCCTGCACTTGAGTACATGTCACGGTCAAACCTAATTCGAAACAAAACATTTGCTGATGACACCAAGACAAGTCGGAAAGTAAATTGTCAAGAGAGTCTGCCAAGAAGAGTAGGTAAGTGAAGTGCATGGCAAACATTGGGCAATGGGGTATAATTTAGGAAAACGTTGGTGGAAAAAACTCAGAGGTACAGAGGAGCTGAGTGCCCGAGATCATAGAACCCTTACAGTATGGAAGTGGGCCATTCGGCCCATTGAGTCAAACACGGACCCGCTGAAGAGCAACCCAACCAGACCCACTCCCTAACCCCATATTTCCCCATTGGCTAGCCTGCACATCCCTGGGCACTGTGGGTAATTTAGCACGGCCAATCCCACCCTAACCTGCACATCCCTTGGCACTATGGGTAATTTAGCACAGGCCCATTGAGTCAAACACGGACCCGCTGAAGAGCATCCCAACCAGACCCACTCCCTAACCCCATATTTCCCCATTGGCTAGCCTGCACATCCCTGGGCATTGTGGGTAATTTAGCACGGCCAATCCCACCCTAACCTGCACATCCCTGGGCACTATGGGTAATTTAGCACAGCCAGTGCACCCTAACCAGCACATCCCTGGGCACTATGGGTAATTTAACACAGCCAATCCACCCTAACCTGCACATCTTTGGACACTGGGAGGAAACTGGAGTGCCCGGAGGCAACTTACACAGGCACCGGGGAAGAGGGGTGAAAGTGCAAACTCCACACAGTCACTTGAGAGCGGAATTGAACTCGGGTCCCTTGTGCTGTGAGGCAGCAGTGCTAACCACTGAGCCACCGTGCCGTCCCTAATACAAGCATAGGCTTAACAGACAATCAATTCTTCAATGTATAATTTCAGTTACATCACACTGCAAATTTTTGCTATAAATTCTGTGTTACGATCGAGCCCTCCACAATCACCTGATGAAGGAGCGTCGCTCCGAAAGCTAGCGCTTCCAATTAAGCCTTTTGGACTATAACCTGGTGTTGTGGTGATTTTTAACTTTGTACACCCCAGTCCAACACCGGCATCTCCAAATCATGACAAGCATTGTGAGCCTAGTTTGTTCAATCTTGTTGTTGAAGACTGGGCCCAGTTCGTGGAAAGAATGCGATTTTTTTTTTCCCTGGGCAAATGACACTGGGGCAGGTGATAAGCAAAACAAAAGGTACAAGAGTCATACAAAGTTAGTCTGCAGGTACAGCCGCTGATAGGTGGACAAATGTTGTCATTTATTGGAAGGGGATTGCAAGATAAATGCAGGGATGTTTCACTAAGTTGCATACAGCACTTGTGGGGCCACATCTTGTGTGCTGTGTACGGCTTTGGGTTTGGACGAATGCAAGGGGATTCATTGAACACGGTTCTGTTCTTGCGCAACCACACTTTATAGTAAACGATGCTTTTGAAACAGAGCGAAAAGTGTTGGTGATGTAATCGCTTTCTGCATTTCTTTTTTAAAAGTTTGCGCTTGAGAATCAGCGTTGCCAATTCATTTATCATGTCACAGCGAGTTCGCGTTGACGAAATGTGTGCGGCAGTGGAACGATCTGTCTAAGACTTTAAGGGAAAAAGGCGGCTGGCTTTCAGACAGAGGGCGAGGATCTTATTGAGTCGTGGTCCTCCTCTCCTGGAATTATTTGTGGACCCGCTGGTGCCTCAGCAGAGTGGACGACTGGGTGAAGGCCTTCCCGCACTCGGAGCAGGTGAACGGCCGCTCCCCGGTGTGCGTCCGCTGGTGTTCGACGAGGTCAGACGCTCTGCGGAAACCGGAGCCGCAGTGGGAGCACCGGAAGGGCCGCTCCTCGGTGTGGACGCGCTGGTGCAGCAGCAGCTCCCCGGAGCTCTTGAAGCGCTTCCCGCAGTCCGGGCAGCCGAAGGGCCGCTCCTGGGTGTGGACCCGCCGGTGGATTTGCAGGTGGGACGACTGGCTGAAGGCCTTCCCGCACTCGGGGCAGCGGAACGGCCGCTCGCCGGTGTGGACCCGCCGGTGGACGGTGAGCTGCGAGGACTGCCTGAAGCCCGCCCCGCAGCGGGGGCAGGTGTACGGCCTCTCCCCGGTGTGCACCCGCTGGTGCTTGGCCAGGGCCGAGGACGCCTTGAAGCCGGCCCCGCAGCCGGGGCAGCGGAACGGCCGCTCGTCGGTGTGGACCCGCCGGTGCGAGCGCAGGTCCCGGGAGCTCTTCCAACGCTTCCCGCAGTCCGGGCAGCCGAAGGGCCGCTCCTCGGTGTGGACCCGCCTGTGCGAGAGCAGCAAGGACGGGTCGGCGAAGCCCTTGCCGCACCGGCGGCAGGTGAACGGCCGCTCCCCGCTGTGCGCTCTCCGGTGCCTCCGCAGGCTCGACGGCTCGGTGAAGCCCTTGCCGCACTCGGGGCAGGCGAACGGCCGCTCCCCGGTGTGGACCCGCCGGTGCCGCAGCAGGTGGGAGGACTCGGTGAAGCCCTTGCCGCACGCCGAGCAGCGGAACCGCCGCTCCCCGGTGTGCGCCCGCCGGTGCTTCTGCAAGCCGGCTGCCTGAGCGAAGCCCTTGCCGCACTCGGGGCAGGTGTGCTGCCTCTCCCCGGTGTGGCTGCGCCGGTGCGATTCCAGGTAGCACGGGTAAGGGAAGCTCTTGCCGCAGTCCCCGCATTCCCATGGCTTCTCCCGGACGAAGCCTAGTCCGGAGCTCTCCCCTTCCATCTTCGACAGCCGGGCCGCAACCAGGTTCACTCCTTTTGGCTTCCCGACTCCAGGTCTAGTCCCCTTTCTAGTCACCTGGAAAGTTCATCGAAACAGGGCAGAAAGAAAAAAAAAGGGAGTGAGAGCGAACCCAGAAAGGTGGTGGGTCGAAGACCCCTGATCTCCACCCCCCCTCCCCCTTATGATTTTAGAAACCTCAACCTCCTCTGCTCCAGTGGGAAACGTCCTCGCTTAACGTGTAACTCCAGCCCTCCATTCCTGGCCACACCCTGGTAAATCTTTTCTGAACCCTTTCCAATTTAATAATATCCTTCCCATAACAGGGAATGGGGAGGGGATGGCCCAGTGGTATTATTGCTGGAGTCTGAAGCCAGAGATGAAGGCATGGCGCTGGCAAAGCACAGCTGGCCAAGAAGCCGGTGTAGTGGCTAAAATGCTGAAGTCCATTTTGCAACAGTACCAGACCCGCCAACTTTAAGGGCATTTAAATGGTCATTGGATAGGCATATGGACAAGAACGGAGTAGTATAGGTTAAATGATCTTCAGATTGGTTTCACGGGTCCTTGATGTTGTGCCAATCTCAGGGTCTGTACTGCGCTGTAACGTTCTATGTTCATTGTAAAAGATTTAACTTTGATTACAAGAGCAGGAGAGGACAGAGACAGCAGGGAAAAGGAAATCATAGTTGACAATTCTACTGCAATATCTTGGGGATGTAACTAGTCGAGTTGATAAAGGGGGAACCAATGGGTGTGGTTTGCTTGGATTTTCAGAATAAGGTCACACATTAAAGGGATCAGCACATGGGAAGTATACTGACATGGACAGAGAACAGCAGACAAGAAACAAACAGTAGGAATAAACAGGTCATTTTTCGAGTGGCAACTAGTGACTAGTGAAGTATCACAGGTATCAACTTGAACAATATATATTTTGATGATTAAGATGAGATTAGTTACAGTGTGGAAACTGGACCTTCGGCCCAACAAGTCCACACCGACCCACCGAAGCGCAAACCACCCAGACCCATTCCCCTACATTTACCCCTTCACCTAACACTACGGGCAATCCACCCTGACCTGCACATTTTTGGACTGTGGGAGGAAACCGGAGCACCCGGAGGAAACCCACGCAGACACGGGGAGAATGTGCAAACTCCACACAGACAGTCGCCTGAGGTGGGAATTGAACCCAGGTCTCTGGCGTAGTGAGGCAGCAGTGCTAACCACTGTGCCGCCCATGTGAGGAAACATATCTCCCAGTTTTCAGATGACACTAAGCTGGGCGGGAGGGTGAGCTTTGAGGTAGACGCTGAGATTTGTACAGGCTGAATGAGTGGGCGAATGCATGGCAGATGAAGCATAATGCGGTCAAATATGAGGGCAAAAACAGGAAGGGAGATTAGCTGAACAGTGATAGATTTGGAAACGGGATAGTACAATGAGACCTGGGAGTCCTTGTACACCAGCCACTGAAAGTATGCATGTGAAGAAAGCAAAAGGTTTATTGGCTTTCATAGTGAAAGGATTCGAGTACAGAAACAGGGATGCCTTGCTGCAATTGTTCAGGGGCCTTGGTAAGACAACACCTGGAGTATCATGTGCAACTCTGGTCTCCTTCACTAAGGATGGGCGTCCTGGCTGTAGATAAGGTGAATGGCAGGTGCTTTTTTTTCCCCTATGTTGGGGAATTTCAAAACTAGGGGGCACATTTTTAAGATGAGAGGAGAAAGATTTTAAAAAGACACAAGGGGCAAATTTTGTTTTTACACGGGCAATGGTTTGTGTGTGGAATGAATTTCCAGAGGAAGTGGTGGATGTGGGTACAGTTGCAATGTTGAAAAGGCATTTAGGGAGGTACATAAATAAGAAAAATTTGGAGGGATCACGCGCAGGTAGGTGGGACCAGTTTCGTTTGGGATTATGGCCAGCATGGGCTACTTTTGCTGAAGGGTCTGTTTCTGTGTTGTGCGACTCTATGGCTATGGAGGGATTGCAACAAAAGTTTACCGGACTTTACCAGATGCATGGGAGGAGTCATTTGGCTGGGTATATGAATAGGAAGGGTTTGGAGGGATGTGGGCCGGGTGCTGGCAGGTGGGACTAGATTGGGTTGGGATATCTCGTTGGCATGGACGGGTTGGACCGAAGGGTCTGTTACCATACTGTACATTTCTATGACTATGACTCTATGACAGGACTGACCCATGAAGTGAGACTGGATCAGTTAGGAGTAGATTCGCTGGAGTTTAGAAGAATGAGGGGGCCAATTCTGACAGGACGAGACAGGGAAAAGGAGAAAGTGGGGACTGCATTTCAGAGTGGAAAAGTGGCACTGGAAAAGCATAGCAGAGATCAGGCAGCATCCGAGAAACAGAAGATACGATGTTTCAGGCATAAGCCCTTCATCAGGAATA